>NC_138050.1:96838838-97215071 GCF_964194185.1 Rhinolophus hipposideros
GAAAAGATGAGATGGACAAAATTTAAAACATTTAAATTGTATTTTTAAAAGGCTGTTAGAAGACACATAAGGTAAGTTAATCTTTAAAAACAGAGTATGAGAGGTGTAAACAGAGTATAAAATAATAAAAAGTTGTCACCAAGCATTCTCCTTACTACTATTTTAAGTTATCACCTCTACTAAAATTAATAGTGGAGGACGACCCATGTTGTTAACTCTGGAAACTGTCTCTTAAGTGACTAGACCTAAAAATTAAAGACAACATTATAGAGTGTTATGTTCAGTACAAATAAAGTTGTAATGAACAATTACAACTGAGATAAGGTTATAAAAACGATTATAAATATGTATGAGTTAAAAGTATAACTATTTAGTAATATAAAAAGTAGTTAATATCAAACATTCAGCCTGAACCACAATTAAAAGATTCTCCCATGCTCTTAACTTCTTACTTCACCAAATTAAGTCTAGAAATTGAACACTGCATCTGAGGATCCATGAATCTTTGCCAACATAACATTCCATGAAAACTTTCAAATAATATTATTGTTATTGAGCATGTTTGATGCTGAAATTAGTATGTTGAGCAATACAGAGATATTATGAGTAAAGACTAAAGGCTGGCTTTCAATTAAGCAATTACATTTTGTTTGGCAGCAACTTGCAGTAATTTTTCAGTGACTGACTTCATAAATACCTGCTTCTCTGCAATGCATTATACTTTCCTTGTATGCTACATTGACACTGTGAATATGTTAGAACCAATGAAAACCCTTACTTGTCTTGACCTTTACTAAGAGTATCTAATTGGATGTTTCCCTTTATTTCATTTTCATAGCATATTAGGTATCCAGCTCTCACTTGCTCAGCATGAGCCTCTCTAAGCTTCTAATGTTGCCATATAGAGACAATAGATCATTAGCTAATGACTGTAGTTGACTATGGTATTTACCTCAGAACAATATAAGGTTATGCAGCCAGTGACTAAAACCAGAAAATACAGAAGAATATACCCGTAATAAATACTGAGAACAAAACACTAAATGGGATAAAGATACATAAGCCCAAATAGCAAAAATGCATGCCATAGCCTTGTTGATATTAATAGTCAAAGGAAAGTTGAGACATAAAAAGCAAAATGAATCAAATCACTTTCAGAATTGAGGATTCCAGGTAAACATTAAAAGGATAAATTCATTTTTTGTAAAACAAGCCCTTAAAATTACATTCATGTTTAAAAGACAAATGAGAAAACAAAAATGCATATGTTTTGCTATTTTTTAAAGGTGAGAGTTCTTGAACTCTTTTTGGATGATTATAGTTTAATATAGCAGGTGGAAAAACAGTTCATTTTAAGAACTACCGGAACACACAGGAATTCAATTCAATAAGGGGAGCAGAAGAAACCATCATGGCCCTACTTTATTTCCAAGTGATTGGTGCTATTCAGGGATTTGAACCATCTTCTTTCAGTACACACCAAAGGAACTTGTTGTCTTAATGTTATTCAGTCTTGTGAAACTTCTCACTTTCCTTCTGTGTTTGTTTTTTTGAATTTACTTCCCTTACTAATCTAATGTTAGAAAATGAATTTTGTATGTGTTTTATTCCTTGCTGCAATGTATAATTTTGAGATTCTATCACAAATCTGGAGGGTATAACTCCTGTACAGTCTTATTTTATTTTTTAATTCTCATTTTGCATCCTGAGCCTCTTAATTTTAATTCGCAAATGTTCACATTCACACATATATTACTTTTCACATACTAGGGTGCCTGCAACTTGGTATCTATGGTGTGCTGGTATATACAACATGAAAATTGAAGAAAATCCAGTGTAGCTTATCCACCATCATTACTGAGACTTACATGTATGCCTTGCCAAATTTTGAAAGATAGAATTCTATTTCTACAACACAATTTGTATGCCTACTCACTTGGTCCAAGGATGTAGAAACAAGGGACAAAGGAAGTGATGTGTCAGAGGTGGAAGAGAATCTAAAGATGGTGATTCTTGATATAGGAACATTTGTGACAACATGAATGGATCTTGAGAGTACAATGCTAAGCGAAATAAGTCAGACAGAAAAAGCAGAGAACCCTATGATTTCACTGATATGTGGTATATAAACCAAAAACAACAAAAGAACAAGACAAGCAAATGAGAAAGAAAAACTCATAGACACAGACAATAGTTTAGTGGTTACCAGAGGGTAAGGGGAGTGGGGAGAGGGAGATGAGGGTAAGGGGGATCAAATATATGGTGATGGAAAGAGAAGTGATTCTCGGTGGTGAGTACACAATGTGAGATGTAGATGGTCTTTTACAGAATTGTACACCTGAAATCTATGTAATTTCACTAGCAATTGTCACCCCGATAAATTAAAAAATAAATAAATAAATAAAATAAAGATGGTGATTCAAATTTTGCTCATTTGATAGATAAAGGAATAGGTCCTTTCCTGAATTCTTAAGTGTGTGCATTGCAAATGAGAAGACACCTTTTGAATGCAAGCAAATTTATTCTGAACTACTAACATATATGGCAATAATATAGATGATAGGTAGATAGATAGATAGATAGAATGATTGATAGACACCCAGCATATAAATACTGAACTTGCTTTGTCTCAGTTTTAGATGAGGCATGAATGCAATCAACATTGAATATAAAAATATCAATATTGACTCACCTGGGGTTCTTGAAGTGGAAGAGTAACCAAAATTTGATTGCTGAATCTTGGCCCCCTCATCCACATGGGGAATGAAAAAAAGACTGCATAAACAGAGGCTATTCTTTGAGTAGTTGTGTGGACATGGGTGACAAAGGACCTGTTGTTGATATTGGCTCCTCTGCCCAACAACCAGAGTTTATTGGGAGGGCTGTGTTGAGAGGACCTGCCCTCTAGCGGTATAGCTGAGGTAAGAAGAACTTCAGTCGAGAGAAGGGAAGAGCTTCATATTTCTCTACTGCATTAATAGGGACACACAAGACTTGTGTGTGCCCCTCGCCTGGGAAATCTAGAGAAATAAAGGACAAAAAAAAAAAAATGGAATGGCTAGTTGATTTAGAAGGTGAGTAGAGAAATGCTGCTGGTGGAAATGGCATATACTCCTAGATTATGTGAAACTGAAGTGGACAGCTCTCCTGAATTAGAATATGTTTCAGACATCTGGCAGCCCCTGAAAGTGCAAAGCTCGTTTATGACAGAATAAGATGACAACTTTTCTATTTCTCTTAAATCTTTCCCAACAACTACTTCAACCCTACTCTGGCCACAAAATTTAGCTAAATAAATGAGGAAGTGTGAAAGCATAAGAACAACACCATTCTTTCCTCCTGTAAGAAGGCAGACAGTGTCACGGGCCCAAAAGACAAGGAAAATCTAATTGTCAATCAGGTATGAATTTTGATTACTATAAGAACTAGAAGTATGTAATATCTGAATTGAAAATGTGTTGTTTCTCAATGTTACTATGAGACCTTTTATCATAGGAGTGAGCCAAAAAGCATGGGACTGCCTGAGTTTTCAACAAAGGGTAAAAGAAAACCTTTATCACTGAACACATTTTAAAAAGACAACAGGAGAGAAAAATATAGATGCTTTCTGATTATATCCACAAGTCTTGGGTGCTTAATGCACCATTACTGGATACAAACCATTTGTGCTTTCAACAACAAAAATGTAGAAATATGTATGTTCAGAAGATGTAAAAGTTACAAGAGTCCATTAGAGTCAACTGTATTGTAAAAGAACTATCGTTTTATTGCTCAAATCTTTCTCTCACGAAGCCTTAACTCTTCAAATGGTGGACAACACATTCTCGTCAATTTAGTGTGCTTCCTCACTCCAAATGAGTAGTGTTTCAGGCAATTCAGGATATATAATTCAGTCTTTTAAAGGTAAATAGTCATTTCACAATTCTTTCTCCTTGTTCTGCCTTTGTCCTTGGGTTGATTTCAGTTCCCAGAAATTAATGTAGGGTTGGTTTTGCCTGGGAGGAAAACATTTTCTTTTATCCTTTTTGGTTCTTTTAGGCTTCTCATCTAATAATTAAGATGACACAAGACAGATTAATAGGAAACAATTAATGGGGTTCTCAGATACAGGGCCTAAAGAAATGACTAAAGTAGGCAGGTTTTATACATTTTGGACAATGAAATAAGTTTATGAAGACCTGACAAGACCAAGAAACTTAGACTTGGGTACCAATTAATGAAGAAAGTAAGCAGAGTTTGTTTACACATCTTCTTGACCTTGGATTTTCTGTCTCTGGTGATAAGAGTGTGTCCCTACCTCTTGATGCAGGGAGGGTACCTTTTATATGGGAGATTAATTTTCTGCTTTCAGAAGCATAAAAGAGGGTCAGAGTATCCTTCTTGTACTGGCTGTTTATTAAATACCTTGAAATCAAAATAATCAATATGCCAAAGTGGCATATTTGGGGGTGGCAAATGTTGCTCCCCTGCAGTTTGTTCTGGTTGGTTTTGATGAAGTGTAGCTCACATCCTTTCATCTTTGGGTGTGTGGTGGTGGAAGAAGGTGTCCATGGCTCTCTTTTTCTCTAATTTCTAGGCAGAAAGCTGTACACAGGAACCAATAGGACATTAAACAAATATATTAAATTGAATTTAAAAATAAGAAAACGTACATCACTAAGATATGAATAGTTAAAATATTATAGTAAATGTAAGAAAAATGCAATCACAAAATTGACATTTTAATTTGAGGCAAACTCTTTTTGGTTTGCAAACAACAAAAAACATTAAGCCACAAACACACCAAAATAAATATTAACTATGTTTTGTTTAATTCTGGGAATATGTATGTGTCTATTTATATATGCTTTGGCTTTATATCTATATATAAAATTAATGCGTGTTTTGCATAAAATCATGTTCAATCACAGTACAGTGAATGTGTACTGTAGTCAGCATACCTGCATAACTGGGTCCCTTACTTCTTCCACCCCACTTTCTTCTCAATAGCCCAGAGTTAATTATGTTTTCTTTTTCAGTTCTAGGGAACATCTAGCTGCCTTTGCCTGTTTGTTTGTTTGTTTGTTTCAAATTCAGCAGCAAAGATGTGGGTAAACTGACTTCAATACAGGTAATGGAAGTCTTGGGGGTAGAAAGGGAAGGTGAGATATTGAGGAAAACATGGTCAGCAATAGCTCTGAAATTCATTCTTTCAATGTGAGATGCTGCTTGCTCGGGAAAAGAAAGAAGGAATGTAATTGGGTCAACTTCCTTGTAAACATGCCAGTGACAGACTTCTTGGTAAATGCATAAGGATATTTATTTTCAGAGACTCTTTGTCGATGGAATGCTTTTAGCAGGATGTACCTGGTTTGTCTAGGATTTCTTGCAGTAAATAAATCTAGAATATGAAGATTCATAGGGCACAGGTCCTTGGACAAAGCCGTGAAGCTACGTACAGGCACACTTATTTTTATTGTGCCTCACTTTATTGTGCTTTGCAGATATTGCTTTTTTTCACAAATTGAAAATAAGACCTCCACCACCATAAAAGATTATGATTCGCTGAAGGCTCAGATGATGGTTAGCATTTTTTAGCAATGAGGTATTTTGAATTAAAGTATGTATATTTTTTAGGCATGCTATTACACACTTAATAGACTACAGCATAGTGTAAATATAACCTTTAGATGCACTGGAAAACAAAAAAAAAATGTGTAACACACTTTATTGCGATTTTCACTTTTTTGTGGTGGTCTGGAACCAAACCTGCAATACCTCTGATGTATGCCTATAGTTACTTATTTCCTCAGAAAGATTGCTAAAACTACCAAGTTGGTCCTGGGTAAAATCTCTGAAACATGTGATTCTGACTTGACAACTTGATTCTGTTATCTCAGATACAAAATTCACTTTCACTTCCCCAATATAGAAGTTATTACACAGTTCTATCACTGTGAAAATAGCATGGTTAAAAAAGAAATCATTATAGTAGTGACTTAACTAAAATTTGATTATTTCTTATAAATGCAGGAGCTTATAAAATTTTAAAAATATTAAAAAGTCATGTGTTTTGCTGAGTGTCTATTATAAAGCATTTACATTGCTCAGGAGCTATTGCTTTTTGGGTTTCTCTCCAGATTTTATTTCAAGCAATAGCAAACCTACTAATATCAAAGTTAATAGAATAATCCATGAACACACATACATCCTTCACCTAGATTCACTAATTGTGAACATTTTTCCATGTTTATTTTATCTCTCTATATAAATACATACTTTATTTTGTTGATCTACTTAAAAGTAAATTTGCAGATTTTGCTGCTTTACCCCAAAATATTTCACCATGTATGTTCTAAACCTATTGTTTTACATAGCCTTACTATCATTATTATATTCAAAGAAATTATTGTTTGTATAATTATATTACCTAATATAGAGTTTACATCCGAATGTTCCCAAATTTCCCAATATTTTTATAGCTCCTTTTAATTTCTACAAATGATTTTTTGAGGAGGTAGGTGGCAGATACTTAATTCAAACTAACTAAAGTATAAAAAGAAAATATATTGACTCACATAACTGAGAAATATGGAAGATATGGATAGATTTCAGACGGAGGTGTACGGGCCTCAATATCACCATGAGGTCTCCCTCTCCCTTCATTTTCCCATTTTACTCTTTTCCCTGTTCATGTCATTCTCAGACAGAATTTCTCTATGTTGTGCGAATATTACTTACATCATCTTACATTTTTATTTATTTATTTATTTTTCTCATCTAAGAATCTGGCAATCGTCTCAAGGATTGATTTTCACTGGCTAAGTCTACCTTTGGGTCATGGGCTCGTTCCTGCAATGATCATATTGTTCAGGCCTGGGGCACAGGTCTCCTCTCTGTGTCAATTGTAAAGTTAACTCAGGCTTTAGTTAACTCAGGCTTTTCCCTGAGAAGGGAAAGGAGTGGTGGTCCAAAAGAACAAAACATTCAGATCAATTTAAAAACAGTGGGAAGTATCAATACAGCCTTGAGCTGAGAATATAAAGATGAATAAAGGTTCCAAGCCAAGAAGTTCACTCTGTGTAGTAGGGAAACCAACATACGTATATAAACGAATGCACACGAGATTGAATACCAAGTGCCATAATGAAGGTATAATTCAGAGTTCGCAACACAATATTTACTTAGATGCTTTTCAATCCAAAACATCTACCTTCATGTGTAAAATACGTGAATACTTATTTGTGCCCTTCATTCAAATAAAATATAATTATATAATTATATCTTATTTTGATTTAGGGATTTTTTTTTTTTTTATATTAGGTGGCTGAAAGACTCCAGAATAGGTTGTCTTCAGGTCGAGGAGTAAGAAATCCATTACTTCAATATTACTTTGAACACCTATTATTTCCAGCCATTCTAAGCATTGGAATAAAAGATGTCCTTGACTTCAACAAGTTTAAAGGTGTGGTGCCTTTCCTCATTTATGGGTCCCGTGTCCTAGTCTTTGCAACTCACCTATTTCTCATTTACTGTCAACGTCCAGCATACTGTTGGCACCTATTCCACTCTGATTTCTGTGGGATATGTATCTTTTTGGTTCTTGGCTGCCTACTTAAATTTTGGTCCCATAACTTACCTGACCCCAGTTCTTTAAGTATGTACACTCACTGCTTTGCTTCTCCAAACGTTCTTGACTCACTGGCATGAACACTTTTGTGTGATAATGGTTTTAAAAGCTCAAAGGAGAACTAGTAAAACAAATGTCTTATTTTACACTTTCACAGTAATGACAACAAATCAAAAAGAACATTATAATGTCTATAAATATTAATTATGACATATTTTCTGTTAGCCAAAAGGTTCAAGATATAACTGTTTTTCTGCCCAGATTCTGCCCGATAAAACCAATTATTTTTAAAATTATTATTTTATAGGCTTTATTGCTAGAAGAAACATTATTTTTACACTCATATATATGCCTTAATGTACAGTTTTCTTGGAATGAATTATCATAATAGAATTCATGAAATGGGATAAAGGTGGGATATATTAATAAAAATGTTAAAGGCTCTTTCATTAATATTGACAATTTGCCCTCTCAAAAGGACTCATTTTCACTCATACTAGTAGCCTATGAAAATGTTTTCCTGATTCCTTATTCTTTTTGTTATCATTTGTTTCAAATTTGTGCAAAGTTAAAAGGCAAAAGATAGTTTTCCTAGTTTTAGTTTGTCATTCTTTGACTATTTGTGACAGTGAACATTTATAGATGTATTGAACACAAATTTGGATTACTTCTTACATTAAATGTTTATTGTATTTTTGCCTTAAGTATAAGGATGTTCATGTTGATGTTACCAACTTATTTCTACCCTGAGTAATTTATTAGTAATAAATACTAATCTGCTATCTAACATATTTATGATAAATATTTCTCCATTTTACTTTGTTGGCTTTTAAATATTTTATTTAATTTTTTGGTTTAAACATAAACATATCAATGTTTTAGTTTAAACATAAACATATACATTTATTGATGGTTGGATTCATATCTAACTCATCTTCATATCATGGAATGCTATCCATATGAAGCATGCTGATATTTTTGCGTCATACAAAAATATATGCATATTTATGTATCACTATTTCAGCATAATGGAGATAATTTTGTTATACACTAAAGAGATGGTTGAATTTACCAAAAATACATATGTAAGCACAACCCAGTGTTTCAGGGTTATAGAGGTAAATTACCTCCTCTTTTCATCTATTACTAAACAGTCCCATTTGTATTTTGGTCCAAGTGAAGGACAAGATGCCTATTTAATGTAGATACATAATTTCAAAAAGAAATTCACCCTTGTTAGAATGTGGAGTTGTAATGCGGTTGACATTTCTTTCATGAGCCATTTCAATTATCTTCATTGTCTCTCTAGTCATTAAACCTTCTTTCACTAAAATTACCCCCTGATAATTGAAAATTTGACACTAACATCTATGTTAATAGCATGTTAACACTGATTATATGTATCATCCACCTGTGGTGGTTTGCTTCCTGACAATTCAGCCATGGATCCCTATGAACAGAGTTATGCAATAGTGAGAGGTCAGGAGGACTTGACAACTACCCTGTGATTTTTAACACCCAATATGTTTTCCCTCACACTCTTTAGCCCCGGTGAGATATCTACTGTATAATTAAACAAGCTGGTAAACAAATCTTTTCCCTAAAATTAAAGAAATTAACAAAAATTTCTTCCTTGTATTCTGAATCATTGTTGCGACCTGTCAGCTTTGAAAACTTAAATAAAGGAGATAAATTGAGCCAAACTCAAATTATCAAAAATTGAGTTTATTTGGGAATAGCAGAGGAATTGTGATTCTGGAAATATATGCCATAGTAAGCTATCAGTGCATTTGTTGAGGGTTCAGGCTGAGCTGTATTTATAGGTAAGGAGAGCAAAGAGCGGGGGGTCCAGCCAGAGTGCAAGCAGCAGGTGCATTGTGTTGAGAACAGGAGAAATTCTTGGTGAATATACATTGGTCTGGAGATAAGTCACAGTCTTCTGTAAATCAGTCATTTAATGGAAATCAGTCTCTCAATCCTTAAGTTCCATTCTTCCTTAAATTGTATTCTTCCGAGGGCACATACATGAGATTTTTCATTTCATATTCTTTGACTCCTTTTTAGATTGAAATCCTTTCACTGTTTCTATTCAATTTAGCTTCATGACTGGTAGACACTTGCAAATTTGATCTTTATATCTAGGATTGTCCATCACGGCTAGCTTTGAGTACTAAAGAAGTAATAATCTGCTTCTGAGTTTGAAAAGAGAATTCTAGTAAATTTCAAATTTTACTGAATAAAAAGAAGAAGGAAAATGAGGTAAGCAACTCATATTGGAGAAAACCAACAATGGCAGGAGAGCACACTATGGATACAAAAACAAACCCAAAATGCAGATTCCTGAGGTGGAGCTACAGACTGAGGATTAGAAGCTATAAAGTGAGCAGGACAAGAGTTCTGCTGAATAGCTAAACCCTGGGAAGGTAAAGACTATGAAGTGAGTAGCTTTTCCAAGGTGTGGCACATCCTCTCTTAAGCATATTATCTAAATAATGGAAAACATCAGTCATGGTGAAACACATTGTTCTCTAGGCTAATTTGACCCATTATCCTCATTGTACTTTCTTAAAATGGAAGACACCTCTAGCTATAAGCATCCATTTGAAAGTGAGAAGATTTTTTTTTCATATGTAAACACAGGCTTTAGAGTAATTCCACAGAGAAATTTCTCAAACAGGCTTTGTAGAGCAGCCTTTGAAAATCCATCCAGTTATAACTATTGTCTTTAGAAAATCAAATTTGCATCAAAGGAGACATTTGTTTACTATAAACTCTCCTCATGATACACTCTTAGCTGTCATCCTTTTTGTTGTCATAGATTCTTTGAAGTGCCAATTGTTAACAGCCAGAAGCTTTCAGGCTTTGGAAATTTGCTATAGTGTTTCTTATCAACTATGTTTCCTCTGAGAGATGAAAATACCTATTCACATAGAGAGCTCACACATTGTAGACGTTAAAAAAATTATTTGGCTTTTTCGCAACTAATATCTATTAACAAAAATTGTTGAAAAATTATTTACATAAACATACAGAATGCACATGAAAAACAGGAAACTATATTAAGGAGAGAAATTTCAAGTCTTCTTGTCTTTGAAAGAAAAATGCAACATAAGTGAAACATATAGGCAAGGCTATGGGAGACAAGATATTGAGCTTAACTTTGATTTGAAGTAGAATTTTAAAATCAGAAAATTAGTATGCATTTCAAAAACACAAGGTAGAACTCAAAATTACTTTCACTCATTAAATTGCAGTCAAAATTTTGTTAGCTTTTATTGGAATGTCACTCAGGATATGTCACCTCTAAAACTCTATAAGATCACTAAGTGGGTTTTTGCACAGATTTTAGGTACAAGCTCAAATTCACTTCCAAACACAGATTTTGGCTTCACAATACTGACAGAAAATGTGGCTTTCATGGTTTCCTGTAGGTTGTTCAAAGTGTAAACTGTTCCAGAAGTTACCATATGTGTTGGCATCTCTCTCTATTCTAGTTTTGAAGGACAAACTAAATCTAATGTAAAACCTTTGAAAATGAGGTTGTAGTGTTTTTCTAAAAATATAGAATATAAAGCAAATAAATTCAACAAAGCTTATTGTAGCTGGGGGTGGGTGGGGTGGATGGGAGATAAACAGAAAGGGAATCCCAAATTGTGGGAATAGAAGAAGTTGGAAAAAATCGTAAATATAATTCAATAAAAGAACAGCAGCAACCAATTTCAACTATGCTTTGTTTTCTTAAAAAAAACACTGAACCATTTTACCTGGGTATTTAAGTTGGTCAATATGAACCTTATTTGTTCTAAATCAATGACCGTACACCCCTATGTGGAAGCCCTGGCTCAAGTAATATGAAACATATTCAATTTGTGTGCTTTATCTATAGAACTTTAAAAAATGATCCTTTAAAAAAAAACAATTTCAACATCTCTAAAGGAATTCCAGAGCAATGAAGGTAATATTCCATACTGTATACCAACCATAGAACCATGTTAACTATGGAATGAGTTCTAAATGTGAATCAGTGAGACATTATTAGGCATTTAAACAGGGGTGAGCACTGACCAATACCATTTAACATCCACCTCCTTGCAAATTTCTTTGAATAAACAATGCTGCTATGTTACCAATCTAAGGAAGGCCCCATTAAAAAGGCAGAGTGAGTCATGAATTAAGCTGAAAGGAATGTAAAACACAAGGGAACCACCAAGACACTCTAATAGCTAATTAACTGTTAAATTCCCAATTTCTGTGTGATGAAAAGTGTTATGCTTGCCCCTCCCTTTCTCCTTGCTCTACTTCTGTGACTTTGACTCACTCATCCTCCACTTCCCTGGCTAAGAAAATAAAAGAGACAAACTAGAAATTTAAAATTGAATTACTATTTAAAAGTTTCCACACACAAAAAAGATAAATAAAATAAAAAAAATAAATGCCCAGAAGCCATATAGAGCTTATGTTTTAATGAGACAAAAACACTCCCAGTCTTAAAAAAAAAAAAAAAAAAAAATTTGTTGCGCAGTTTGTGTTTTCATTATTATCATCATCATTGTTAGTATCATTAGACCACTTTTACTCACTTATTTTTCAGTAGAGCTCCATAAAATAATTATAATCAATTTATCAAAATTGGACTTAAATGATTAAAAGTGAAGACCATGGGCTTTGAAAAACACAGATATGCAACTTCATTCAAAGCCAGGCTTTTTAAGTTTAACAGTTTTACATCCACAAGCTTTGTTTTCCCATATTTAACATAGAAAAATACCTATTCTCAATCCTGATTCAAACTTTATATAAATAATATATTTAAGCATACTTTGGTAGGCTGTATTGTTAGTTCCAGTATTGAATGTGTCTGTGATATGGAAGATTTACTTCCGCTGACCGATGATCCCAGGACAGTGACATAGATTTGCTTTTGCCTGTGGTGATTGTAGAAGTGATATGTATCATATGTGGGCATAAGTTTTGGAAAGGATCATGTGGTTTTTCATTAGATCTCTTTTTTTCTCTTTCACAAGATTGATAATAATTCAGATAGAGGTGGTACATCAACTGGGTACTGGAGTGAAGGTGACCCAGAGTAGAATTGCAGCCAATTTAGGGTGGACATGTAGCATGAGCAAGGAATAAGCCTTGATTTTGTAAGATGGTGAGATTTTAGAGCTTTCCTAAAAGATATAAGCACTGAGCACAGGGCTGGTACATCGTAAGCACAGTAACTGTGATTATTAATAATAAGGAACTTCAATAATCAGATTATTTTCGCCTCTGATATTTCATGAGAAAGAAGTGTACAAAAAAAAAGGTATTATCCAGATTACAGAAACGTGTTAAAACAAGCAAAATTCTAGGATGTGACAAAGATTCTTTGCTTTACCAAACTTTAGTCAGATTCCCCTGAGTCCTCTCCCCAACAAGAGTCATCTATGTACTACCTTGTAGTATCCTGTTTCACCAAGAATCCTAAGACAGTGTAGTGAGAATTATTCACGCTCGATACTGATCAAACTCCTCATATCTACTATCTGTCAGATGATATCTGGCACCGTAGCTTACCTTCCACAAGAATTTTCCCCAGACCTGATGTTTCCACTTAGTATTTTTCCATTCTCCAACTGTTCCCCTACCCCACACTTGCTACTTGAGTACAAATCCTTATTTGTTCTATTTGAAACAAGCCCAATATTTAGAATTGAGCCCAATTTTATTTTGAAACCTCTCTTCCCCTAGGGTAGTCCTTTTTTTGAATAAAATCTATGTTCACTGCTTTAATTTCTCTCCGGCTCTGATTTTGTATAACAGGTATATGGTGAGTTCAGCATAGATTAATCCTAATACCTGATAGTAAATTTTGTAGCTGAACAGGACTTACCATACAATTTCAAATACTTCACCTAACTCATTTTAGCAACAGGGAAACTAACACTCCATGATCTGAGGGATTTTCCTAATATCACTGAGCATTAAAACAACACAGATCTAGAATCCAGCTAAAATTATTTTTAGATTCACAGAATTAGCACTGACCTACAACTAAAATATAACACTATCATAAGTTTAATAGTAAAGGAGAGACATCAAATACTACATATTTGTGAATCGTTTAAAAAAAGGTTAATTTTTAAAATACCTGCCTTCTAAGAAAGGGGAGTAGGTAACACATTTTAGAAAGAGACAGCTTGTATCTCTGCATTTTTATAACTGTGGTACCTTTTCTCAATGTGGTTCATAAAATATGACATAACATATCGCTATAATACATATGTGAAGAAATTCAGGATACAAAATAGGTAGGTTAGTGGTTTCATTTTTCTTTGTGGACATAACACCAGTGAAGTCTATGGCCAGGGTTACACTGGGTCTCAATGGAAATACATGACCAATGGTGAAGGTTGGAAGTGCAGATGAAGCACCCTACTGGTAGACTTATTTATTCACTAAAAAATATAAAGAGAAACCTGAAAATATACATAGATACAAATAAGTCATCTATTTAATGGCAACTGAAAACTAAAGAAACAGCAAAGCCTGAAGAGTTTAAACTTGCATTACAGAAGAATATTAGAGAGTGGGGAAGATGATCTACAATCAATTTTATGAAATATAAGTATGGCTTGCATGCTTAGCCAAAAGGCTAAGAATTCATACAACATGAGAATAAGTAACTGCTTGGGGACAAAGGCAGAAAAGTTGGAGTGACAAACTTGAAGACTTGAGGAGCCTCAAGTGTATATTTCCCACCAGTCAATGTTTTATCCAAGGTATTTGTTAAAATGCTTAAAAGAACAGGTGATGTGGCTCCTTATGTATTTTCTTGCTAATATATTTTGTACATTTGGCAGAATTTAGTCTATGACTTTCTTTGTTACATATCACCTAATAATGAGCTTTTACTCTGTTTCCCCGAAAATAAGACCTAGCCAGACAATCAGCTCTAATGCGTCTTTTGGAGCAAATATTATAGTAAAATAAGACTGGGTATAATATAATATAATATAATATAATATAATATAATATAATATAATATAACGTAACACCTGGTCTTATATTAATTGTTGCTCCAAAAGATGCATTAGAGCTGATTGTCTGGCTAGGTCTTATTTTCGGGGAAACATGGTACGTTGAGGACATAGGAGATAATGACTACTATAATTTGGTAAACCTCCAAATTTCAGTGGGTAAATACAACGAAACTTCATTTTTAACCAAGGCAATGGATTTCTATCATCTACAGTGTTTGACTTCCAAGGTTGGCACAGATACTGATATCAAAGAAGAGGAGCTAGACTTAGCCACAGAGTAGATCAATTTGGTCCATGTTCCATTGATCAAACATAGTCACATACAGGATGAAGGATATTAAAAAATATTGTCCCATGCTAAACAACACAATATACCGTGAAAGACAGCAAAATTCTTGGTGGAAAGATATATCTTTATGCACTGGACCACATATACTTGTAGGTCCTTCTTCTAGCATCCGTTCATACTCCCTCATCCCCAAGAGAAAAATTATCCTGAAGTCCATCTAGTTTGTTTTCCATTAGTGCAAGTACAGGAGGCTAGAATTTGTTTTAACAATTGCTTATCAAAGTATTTTATAAGTAGTCTCATAGTTTCTTTTGTAATACAATTTCCTAAAAAAAATTACTAAGATTGTTTACAGTTTTCTTCCTATTAAATTCCTGTGCAGGTATGACACTAAAAGTTCTAAGACATAATTTTCTATTTTTATCTATTCCATTGCTTTCTCAACCTCAATATCTTATGAGAGAGTTGTGACTAGTTAAAAGAATAGGTGAGAAAAACTACAATTGTTCCCCTTTGTCTGAGAAAGTTTTTATTTCTCTTTCATTTTAAAGGATGATTTCACAGGGTACCAAATTCTAGGTTAGTGGTTTTTTCTCTCGACACTTGAAATGTTTCATTCTACTTTCTTCTTGCTTGCATGGTTTCTGAGGAGAAGTTGGATAATTCTTTATCATTATTTCTGTATATGCAAGGTTTTGTTTTTTGCTTTGTTTTCTTTTTTTCCCCCTCTGGCTTCTTTCTATAGTTTGATTTTTCTGTAGTTTGAAATTGATATGCTAGGTTTACATTCTAGGAGTTTTTGACATTTATCCTGTGTGGTGTTCTTTGAGCTTCCAGGATCTGTGGTTTGGTGTTTGACATTAATTTTGAAAAATTCTTGGTCATTATTGCTTCAAATATATCTTTTGTCCCTTTCTCTGTTACTTCTTCTGATATCCTCATGACAAGTAAGTTACAACTTTTGTAGTTGTACCATGGTTCTCAGATGTTTTGTTCTGTTTGTTTTGCTTTGGTTTGGTTTGGGTTGGGTTTTTCCCAGACTTCTGTTTGCTCTTCAGTGTTCAAAGTTTCTATTACTATATCCTCAAGCTCAGAGATTCTTTCCTCAGTCATATCCAGTATACTAGTCACACCTTCAAATGCATTTTGCATGTCTATGAGTGTTTTTTTTTTTTTTTTTTATCTCTAGCATTCATTTTTGGTTCTTTCTTAAGATTTCAATCTCTCTGCTCACATTGCACATCTTTTCTTACATGTTGTCTATTTCGTCCAGGAGAGCTCTTAGCATAGTAATCTCAGCTCTTTTAAATTGTGTCTTTTTGCCTTTTAGTATGCCTGGTAATTGTTTTCTTGATTGCAGAACATGATGTACCAGGCATGTACCAGATGTACCAGAATGGTTCTAAACAGTCATGTACAGTAGCAATGTAGTGGCAAACGTGTGGGGAGGGGAAATGTTCTATAGACCTGTGATTAGGTCTCAGTTTTTCAGGGAGCATATGCCTCTGTACAATGAACTTCATTAGTGTTTCTCTTGTCTCCCTTACCCCTTTAGGTTCAACAAGATTGTTAGAATAATCTAGAGTGGGTATTTTATTTCTCTGAGTCAGTTGGGCTGTAATACACCAGTAGGATATGTTCTTGTTAAATAGTTTCTTCTAAGGGAAGAACTTGTTAAGAAAAACAGTGTTTTGTCATATTTCAAAATGGTTCCTTTTCACTTTCCCCTGCTATAAGCTGGAGAGGGTTTTTCTTCATTTACTGTGAGAATCTAGTCATAATCCTGCAATCTAGAAAAAAATTACAAGGCATACTAAAAGGTTAAAAAAAAAAAAGTAAAATTCACAGTTTTGTGGAGGCTGTCTATGACTGGATTTGCATGGGGTTTTTAACTCTCAGACTCGTCCACACTGAGTCTTCAGCAATTGATCAATTATAGTTCAGGTTTTCTTCCCCAAGCACTGGTTCCTTCAGTAGTTACTCTTCATAATCTTTGCTCCAGTATGCCATGACTCCTGTATTAACCTGTTTGTTTCTCCAATGTTGGGGACAGTGGTTTTGGTTTGCCCTGTGTCCTCTCCTCTCTTACTGATCATAGAAGAGTTGATTTTTCAGCCTGTTTAGCTTTTTTACTTCTTATTAGGACAGAGTGATGATTTCCAAGCTTCTACATGTGGAACCTGAAACTAAAACTCAAGAAGCACATTTTTATTTTTTTTTGCTACAGAACTATGTCTCACTGAGCCTTGTAGCACAGACATTTCATCCTTATAATTTACTCCTAAGAGATTAGAATTATTTAATTCTAGAATTTTCCATTATATAAATATCCAAATTTCTGGATAATTCTGAGTTTTGTTTTATGTTGGCTTGCAGACCTATTGATCTTTTCTTAAGTGCATCTCCTTTTTCAAACATTTTGCTAAATTACTACCAGTAGCAATCAAGAAAGGTTGCTTTTTGTTTTTTTTAACCTATTAAAATAGAGCTGTAAGCTCAGTAGACATATGGTCTACTTCCTAACTGATCTCCATTAGATTTATCAAATATTTTACCACTAGATAACATAGGGCAATTTTTGGAAATAGCAGTATCCCAATTAGGTACCAATTTCATATAGTTAAGGTAAATATACCTAATGAAAAAAATATGCTCTAAAATTTCAGTGGTTTGCCACAATAGTTTATATTTCCTCATGTAAATATAAATTAGTGGTGGTGGTAGGGTAATCAAGAAATGCTATGGTCAGTGCAGCCATTCAGAAACTCAATATAGCAGAAAAGTCTTCCATTGTCTCTGTGTCACTCAAAAGCATCCTGGCTTCACCACACAGCTGGCACTAAGAAGAGAGAGGATGAGGAAACACATTTGGTCTCAGGTTTGGAAGTAGCATACTTCATTTCCCTCACAATTTATGTGTGTTGACATGGCTCAACACACGTTGAGCCGAAGATACAAAAAGAGAGGAAACTTAGAACAACTTAATTCTTCTCTATGGAAGGGGATCACAGATCTTTGTTCTACAGCCCTGCTTATCTCTGACCTGCCAGAAGTTACTGATAAAATCACAAACTATCTTGATAATTCCTCTTCAGCCTAATAAGATGAGACTAAGGGTTAGCTAAGTGCTTGAAGTGAATGCTATGTGGTCTCATTCTGTGGGCCGGACACATGTCACAACATTGTCTAGATACTTTCTATATCACCAAAATAAAAGGAACTATAAGAGCAGTAATGAGTTACACAGTATATAAAAAACAAACACATTTCTTAGAAGTACAACTCTTTGTAAATCTGAGTTGAAGTTGAAATTTAACCATAACACTTCTTCCAGAATGCTCCTGAAATAAATGGGAGTTTCATTGTATTTTTTTATAGTTTCTCCCAGTCTGGGCCTCCTGTTAATAATAATAATAATAATAATAATAATAATAATAATAATAATAATAAACTTTGAAAAATACAATAATCAAAATGTTGACTGCTGATATATTTACTGGCTTTGTTCAGTGGAAAATATTCAACAACCTAGATTTCAACTGTAAACCTTTTAGGAGTCCTCCATCCATTTTGCTTTTTAAATATAATGTTACTAGTGGCAGTAAATTAGAAGTGATCACCCTGAGAAAGAACTGAATTAGAGATATCTCCTCTTAAAATTATGTACACATGGTTTAAAAGTCAGCTGTGTAAAGAGATGTGTACCATTTTTTTTTGGAGGCTGAGGATTCTATAGCAGACATTTTAATAAAGAAATCTTGCCACTTCTGCAATAAGTTGAAACCCCAAAATGCCATTGTTAAAGGAAACATTTTCCAAAATTTGCTACTCTCCTCTATTCACAGAAAAATAGGTAAATGAGTGTCCAGTAGAATCTTCCAGTGATCCTAGCTATAAAATTACTAGGTTGAAAAAAATTTCAATGTCTTATCAAGAACCTATAAAACCCTGTTATTGATACTAAATTCTTACCATTTTAATCCATTGATTTTTCTAATCCATTAAGTCATGAAAATGTAAAATATATGAAAAAAGGAAGAGTTTTGAAATATCTATGCATTGAGCCATAAGCCCCCGCACATTCCAAATAAAATCACCTGTTAACTTTGGTGAACCATTTAAAGGAATTGTTTGAAAAATATAACTAAAGGAATTGATTTTTGCCAAAATGTTTTTCATTTTGTCATTTAAAGAATTTATTTCAAAGTGATGCCATTGTCTCTTTACTCTCTATTGATAATTACACAGCAGAGTGAATTGTCTATTAGGTTATTGCTAGACAGAAAAAGATGATGTATATATATTTTACCACACTATGCAGGAAAATGAGTCAATAAGCAAAACTGGGACCAGTTGCTGGATAGAAGAAAAGTGTAGTCTTGGGGACTGGTGAGAATGGAATCCCTTATTTGCATTTTGAAAATATTACTTTATCCTGCAACTCTTCATCCGGATGCTGACTGTCCTAGAAGACATTAGGTGCAGTTCAGTAAGACTGTCAACAACTATATTAAGTTCTTAGAGTTTAGCCTATTAATGATTATTGTGCATTGAGTCCTGGGGTGTGGAAAGGTCAATAAGAACTGTCAATGGCCTTATGATATTTCTAACAGATCCTCCACTAGGTGACATGGAGAGTAAAAATGGTCAATCATTGATAACTGTGGCAAAACTGTGTGTAATCAGTTTTTAGAATGCTGGTCTCAGAAGTCCTTACAATTATCAAGAACGAAAGAAATAGGAAAAAAAAAAAAAAATATATATATATATATATATATATATATATATATATATATATATATATACCTATATATGTGTGTATTCATTTTGTTCTTGCATTTGTTCATTCAGCAAAAACATTATTGAATTAAATCTTGACAGTGACTATACACTGTGATGGTACCTAGGATATATCAGGTAGAATAATCTATTGTATAGGTAACTAAAATAGCCATCTAGCTGGCTTCTAGGTCAACTCTGTAAATATTTGTTTTCCATTCAAAAGTTAGAATGATCTTTTAAAAAGTAAACCAGATTATGTCATTTCCATCCACAAAACATTCCAAAGATTACCAATCATATTCAGACTAAAATCCAAATTCCTAGCCATGGCCATCATAGATCTTACATGATCTGACTGCTTTCCACTTCTCTGCCTTCATCTCAGACCACTCTTACTGACTTTACTCTACTAACAATGACCTTTTTGCAGTTCTTAAGATTTTCCTAATACATTGTTTCATCAAGGTCTTTGCAAATGTAGTTCCCTTTGCCTGTTATTAGTTTGTCAACAAATAATAAAATTAGACTAAAACATTAAAATCTCAAAATAACACGAAAAGAAGCTTCAGTACTACATTCTATCAAAATATAATTAATTTCAAATAAATTTTGCTGAAGAGTTAAAGGGCTTAAATTAAATTTACATATGACTCAATATTAAATGGAGTTTGAACTTCTTGTGAGGAAGTTTATTGCTCCATATTATACATATATACATATATATGTATATACGTATGTATGTTTGTATATATATATATGTGTATATATATATATGTATGCTTTATATCTTAAAGATATACTGATATCTATTTTCTTTATGTAAAGCATAGAAAAAATGTGCTCAATGATTTTTAAATAGTATATTAATTAAATTTGTAACAAACTTTCTGTGTATATGATTATGTGTTTAAAACAAATACTTATAAATGGAAACTTTGAATCCAAATATATGAACATCATAAAACAATTCAATATAGGCTTTGTCCTACACAATACATTTTCATAATAAAGGGGACATAAATTGACTAAGTTAAATATCATCTATTATATACACTTCTGATAGCACAATATAGCCTAGATATAGTAACAACCTATATCTAGGTTAAAAACCATCTATCTATCTAAAAACCATCTATCTAAAAACCATCTATCTTTTTCAACCATAAATTGTTGAAAAACCACTGCCCCAACAATATATATTGTGTGTTATAACCATTTGGAATAAGGATTGTTAAGTAAGATCTTAAGAATGGATATTAATTGTCTTGCCAATGGGATACTAGTGATGATAAGAAAAAACAAGTTTGCATAAAAAGAAAAATGTCTTTAAACTGGATTTGTTCAGTGGTGTTTAAACTGTAGCAAAAATGTATAAATGTAAAAACTACATTTATTATTGAAATTCCTGGAAGAAAAATAACTGTGTTTTTATATTGCATTATAAAAAATAATAGTTTCACTGGGAAGAAAGTGGTTAGGAACTAAAAAGTCCAAACATTTCTATTTCTTAACCTCTTTTTACTCATTTGCTCTTTTACAGAGTTTTTAATAATAGGAAATTTCTTAGAAAAGTAAGTTTGTATTATAAATGACCCATGTACTTATTCCCAAATAGAATTCCTAAATAAGAGAATCAAATTATACTCTACTAGCAATACTGAGACGGGCAATTTATTTGCTTTTTTGTCTTATTTAAATACAACACTTTGAAAATATTAAATAATAAAAATATCTCAGTGATCTAATTTGCATTTCTTTGATTGCTGAGGTCCATTTTTTTTTCCTTTTATGTTTTATCCATTGTTATCTGCCCTTTTATAAATATATTGTCGTATTTATAGAAAAAATTGACCATTTTCTGTTCAGTAGTTGCTGTTTTAAAACAGGTCACTTTATCTATAACTATTATTTAGACAGGAGAAAAAAATAAAGAAAATTGTAAATAACTATTTCTATGTTATTGGCAATAATGTGGATCCACCCAATGTAAACAATGTAGATAAAAACACAATTTTACATATGTGTTTAACTCTATATTCTGATCCCTTAGTTGATAAACACATAATCTCTTCACAATTTTAAGGAGCAGTGATGTTAGGTGTATGGACATTTGTTTTCTCATATGTTCAAACATGATGAAATATGCTCACTCTATTAAATCCAATGACATTGAATGTACAAATGACCTTTCCCGTTAGCTCCGGTAGGTTCCGTTAAGACTCTGTCCCTTTTTGCATTTGTTTCTTTTTGCAAGAAAAACAAAAGTAAATAATGTATCTTATTTCAATGCAGTCACTCCATCTTAGTGGAGCTACAACATCAATGACCACAGCTATTGTTTCTCATTAATTTTATGGTCATGTTATTATGCAGTAACATAAATATAATTATAAATTCATTAGCTGTTAATTCATGCATACTTTTTCCCATTTTTCAACAGCAAATCCCCTTTGCAATTACTACCATTCCTGGGCCTCCACAACATCTTCAATGTATTATAGTTGATAAATTTCCTATTGAAGTAAGGACTTCACGTATGTTTATCAGTACCTGAAAAAAAATTATGTAGCTTCCGTCAAATGAAGTATTAACCTATGGTATGAAACCTGATAGCTGTAATGTGTTTGAAAAGACTATTTGGAATATATATATATATATATATATATATATATATATATATATATATATATACACATATATATACACACATATATATATAAATTTTTATAGAATACTTATTGAGGGTGACAAAATATGATGCAGACAATTAATGGCTCAGAAAGGAAGGAAGAAAGAAAGGAAGGAAGGAAGGAAGGAAGGAAGGAAGGAAGGAAGGAAGGAAGGAAGGAAGGAAGAAAGAACGTAAGAAATACATATATGTTTCAGACTCATATATTCATAATTATATAATTGTATCCTAGCTGGAGGTATGGTCATATTATGCTGAATGATTACATCCTTTTCACACTATATTTGTATTTAGAAAGCAACAATTTAAAATAAATACTGAGGAGAAATTAAAAGGAAAGTGAGTTCTAAAAGGTTGTGATAGAAAAAGAAAAGCCGCATACTTTTTTAAGGTGAGATCTTAGGAGGACCAGGGGTTTATCTCACATGATACATAGCATTTTGGCAGAGCTGTTCTGGCCTATTTCCCACCAATTCCCCAACAGGTCCTGATTGAATTCTAGGCTTAAATGGAAAAAAGACAAACTGATACCAGCAGGGTACTTTGATTAAGGCATAGAAATAATGAAACTAACAAAACCAAGTTCATAAAATCATATTCTAAAACACACACACACACACACACACACACACATACACATATATAGACATATGTAGACATATATATAGACATATATATGCATATGTGACATGATCAAATAATACCATGAATGTTTAAATTAAAAAAAAAAAAATTCCAGTAAAAAACTTTACCATTAATCCATTGCCGTATACCACAAGTGATGTGTGACATGGAAAATTGTCATGATGGAGGATGATTTACATCACACTTTAAAACACACCTCTCAGTCGTAGCTCACACCTGACTGATTGCACCGAATAAGTTGAAACTTGTCACACACTGTTACTAAGGTTGGGCGCGCTGCTTCCTACCTGTATTGAAGATCCCTGCCTTTTCATTGGATGGCACTCGGCAGCAGCATTCACCATATTTGTTGATCACAACGGAAAGGCTCGGTGTCACACATTGTTTCTGGTAATGGCAATTTCTATCAAATAAAAACATTATGGTATGTCTTCATCCACCTTATTTACCAGATCTGGCAATGTGTGACTTCTGGCTCTTCCCCAAAGTCAAACTGACCATAAAAGGCAAACATTTTGAATAAATTCAGGGCATCGAGGCAGCCACAACAGTGCAACTAAAGACACTCATGAAAGAGGACTTCTAGAACTGCTTCAGAAAGTCGCTAGAATGATGGGATAAGTGTGTTTGAAGCAAAGGGGATTATTTTGAGGGGGATTAATGGCAATGTGTCTTTTTCCGGAATACATTTTCTTATTTAAGCATTCACCATTTTGTTTGACTGCAGCTTGTATATGCAAAACTAGATTTCTTAAGGATGTATCGCAAAAATGTCTTTGGGAACACTCTTCACCTCTAGCCTGAGATCCATGATTGGCGCAGTCTAATCTCTGGTTCTATTTGCTCAATCATTCTGCCTTGAAAAGCACAAATATCTTTTTGACTCCTGTGCAAGCTTTTCTAGTCTGACTATTTTTGTTTTACTTTTATATTTGGTGTCGCTGATGAGATTACTCTGAAAAAAAATAAAATTTATCCACATTCTCTGCACATATTTAAAGTGCATATAGTTTAACATATGTGAGACCATCATCACATTTAAGAAAATGAGTATGTCTATCATTCCAAGAGTTTCTTTTTACCTCCTTTGTAATGACCTTTTCCACTCTCCAGCATTCTTCCTACCCCATCCTAAGGCAACTGTTTATGTTTTCCATCACTATAGATTAATTGTAATTGTGCACAATTTTATATAAATGGAATTGTACAATATCTGTTACCCAAGTAACGGCTCAGTCCTTTTGCAGTCCAGGCAGTAAAGAATTGCAGAGCAGCAAATGTGATGGTGTCAAGTAAGGAAAGTTTATTAGGATAGGTTCTAAGGGAAGAATGGACCAAGTCAAGAGAGACAATGGCATGAGTTCTGCATGTGACCTACAGACTTGGGACATTTGATAGCCATGTGTAGGATATATAACCCATTCCTTTCTGTGCATGCACTTCCCCATAATGCACACAGAAAAACCTACAGGGGAGGGAGTCTTAAAACCGCAATGCTAATTTATTGTAACTATATTATAATGAGGCTAAGGTTAAACCAAGAGTAAGCTTTAACATTCTGTGCAGGCATCAAAAACTGGATAATTCTAGATGGGTTTTACTTCCCTCTTTTCAGGATATTCTAACCACAAAAGTAGTCCCTGGGGGTTGGACCTTTGCCTTGCAAAGTTTCCGTTACATTATTACCCATACTTCTGGTCGCTCATGCCTACCTTCTGCCTACATATCAACTCTTCTTTTCTTTTCTTTTTTTTTTTGTTGTGTGTGTGTGTGCTTATTTCCCTCAGCATGATTAATTTATATTCACCTAGCTGTGGTGTGTTTACACTTTTACCTGTTGGACATTTCAGTTGTTCCTAATTTGGCGCTACTACAAATAAAATTTTTATGAACATTTACACACAAGTAGTTGTATGGACACAGGAGACAAAGAATTATTGGATCAGGGAGTAGTTGTATGTAAACTTTTTAGGCAATTATCAAACTGTTTTTTAAGCAGCAGTTCTATCAAGTACTCGTGTTGACAGTTTATGACCAATCTAGCTCTGCACATCCTTTCCAGCACATTGCATGGTTAGTATTGTTAGTTTTAAATGTTCTAACAATAGTGTGTTGGAATTTTATTGTGGATTTAATTAGCATACTTATAATCACTAGTGATGTTGAATATCATTTCATGTGCTCATTTGCCATCTGTATGCCTTTTTTGGTGAAGTGTCTATTCAAATCTTTTGCCCATTTATAATTGAGTTGTTTATTTTATTATTGAGTTTTGAAAGAATTTATATATTCTGGATACAAGTCTTCATCAAGCAGAAGAGTTGCAAATATTTCAGCCAGTCTGTGGTTTGTTTTATCTTTCTCTTAATAACATCTTTCATAGAGCAGAAGTTCTTAAATTTGTTGAAGCCCAATTTATCAATTTGTTCTTCTTCAGGAGCATGCTTTTGGTGTTGCATCTAAGAAATCTTTACATATCTCAAATCACAAAGGGTTTTGTGTGTATTTTCTTTTAGAAGATTTCAAGTTTTTATTTTACATTTAGGTCTGTGATCCATTTTGAGTGTTCTTTTTTGTTTTGTTTTGTTTTAAAATATGTATGTGTATATATATATACACATACATATATATCTATGTAAACAATGTGTGGTATGGATTAAAGTTTAATTTTTGTATAAGTATATTCAATTGTTTCAGAATCATCTGTTGAAAATAATATCCACATCCTCTTCACTGCCTTTGCACTTGTGCTCCAAATCAGTTGTTCTTATATGTGTGGGTCTATTTCTGGAGTCTCCATTTTGTTTCAATGATCCATTTGTTTGACGCCAATGCCACACTGTCTTCATTACTGCCACTTTTAAGTAATTCATAAAAACCGGTAATTAATTATCAAAATATACTGTATTACAGCATCAACTAAAATCCAAAAAATCATCAAAATATCTTCACCTTAAAAATTCCAAATCTCATCATCTAAATCATGTATGGGTGAAAATCTGGGTAAGATCCATCCTGCCACAAAATTTCTTTCAATCTATAGGCATTTGAATATAAAAAAGAAGTTATTTACTTCTAAAATACAATGATGAAGCAGGCATAGGATAACAGTTATACATTTCCCATTCCAAAAGGAAGAAAATAGAAAAAAGTGAGCATCATTCCTAAGAAATTGTAAAATCCAGCTGTTTAAATTCCAGTAGGTTTTAAGGCCTAGAAATAATCCCTTGTGGCTCAGCCTCCACCTTCTGCACCCATGCTAGCTTCCTTTTTTTTTTCCTTTTCTTTTCTCGAAGGATAGCACATTTTTATAAATGAGTGGTTTTATCAGCCTGTTTTCTCTAGAACTTGTGGGGACAGACAGCCATATAAGTTAATGAACTTGAACTGCCTTTGAACTGGATCTGACTGCCATTGGTTCTTGAAAGCCACTTGTCAAGTAGTCAGGAATTTGGCAAGCCATTGTTAAATTATTCATAGTTTGAAATTGATTATGTCTGGAGATTTTATACCACAGATACTGGCAAATAACACAAATGAAAACTTTTTTTTTTTCTTTAAAGAAAGCTGGTTTACCAATGTTCCAGCAAATATACAATAACACACCCAAGTGATTTATAAAATTTCAACCACAGCCCATCTAATTGATTGTATTAGTGAGATAAAAATCATAATAAACGTTGCACAGGGTGTGGACAACTCATCTGGCTCTTATATGAGAAAACCCAGTAGTCCTTAAGTTACTCTCTTTGGTTAGTTGACCCAGAAACACCGAGGTGTATACTGGTATTCTGGTGGTAAGTCCAAAAATATTTATCACGTGCCATCTAGCAGGTAACTTAATATGTTAAATATAAGACAGGTTTATTCCTTGGAGTCTGTTCATGTCACTATTTCAAGTGTTTCTTTGGATAATGAAAACATGCTTTTCAAAGTCCATTACTCACATATAAATCTAATTAAAACATGCAGTATTATGTCAGAATTGTTCATTTATTAAATCAATCATTTCTTCCATTACCAACAGACTTTGACAAAGTGTCCTATCAGCATAAAACAAACAATCTGAGGCAAAAAATAAATAAATAAAAAATAAATAAATAAAGAACTACCACAAGGAACAAATATTACTGATGGGAAAACAATATATATATATTGTATATTGCATATAAATTGTATATATATATATTTTTGTATTGTATATATAAGTGTATATATATCGTGTATATATAGTATATATAATATATTGTATAATAATATGTATATATTGTATATATATATTGCATATATAATTGTATATATAGTATATATTGTTGTATATATATAGTATATATATATATATATTTATATAAAATAATTCAAGAAGAGCATAAAACATAATATCCAGAAGTTGAGGAAAAAAAAAGTCTCAAACCCAACCTAAGAGCACAGCAGGTATACTGTTATATATTGTTTAGTCCAACGAGCCATCACTATTGAAAAACAATCCTTAGAACTGGAAACTTTTTGACTACTGAAATTTAGTGCCGGCCTTCAAAATTCTTAGAAATTTCCAAAATAACCAATACTCATCTTTTGCGTAATATGTCATGTATGTCAACATACCAACTAGAACCCCACATACAAGCACTTTTGAGAAACGCTACAATTCCCTGTAGAACAGGGTGTTACAAAAGTTCCTTTATAACTACGATACTCATTTTCTAATTTTTAAAGGCTGTCGTTTTCACCTCCTGCTAATATTTCTACACGACTGTTCCAGATTTTCTTATCCTACAGCAATTTTTCCCCTTGTTTATTTCCAGGATAAAGAAGAAGCTAGATATGCCACTTATTTTTCTAGGTTTCCTTGCCATTAGGAATTTCTGTGTGACAAAGTTCTGCCCAATAAGACCCCAATGGAATACCATGTTGAGACCTGAGAAGATAGTTGTTTCCTTATAAATGGCAGAAGTGCTGATTTTTACCCTTTGTCCTGCCTCAAAAGTGCATATATTTTTAGAACTTTGAGTCATGTGATGACCAGTGGCAAAACCCTTAATGAGAAAAAGCCTGGGTACAAAGGACAGTAGGGAAGAGAAGTTTTGATGATGCGAAATTGTTGAACAAGCCCCCGGTCACTTTCATAAAAGATCCTTCTTAAGTAACTTTATGGTTTACAGCACTGCTGTTGGGTTCTGTTTTCCCAACTATGGTATTTCTAACAACAATAATTATAGATTGTTATGGCTTGAAATAGGGGTGGTAATCGTCTTTTAAAAGAAGCCTCATAATCCCATTCCCGCCTCTCCTCAACCCTCTAAATTCTCGATCTTACTTCAAGCCATACTTTGCAAAACTCTGGCTTATGTATTCTGTCCTTTCCCACCTCTCACTCATTCTGCTCACTCCAATCTGTCTCCCATCTCTATGTAACCTCTGAAAACTTACCAAATCCAGTGGAAACTTTTATGTCCTGACCTTTTCTCACCTCACAGAAGTATTCAAATTGCTGACTGTGTACTCCTTTTTGAGACAGTTTTCTCTTTTACAATAAATGACACTCTATCTGACTGTCAGTTTTTTTGTCTTTTTTTTTTTTAATTACACCTGTACTAAAACTGAAATTTTAATATTGATGTTCCTCAGAGTTTGGCCCTCATACTTTACTATTTGTTCTTTATACTCTTTCCTAAGTCATATCATACTTCTCTTGGCTATAAAAATATCAATACACTAATGCCTCATAAATGTATATTTTAAGTCCAGACATTTTCTCTGAGCATCAGTCACATGTATCCAATTGTTCATTTGACATTTTTACTTGACTAGCTTACACTCTTACAAATTTAAGCTTTCATAAGTTGTCTCACAACTACTCCATCTATTTCTCTCATATTCTTCTCTACTTTAGAAAAGGCACTCTTATCCAATATCCAGTTATTTGTTAAAGCTTGAAATCTAAGGATCTCTGATTACTCCCATTATTGCAAACTTTATATCAAAATCTATCATTAATTTCTGTTGATTCCACCAGTCACTATTCTCTACTTACATCTCTGACATTGCTGTTAAGCTTATTACTGCAGTGATCTCTTAACTCGCTTCCTCTTTCAATCCTTATTTACCTCCGATCTATCTTCTATTATGAAGAAGTCAGAAAAAATGTTTAAAATGTAGAATATTTTTTAAAAAACATGAAAATTAAATAACTTTCTCTCCAGCTTCAACTCTTTAAATATCATCACATTGATGTAAACATTACTGCATGGCTCAGGAAGCCCTGAATGTTCACATTATGTTACTGAAACAAATCTCCCCATTCTCACAGGAAATCACCTCCCCTGTTGCTCACTAAGCTCTTAACTGCTCAGAGAATTAGCTCGTGCTGTTTCCTGTCCTTGTAATAGTTTTTTTAGGTGGGTGGCCTCTTCTTGTACTTCAAGTATTAACTTAAATCCTTCAGGGATTTCTTCCTTGTTTAAAATTGACTTCCCTTTCATTCTCTAGTTCAGTATTTTCTCTATTTATTTAAACTTTGATATAATTATTATGGTCTGAGCTCTCTCTCTCTCTCTCTCTCTCTCGCTGTATATATATATATATATATATATATATATATATATATATATATATATAATTTAACCATGAAATTTACCTGTAACTTGTTAACCAATATATTTTCATTGCTACCACAGGGCCTGACAGAAAATAGTCATTTATTTAACAAATAATCATTGAATACCTGGTATGTGCTAGCCACAGTTAGAGGTGCTAGTTATATATGATTGGGCTTAAAATAAGTTTACCTAATTTCATTAACTTTGTGTTCTGACTTTGTGAACTTCTCTCCAAAGTACAGTCAAATAAGGCCTCCATGTCAGCAGTATCTCAATAAAACTGAAAAAAAAAATAATAAGGGCTCTGTGAGAAGTAAATAATAATAAGGGCTCTTTAAAAAGTAAACTATAAATTGAGCCCTAAATTATGAAAGATGTCAACCAAGCAAACATCTGGGTGAAGAATATACAAGGCAGACAAGGACAGACACAAAGACTCTGCATTACACATGTTCAAGATACAAAAAGAAAGAAATATGGCTAGAAATGATGATGCTCTGAAGAGCAGTTTATAATGTTCTAGAATTAGGCAGAGGACAACACACATAGAAGTTATTGAAGAGTGCTAATCAGAGAGTTGCACTGATGGGAAGGAAGGAAGGAAGGAAGGAAGGAAGGAAGGAAGGAAGGAAGGAAGGAGGGAGGGAGGGAGGGAGGGAGGGAGGGAGGGAGGGAGGGAGGGAGGGAAGGAAGGAAGGGAGGAAAGAAGGAAAGAAGAAGAGATGGAGAGAAGAGGGTCGGAGGAAGGGAGGGAGGTAGATATTGGCAGTGCTGATGATACTACCCGCTGACTGAGAATATGGCTAAAACATAGTGAAGGGCCTCCTGCTGCTGCCTCACGGACAGTGATTCCATAGCTTTCTGTAAGTTCATTGAACCTGCTACTTCGTGTTAACTGACATCTGACCAACTGGAAATTTCTAAACCCTGGCAGTCACTTCTAATATCCTCATGATTCTGGAGCTTCATTTTAGTAATGTAACGCTTCAGCTAAGTGAATGCTCTGTGAATATTCTTTTGACATGGTGATTACCTCCTCATCTCTCTTTGGGAAGAGGTCGATGTCAGACAGGTTTAAAAGAGAGACATTGAGGCCCTGCTTGCAAGAGAACTCGTGGTAGGAGGCCCCGTCATGTCCAGAAGCAAAGCCTGCAGGGATGCCTGTAACCCACGGGAACCAGAAACTTGGTGGACTCAGAAAGATCATCTTTTTGCCAGAAACCCCACGACCTACTCTCGACCATGTCATTTCAGCCCAAGTAAACAGAATCAAACTTTAATAGAGATTTCTGACCAACTGTGCTCCCCTAGTCTACAACATGCTGGTTGGTGCTTACTCTCTCATTAAACTTGTTATCTCAGTGGTTCTTATCTAAAGACTAAGAACCAATTCTCATTTTAAGCCACTAACATACCAGTCAGTAATTTGCCATGAGGCATTTTATTTGTTAATACTTCAAAATACACTATATGTTGCAATCTGTGCGATATGAGTTTCATCTTAAATGTTTTTTTGTTTGTTTGTTTTGTTTTTATTTTATTTTTTTTTTTAGTGAAGATGAGAGATTTTTAATAGGTTTCTGTTTGGATTTGGATTTAGGTAAGTACTTGGGTAAATAAAATATCATTATTTTTTTAAAGGCAAATATCTTTCATTCTTGTATTCTAGCCCATGTTTTATCCTCATGTCTTTCTTTTTCTTTTTATAAGTAAAATTTATTGGGGTAATACTGTTAATAACATTATATAAATTTCAGGTGTACAACTCTATACCACAGCTATACACTGTGTTGTGTGCTCCCTGCTCCAAGTCCAGTCTCCTTCTAACACCTTGCATTTGACCGATTTACTCTCTTTATCCTCCCTCCATCCCCCCTTCCCCTCTGGTAACCACCATTCTGTTGTCTGTACGTATGAGTTTGTTCAGTTTGTCCATTTGTTGGTTGTTGTTTTTTTGTTTTATGTCTCTCATATATGTCAAATCATGCAGTTTTTGTCCTTTTCCATCTGACTTATTTTTCTTAGCATAATACCCTCAGATTCCATCCATGTTGTCATAAATGGCAGTCTTTTATCTTTTTTTCTGGCTGAGTGGTGTTCCATTATATCTATATGCCACATCTTCTTTATCCAGTCTTCCATCAAAGGCACTTGGATAATTTCCGTGTCTTTACTATTTTAAATAATGTTGCAGTGAACATAAGGGTACATATATCTACCAGAAATAATAAGTGTTGGAGAAGATGTGGAGAAAAAGTAACCCTCATACACTGCTGGTGGGAATGGAAATTGGTGCAGCTATTAATGAAAATAGTATGGAGGTTCCTCAAAAAATTAAGAAGGGAGCTACCACATGGTCCAGCAATCTTTCTTCTGGGTATCTTTTATTTTATTTTATTTTTTTATTCCCTTTTGGAATACATACATATTTTTAGTGTGTTTGTGTCATAATGTAATTAGTTTATTGTCATAATAGTTAGCTTGGTCAAGGAGAGCATCTTGTCAATTCACTCTAAGAATAACAGAAATTTAAAGATAGAGAGGACCTGAGAAATAACCTGAATCAACCTACTCTCTTTTTAGATAAAAATGCTGAACATTTATGTGCATTTGCTTGTCCAAAGTCTCTTGGTAGATGGAACACGTGAGACCAAGATTTAGCCGCATGCTTTTGTCTTTACACTATTACTGTGTCTTACTGGATTATTTACATATTATCCTAATGTAAAAGAAATCGGGTACTCTATAAAGCAGAATGGCATAACATACAATAGATAATATTGGCTTTAAAACTCCCAATAAAAGTTGACATTATTTGTTTCAGATTGCTCTTTTCTTATCCATTTGGCCTCAGTTAAAAACATCTATTTCTAGATTTACTAACAAATAGGATATTTGTTGTTTAAGTTGGTGTTGATTGGATAGTTATGCCAGATCTTTAAATGTCAAATGGGAGTCTATGAAAATAGATTGGAATTCCAATCTCTATACTAAAGGTCTTTGGAGCTGTAAATGAGAAAACAGTGTGTGAGAACATTGTTGTAGCACCTGTTTTATTGAGTTCACTTTATTTAATCATGTATTTAAAGATAGCATATTGGTTACACCATATGGTTTGTAATCATTACTATAGTAATAGATGTACCATCTAAAATGGAGCTCAACAATTGAGTGCTATCGTTCCATTATGCTAATATAATAGAAGCTTCTTAGAGAGTTAGAGGTCCTTAGAGAATCCCAATTTTGAATCTCTGACACGTAGGTTCCCTAGGAGAAAAAATTTTGGGTGATAAGAAAGCAAATTTACTACTTTTATTTGCTTTAGTATTAATAAATATTTTTTTATGTTTCCTTTGACATATCTGACCCTAAAATAATAATATTTTAAACTATTATTAATTAATTGTATTAACATTTTCAAATATGTTACTTTCTGGTTTATGAAAGCTGGATTTCCATTATGAAAGTTTATTAGCTTTTATTTACACTAATATCAGCTGTTATTAAAATAAGAAACATTTTTTCCTAATGTAAAATATTTAGCAGAAAATAAGAAAGTGACCTTGGTCCTTATAAACCAAGAAACAAGTACCTTTAGAAATCCTGCAAACATTCTTTGTGTTTGCAGTTTGTTCCTAAGTGACAACACCTAGAAGTTAATCACTGATTCTATCTTCTCACTTAATACAAGCTACAAGAGGTGACAAGGAAAACAGAAATCCCATTGGAGGTAGATTGGGAGCAAAATAAGACAACGATTTCTAGTGCTATTAACCAACACTCAAATATACTCGTATATACATACATTTTTTATACATACATATGTAAAGAAGCTACACTTGTGATTATATACTATATAAATATTGAAGAGGGAACAGAGTTCCTTACCCTAAAACATGCGTCTTTGGGATATTGATTATGTTAAGCTGATTATTTTTAAGAAACAAAGACTCAAGAAGAAACTTTGATCTTCCTCTTAACTAACTAAAATAATTTTAGATAGAAGGCTATTCAAGGAAGGAGCAATCACCATAGATAACAATGGTATAATACAAACTAGTTGTGATAGACAGGGTTGGAAGCTAGCAAGGCCCATTTGTTCAAAGTTCTCTGTGTCTCATTGTTTCTAGACAGCCTAGCAAACAATTGTTCACCAAACATTTGATTTTCCAGCTCATATGAAATTACCTTCTTCCCCTTCAAAGTCCCAAAGCACTATATCCTTCTCCTTAACTATGAATGGCATATAAGCCTCATTTGCACAATTTGTCCTTGCACCCCACCCCTATCTTTATGGAAGCCCAGCATGTATGTACACAATTAAATTTGGTTAATTTCTCCTGTTAATCTATCTCATACCAATTTAATTCTTAAGTCAGCCAGAAAAATTTAGAAAGGTAGACAAAAATGATTTCTTCCTCGATAGTGCTCGTAAGCATAGATTTAAATTTGAATACGTACTTATGTTTTTTACTACACAGAAACTACTAATCTCCATGTTGAAATTCCAACTCTGAATGAAAAAGTTAAAAAAAAAATATGTACTCAAGAAAAAAAAAAGAAAGAAAAAGAAAATATATACTCATAAAAGGAAACCTAAATGCCTATATTTTCATCAAATATATAAAATATGTTTATGCAATTATAATTTCTAAATGACGTAATTGTTCTCTTTTTTTTTGCGTGAGAATTTGTTTGAATTAATAAAAATAATAAAACATTAGGATTCCACTGTCTCATGATGCAAGATACATATTCAGCTTTTTCTAATCCAATAATACCCTATCAAAAGAAAGATATGAACTTCGTACCACTATCCTCTGCTTGCCACCCACTCCCCACTGATGCTGTTTTGCATTTTCTTTATATATTTCATATCTGTGGAGGCCAATATTGTCACATTATGTTGGCCAATTAATGCAGCTTGATTTAGTCTCCAGGATGCAGCAGTCCCTTGCTCTGACGTATGTGTTCCCTGCAACATTTCCATTGGCTGCTTGTGGGGCTGTTGACTATGCCCTGGTTATTTATCTTTAGACAACACTTCGACCACTAATGGGATATTGGTCACACATACTGAAAACAGCTCTATGCCATTCAACAATTTCTCTGCTCAGGCTGACACCTACAGTGGCTCCAATTGCTCCCTTTTGTCTTCTTAATTCTCACTCTGAACAAGATAGAGTGACATCGAGCTTTATCACATTTAGCTCATGTACAGAGGTATATAGTGGGAGGCTAGGTCCCTAAAATGTTAATATTCTATAAGCTTTACACAGCTTTATAGAGAGAACTAAAGTAAGAGCCATCTGTTGTACCATGTACTTCTATACTTGCTGCCTTACAATAGCTCCCAATTCATTTTCCCTACACTTAATTCTCTTCTTCTACTTTAGTTTCTATCGTGCTCCTTAATCCCCACTCCATTCCACTGTATGTATCTATATGTGGCCACTGCATTTTACAATAGCAATATATGCCAGGAATTTTCTGTGTACCTCAGTTGATGTAAACATATATGAAACATGAAGACTGGACAGGCACTTTTTAGCTTAAAAAAGTTAGCTTCTACTCAGAATCAGCTAAGAGAATTTACTAAGAATCTGTCTGAGAGGTGGTATAAATGTCCCACTAATGGGGGATGATTAAGTGAATGTGGAAATGTGACCTAAATGGAATACTATACAGATGTTAAAAGTACAATTATAATGAATATGCAAAGGAAAAAGGGTAAGTTAAAAATGCAAATTTATGTACAATTAAAGCCTAACAATTAAATGTTAAATATATTTTAAGACATTGGATGAAAATGTGTTTTTATGTCTTTAATAATGTTTACATAGATTTTCTTTAAATCCAAGATGTATATGCAATAAAATTCAAGTTTTTAAATCAGATAGATCAGATTGAATAAATATATTTATCCGTATAAGCATATGCCAATTAAGATACGGAACATTTTCCATCATACCTGTAAGTTCACTTCTATCCTTTCAAGTCAATAACCACCACCTCCAGATCAAACTACTATACTAATTTCTAGAATTTTTCTTCTTCTAGAGCTTCTGACAACCAGAATCATATTATATTAGCTTTTGTCTTTGGTTTCTTTTGTTCAACATGTTTTTGATTATCATTAATGTCACTTTTATCTTGTTAAGTACCATGCCATGACTTTGACTTTACCACAATTACTCTTGCATAGGCATTGGCTTGTGTTAATTTGAGGAGGTTATGAATTAGATGCTCTGACCATTTCTTTACAAGTCATTTTGTGGACAGCAGTTTTTATTTTTCTAAGAAAAAAAACAACCTAGAAGTGTATCACTGTCCTGTCATGTAGCCAATGTAGGATAATCTTTTTCAGAAATTGGCAAACTGTCTTCTACAGTAGGTGTTCTATTTTTTTTCTACTCTTATCAACAAATATATAAGCATTTTAGTTACTCCACATCCTTACCAACACTTGAAGTTGTCACCCTTGAATTTTATCCATTTTACAAGAAATGAAGAAGCAGTATTCATGACTTATAAGCAATTTAAATGGTATCGTTTGAAAAGAGGAAAATTTTAATGTTGATGAAGTTTAATTTATCTGTTTTTTCTTTTACTATGAATGACTTTTGTGTCCTATAAAATGTTTCCCAAAGTAAAAAATAAATACCTTTCTGTTTTTTAAGAGAACCTTAATTTTAAGCCAACATATTCAAGTCTATCATCCATTATAAATTTATACATGTATATGACATGAAGTTTATCAATATCCATGTGGATATTTACTTAGTTCATCACAATTTGTGAAAAAGACTTTTTTAAATTAAATTATCTTGTATAGTCGCCCCCTGTAAGTTGCCCTGGATCCTCTGGATCCAGGACTCCCCCAGCATATCAAAATCCACAGATGCTCACATCCCTTACATAAAATGGCATAATATTTGCATATAACCTATGCAACCCTCCCATAAACTTTAAATCATCTCCAGATTACTTATAATATGTAATACAATGTAAATGCTATGTAAATAGTTGTTATATTGTTTATGGAATGATGACAAGAGAAAATGTCTGCACATGTTCTGTACAAACCCAACCATCGTAGGCCTGACTGCACAGTACATGTCAGCAACTACATAACTTTTTTTTTTTAATCGACCCAAGTTTGGTTTATTCCATGGATATGGAAATCATACACACAGAGGGTTAACTGTACCTTACTCAAATCATTTGTTCTGCATGTGTTTGCATATTTCTGGACTCTTCTGTTGGACTGCTTTTTGTACTATGTATCGGTGACCTATTTTTTGATACGTATGCAAATTATGCACACTATTGATTACTGCAGTTGCATTATACTTTTTTAAAAAATTAGGTAGTATAAGTCTGCTAATTGTGTTGCCCTTTTTAAAGATTATTTTGGCTATACTGTTACCTTTATTTTATTGTATAACTTTTAGAATATGCTTTTCAAATTGTATGCTTTATAAAATTCAAGTCAGCATATAGTTGTGCCTTGCCTATTTATACAATATATGATTTCATTTTAATTGGAGTGTTTAGTCCATTTACATTTAATGCAATTACTGATATTTTTGGTTTTTTAACACCCCTATTAGTTTTTTCCTTTGTTTTTCATTGTCTGTCTTGCATTAATTGAGTATTTTTATTCTTCTATTTAATCTTCTGTATTAGGTTTTAGAAATACCTGTTTTTTTCCTTGTAGGTTCCTCTTTACATCTTGATTATTTTTTTGTGATTTGACTTAAAATACATTTACAAAACTATATTTTATTTGTACTTCTTTTATATTCATTGTGCCACTGTTTTAAAATAATACATGTGTATGTATGTATAGATATAGATATAGATACAGATATAGATAGATATATAGATATAGATACATAGATATACCTTAATAACCTGTTTTTATTTTTGCTTAAAACTTTTATACTTTTTATACATTTAAAAAATAAAATAAAATATTATTTTATATTTACTACCCTCTTATTTATCATATCTATTTCTTTCTTTCTCTGTAAGTCCAAATTTCCATCATATTATTTTAATGGTATAAAAAGGAAGGACATAATAAAAAATCTATTTTGTATTTCCTTTTTTATGTTGGGATGCTGATGGCAATTTCTCAATGTCCTTATATTTGAAAATGTCTAATTTTGCTTTGACTTTTGCTATTGTTTTCCCCAAGCACTTTATATATGCTATTCCCACTGTCTTTCAGCCTCTCTTGTTTTTTAATAAAAAGGCAAGTGCCTGTGTCATTAAGTCATTTTTATTATTTCCTTGCATGGTTCTCTCTCTCTCTCTCTCTCTCTCTCTCTCTCTCTCTCTCTCTCTCTCTCTCTCTCTCTCTCTCCTTGCTTCTTTTAACGTCTTTCTCATTATCTGTGATTTTAAACAGCTTGAACAGAGTATGCTTAGTTTTTTTTTATTTTTTGTTCTTATTTTTGTACTCACCTGTATGATGTAAAGTAATGTTTAGTTGATATTTTTGTTCATATTTGTAAATTTTAGGCCAGTATTACTGTGAAATTCCTTCTACCTCATAGGTTACTGACTCTTTACATTTGCTTTTTAAGATCAACGTTTTATTTTTGAATATTTTTAGATTTTACAAAAAAATGCAAAGGTAGCACAGTGTTCCTGTATACACCATACATCGTTTCCCTATTGTCAACATCTTATTATATTTGACTATTGTACCCTTAATATTGATTTATTAAAGTCCACACTTGATACCGATTACCTTACTTTTTAAATGAATACCCCTTTTCTGTTCCAGAATCACAAGAGGATATCACGTTACAGTTAGTCTTCAGGCTCCTGGGCTTCTCTAGGCTGTGCCAATATCCAGGCTTTCCTTGTTTGGGATGACCTAGACAGTTTTGAGGAGGATTGGTCAGATTTTTGTAGAATATTCTTCAGTTCAGGATTGCCTATTGTTTTCCTTTTTGTTAGACTAGAGTTAAGGAATTTAAGACAAAAATGACAGAAGTGAAATACCATTCTCATCACATTATATTAAGGATTCATGTGATATGAACTTATAACATATCACTGATGATGTTAACTTTGTTTACCTAGGTAAAATATCACCCCCTTCCCCGCACAACCCCCCCTCCGTTAACACTATACCTTTTTGGCAGAAGGTCATTTCAAGAGTAGGTAGTTATACTCTACCACCTTTAGTGTTGAATGATTTATTTTAATTTTGTTTTCTCTGTGTTTCAGTGTGAATGACATCCATTCATCTGTCTTCATGTCATAACTAATTGTGTCTTCTGCTGTGTCCAGGCTGCTAGTAGTGGCATATAAAATGCTTTAAATTTCAGGTGTTATATTTTAGTTTTATGATTTCCATTTGATTCTTCTTGACAGTTTTCAATCTCTCCTGTAATTGGTTATAACTTTAGACATGGTATCATTTATCTCTTCCTGTGGAATCTTTAATGTAAACTAAACAGTCGATTTTTAAACAGATATAAATTTAACTTAAAATTCTATGAAAAAGCTCGGCACTTTTATCCCCACCCACATTTTATGTTTTTGATGTTATAATTTACATCTTTTTATTGTGTATCTATTAACAAATTATTATAGCTATAGGTTTTTAATACTTCATCTTTTCATAATTATACCATAGTTATAAATTATTTATGTACTACCATTACAGTGTTAGAATAGTCAGAATTTGACTATATATTTACCGTTACCAGTGAGTTTTGTATTTTCATATGTTTTCATGTAACTAATTAGCCTGCTTTCATTTCGGCGAAATAACACTCCTTAGTGTTCTTGTAAGGTAGGTCTAGTTGTGATGATTTCCTATAGATTTTATTTGTCTTGGAAAATCATTATCTGTCCTTTAATTCTGAAGGACACCTTTGTGAGGTAAAAAATTACTGGTTTGCACTTTCCTTTTTTATTTCATCATTTTGAATATATTATTCTTTTCTCTCTTGCCTGTAATGATTCTGCTAAAAATCTATTCATAGTTTTGTGGAGTTCCCTTTTACATTACAAATCATTTTTCTATGCTACTTTCAAAATTCTCTCTTTGTTTTTAACTTTTGACTATTTGATTATAATGTGTCTCAAGGTAGGTCTTCAAACACAGACTTGCATTTTACTTAGTGTTCTGTGGGCTTTCTGGATCTGGAAGTATATTTCTTCCTCAGGTTTGCGAAGTTTGCAGCCATTATTTATTTGAATAATCTATCCCTCTTTTCTCTTCTCCTTCTGTAACATCCATTGTTGCTTGATGGTGTTCTATAGGTTCCTTAAATTACATGCACTTGTTTTTTTGGTTGTTGTTGTTGTTTTTTTGTTGTTGTTTTTTATTGCTGTTCTTCCTCTGATTGTATGATGTTCTCCTGATTGTTTTGAAATTCACTGACCCTTTTTTTTCCCACTTGATCTAGTCTGTTTTTGAATCCCTCCATTTATCCATTAAGTCTAGTTATTATATTATTCAGCTCTGACTTGTTTGGTAATTTTCATATGTTTTATCTCTTCATTGAAATTCTTACTTTGTGTATGCTTTGTTATTCTGAACTCAGTAAGCAGCTTTATGACTATTGCTTTGAATTCTTCCTTGGGTAAATGCTTTATCTCTATTTTATTATGGTCAGTTTCTGGAGATTTATCTTGTTCTTTTGTTTGGAACATATTTCCGTGTTTCTTCATTTTCCTTGATTCTCTGTGTGTTGTTTTCTGTTCATTAGAGAAAATAGCTACCTCTCTCAATCTTGACAGATTGGCCTTGCATAGGAAGTGAACCTTGTCCATCAGCCACTGACCACTCTTCTGGGTGCACTCAAACATTTGTGCTTGTCCAAACTGCCATCATTTTTCTTAGTGGCCCCAGGAGATCAGGGTATAGCAAGTTCCATCCGTGACTGAAAGTCAGGAGAAATGCCCCCATACCTGTTCAGGCTCCTGGAGGATTACTAATCACCTTCCCTGTTAGACCCCAGAAGCAAGCCATTTGGAAGCTTAACATTCAGGTAGCAGCTGAGAAAGTCAGAATTTAGATATGCAGTGTAACCTTGATCAGGAAGAAATTAGTTGTTTTACCTACTTGCTTTGTGCTGAGCCAGGGAGAATAGCTACTGAGAGTGCTTGTGAGTCCATATAAAACTATCTCTTTGTTCTCTGTGGTCCCAGGGTACTTGCGAATGCTGAGCTCTGGCAGCAAACCATTATTTTTCTCTCCAAAAATTATTTTCCTCGCTGAATCATTTTATCAGACAAGGACATAAGCTACAAACGTGTATATTATTCTTTATCTCCCCAAATCCTTTACACTAAAAATCAAATTTATCAACAAGTTCTGTTGATTTTCTCTTTAAGGTATCTCATGAATTCAAACCTGCTTCTTTTTAAATATTTTATATTATGCAGTCATTATTCCCCCTTAACTGTTCTCCCCTTTTGAAAGCTCACATTTCTTCCACAATTCATTTCTATTTGTTTTCATATAGCCTTTCAACAGGTCTGGCTGCCAATATCATATCGCCATTGCATATATATATATATATATATATATATATATATATATATATATATGCGCACTTTTTGTGTTAGCATGATCTCACTTCTCTCACCACTTATTGTCAACCCTACCGTATCTTACCTCATATGTTCTGGCTACCCTAAACTAACTAAAAGTCCTGGAATATTTTTGTTTTTAAAGCACTTAGTCTTTTTTTATTCTACCACATGTTCAGGTTAATCCCTTTTTCTTTGTCTCATTATAGAGAAGGGGAAAAAATGGTTTATCCCTTCTTGTTAAGTAGTCTTCACAGATCTCCACAAAACACTTCTGTCTGTATCTTATTGATCGGTACTTAATTACATAGTTATACTCATTTTTAAAGAAGCCTGGAAAATATAAACATAATACTTAGTCCTGCCCCAAACACAATCAGTTTTCTTTTACTGAAAAGGAAACTAAATAATGGAGAAAGAAAAAGTAACTGGCACTATGTCCATAATTTATTCCTTTGGCTGAATAAATACTGACAAATATCCACTAATCTAGGTGAGAGCAGAAAATCCTCTTTCCTGAGAGAGGGAAAAAAAAGAAACAATTACTGTATCTATCACAAATTCTTGAATCTTTGAGTGAAATAAGAATCTGTCCATCAGGCCTCAGTATTGCTATTTGTGGTGAAACACCCTGTAAAAGCTGTGCCTCACACAACAGAGAACAAAGACAATAGCCATTGGGAAAACTTCCAGGTGGAGAGGAAAAACTGAAAACACAGCAGTTCTTACAAATTAAGTCACTGTGTAAGAGTAGTAGAGACACCATAAACCAAAATGAGGTCATTTGTGAGCCCATTTTGCAGCCCATCCTCTTATTTGTTGGGAAGGATTTGACTGTCCTTTAGTCTCTGTGCCCACATCTGGCCTGGGCATTAGAGATCACATGCTACATGGAGGCTTTAGAGCTTTACCAGCAAACTTCTTGTGAATTGAAATTAGGAGAACTTGCACTCTATTAAATATTTACTAATTTTGGTCTGTTTCAGGCCAGGCTGTGGTTTCTCTGACTTTATAATTCCCTCAATAACCCAACCAGTCAATAGTATGTTTGCTGTATATAAATTCCACAAGCAGAATTGACAGTCAAACCTTTTGTAAGATATTGGTTTTAAGTTTTTAGCATCTTTATTTTTTGATATTGTCTTGAATGTACACACAAGGTTTCAGGTACAGAATACAATATTATTTTCTTAACACAAATAATAACTATGTGTTTCCTCTGTGCCTAAATTCTTACCCTGAGGCAATGAAAGACAGCTGTCACACTCCATGTACAGGTTCTTTACTGTCAGCAAAGAACACTAATAAAATGAATTCAGGTGTTTATGTAAGAGAAACAGTAGTTGTCCTCCTGCCCTATCTGAGACAGTATCCTTGAAAACATATGGGAATAATCCTGAGGTTTATCATAATTTGGGGGGTTCTAAGTAAATTTCTCCTAAACAAAGGTAAGACCAGTGTCTCCAGCTTTGTTATCCATAGTATCTCATAATGCCAGGTCTTCTACTCTCTTGAAATATTTCTCTAAGGAAGTAAATCTTGCTAGAGTCTTCATTAGTTAATCAGTCATAAATTAAGTGCCAGAAAGCCTAGACCCTTAGTTTCAGTAAAATTTGCTCCAAAGCTCTCACTCTGCAGAAGCATAACAATTATATATACATTCTCTCTACAGTCTCACAGGTTTTAAGCTCGAACATTGTCATTTTGTATTACTTGCCATTATATTCTCCTTATCAATCTAGTCTTAAATAATTGCAGCTATATCAAGACTTTTAAAACAATAGGTTTGAATGAAGAGCCAACACATCTACCCCTTTCTTTCTCAAAAGTCCTATGACCTTTATATGCTTGGGTGTAACTCCTATCTTCCTAAAGCTGTGATTCCACCTCCACCAGTCATAACATTTTTAAAGAACAGAAGAAACTGGTAACTTTTTCAGCCTCTGGAATCCCAAATTACGGAATATTTAGTCAACTTAGTTTGCATGCTATGAGTAGGCTTCTCTTACCTTATCCATCTCTGTTTGAAAACCTTCTGGCTTCAATCTGAATTTATCTGTCTCATAGGTCCCTGCTGATAAAGAAGTGCAAACATACACCAAATTTCATTATTTCTTCAATTATTGCTCTTAGCGATAAGTATATAGCAAGACTTCCAAGGTGCAGCAAGTGACCTGTAAAGTGTTTTATCACAGATTGGTAAAGTTCCCAGATTTACATCCTGTAAAATATGTCATCACTTCCCCGAATGCCTCTAATTCTTCATTTAACCAAATCCAGTTTTCAGGTTCTTTTAATGTAAGCACTTTGCTTTCAATACAAAGAAAAGTACCAGTTCAGATTAGGTTTGGATTAGAGTAAGGGAGACTTATTGACAGTGACATAAACATACCAGGCAGGAAAGTGACTCAAGGCTGCTATGGTGACTCCATGAGGTTATCTGAGACACAGTGTGTCCCTCTTACTTTTTGGTGAGCCAACCATGACCTGAATCCTCAGGGCCATCTCCTGGGCTACAATAGATACTGACCCTTAAGGTATTGTACCTATATTCAAGTCAGCATAATTGAGGAGGAAAAGAGAAAGGGTTATTATTTTTTCCTTTATACACAGAGTTTACCTATATTTCCTTAACCTTTTTGATCACCTGTCATGCTTGCATTCCAGAAGACTGGGGGATGTGCTGCTAAAACAGTTTGCATTGCAAACCTGAAATAAATAAATAAACAAACAAACACACAAATAAATAATAAGTTTTCTCACTGAGTAGGAAGGAAAGAATTCAGCAGTCTGCCACAATTAAATACATTACGTAAGACCTATGGAATCCCACAACTATCTTTAATTTCTTTACAACAATCTCCATGAATGAGTGTAATAAGTCAATGAGTTGTGGCAAAACGTTTGTTTATATACTTATTAGTTAGGAAACTGAATTTGTAGTCTCAATATTAACTGTAATGTTTTAAATGGATTTTACCCCAGGAACTCATTTGCTATTCACTTATTTGGTTATTCATTTATGGTCCATTCTAGTTTAGGCTAGATATTTAAATTCAGAGTTATTAGCACATAGAAAATATTTGAAAGACTTGAGCCTAAGTGGAATTACCATGAAAAAAGAGGGTAATCAAAAAAAGAGGTAGGAGAACTGAGGTTATAGGCACTCCACCATTTAGAGGTCAGGAAAATGAGAGTTCAGGACAGTGAGAAGAAAATAGTACAGTAAAAGGAAAATGTGTGGTTCCACAAAACAAAGACAGGAATGTATTTGAAATGACACTCAAATTTGTTAAATGGTGTGAAGAGGGCAAAAGATAAGTACGAAGAATTTATCAGTTAATTTGATAATGTGGTGGTTATCCTCGCCCAACAACCACCACCACCACAAAAACACGTTTTGGTGGTATCGGGGGTGTGGGCAAAACTTATCTGCTTTTGCCACTGGCATAGCTCAAGAGAAGAGAAAATGGGAAGAAGCGAATTATAGACAGTGGATATAGACAGAATTTTACATAAAAGGAGCAGAGAGGAGAAATATTAACTAGAAGGCAATGTGGAGTCAAGACACATGAATTTAAGGCTTTCTTTTCCTTCTTAAGGTGTGTCATAGTTAAGGGGATTGGTCCTCTAGACAGGAAAACCTACTGAAAGCAAGAAAACGATTGATAGAAGCGTGTTCTTCTGGGCACGACACTGGTGGAGATACAGCACTCAGCCCACAGGTGGAAGAGTAGATGGAGATATGTAGCTTATCCACAAAAGATAATTGGATTCAGACACCAGTACATTCAAACCTATACAACGCCAACTATGCCTAAAATCATGTTCTGTCACTGTCTTAGTTTTCTAGGACCATGTATCAAATTACCACAATGTGGTGATTTATAACACAAAAGTATTCTCTCACAGTTGTGAAGACTGGAAATTTGAATTCAAGGTATTGGCAGGGCTCTGCTCCCTATAAAGTCTGTAGGGAAGAATCCTTCCTAGAAGAACCCTTCTTCCGGCTTCGGGTGGTCCCCAGTTACACGATGTACCTCGGTTTAAAGCTGCATTGCTTTAACATCTTCCTCCCTCTTCACAAAGTTTTCTCTGTGACTCTGCGTCCTTTACTCTGGTAGAAGAGTACTTGCCTTGGATTGAGGACCCACATTAATTCTTACCTTAATCATATATGCAAAGATCCTATTTCCAAATAAGGTCACGTTCTGAAATTCTAGGTAAATAAGAGTTTTAGAGAAGTATTATTCAACCCACAATAAAGACTTATACCCAACAATCACCTTTACCATTGCTTTGATAGAAATTTGTTCCACATCACATTTGATAAAAATATTGTCATCATCCTTGTAGGCGTTACTTCCTAATTATCAAAACTGAGATATCATACCCTCAGAATGTATGTAAGAAAACAAAATTCACTCCTTGAAGCCAACATGTTGCCAGTTTTCTTAATTAAAGCAATTATGTGAGAAATGTCATCTCCTTAATTTCTGTGAGTTTGTTAGTTTAGGAATAAATGGCAATTTTCAACAATAGAAGTGGAGTAAATTTTTCTGAAACACGTGAGCCTGATACAGTTGAATAGATCATTCAAACCTTGCTTATTCATGGTTCAGAATCCAGCGAAGTATTTTCAGTAGTGAAGCACTTTGAAATACCCTCTTTAAATTACATATTTTCCCAGCCAACATCTACTAACAAGAATAAATAAGGCAATCAAGATTCTATGCAAGTTGTGTTTCTAAATAGTAGTTGGTACATACACACACACATAACACACACATACTATATACTATATTATATGACATTATATTATGTCATATCATATCATATTATATATGAAATATAATATAAATATATATATATATAATATGTAAATTAAATTCACTTATACAAGGACTTGGAAAAAAATCAAATATCCACTAATTTATATAACTCTTTAACTAATACCAAACACCTGAAGTAAATTATCACAAAAAATGATGACAAATCAAAAATTTAATATTAAATGTATACTATTAGGTTGGTGCAAAAGTAATTGCGGTTTAAAAGATTAAAAATAATTGCAAAAACCACAATTACTTTTGCACCAGTCTAACATTTTATGAAATGAAGATTCAGAGAAACTGCCCTTTAACCCCAAAAAATCACCCCACATATTCTTTGCTAGGAGTGATCTCCCCATTCTTTTATAGAAATGATAACCTCTATTATAAATATATAATATTAAATAAACATTTATATTTATTTATTAAAAATTTCTGTAATATTTTTGATGTATTATTCTAGACCATTCAACTGCAATAGGTAGTAAAATCTAGAGAATAATGTTGTATATTTAATACATGCATCCCTTTTAGTTCCCAAAGCACTATAGGACATAGCAAATACTGAAAAAAACAAAAGCAAAATAATAACAAAATTTTATTCCTAAAATAGTAGGGAAAAGTCAATCACTTAACAAATGACTACCTAATATCATATAATATATATCATTGAGCTCAGAAATAGTTTATCTACTTCTATCATGCCAAGATAATAACAATGCTTATTATTCAGATTGTCATGATACTACTTGTTGAATTTGTTTAATGTAAATTACTAAAACTAAGATATACTTCTAAGCTATTAAATAATCTGGAATAATTAATAATGGGGGAAAATTGTTTAAACATGTTGACATATTTACTTTCAGAAATGTTGTATAACTAAAATCTAGGATTAAACTGAGGCTAAATGATAAAGATAACTGACATATAGGAGTTTTCCTACTAATGATATATTTAATAGTTCACACAGATAATTCTTTAAGCAGCTCTAAAAATAAATGCATATATTGAAAAACTAAAAGGAAACATATTGCACTTAGTAAAATCAGGCAACAAGCCTAAAAGAGATGGGATGTGCTTTTCCCCATCATTTGCTTTGCTCTATTATATAGTCAGTTTAGTTAGAGATACATAGGATGTTCATTTGCAGCAGGATATTTAGTTCTTTCCACCACATACAAATGATTTTTATCAAAAGAGAACACAGTGTTATTGACACTTTGAAGAGAGATGCAAATCCAATGGACCAAAAGACGAATACGAGAACTCTGGGAGACACTACACTCTTTTAATGGGCAACTTTTCTCAGTTTTCAACCTCTATCTCCTTTAAGCCAGAAAATTCTCTCTACCAGCCAATGAATTATCTTGACTAAGACCACTTCTGGCATTTTCTCAAGCACCTGCAGGGCCCATTCTGGCTATACTATATCCCGCAGTGTGGGCAGATGGCTCCAAAAAACTGACTAATGCAGACAGCAGCGGTCTATTTTGACACATGGTGAATGGGTGATACTTCAGATGAAAAAATTAATGTTTTTTTCTTTTCCCAATCTCAAATGTGAGGAGTTCTTAGCAAGTGTTCTTTGTGGAGAGTGATATCGCGTCCTTCTCAGAAATCCTGCTTCTTTTGAGAATTAGTGATGTTATACTGAGAAGGGAAAAACAAAACAAAACACCTTTTTAAGCACTGGACAGAAGAGGCTATAAGGAGGAGGTACCGTACTGGGTATTACTACCGTGTTTCCCCAAAAATAAGACCTAACTGGAAAAAAAGCCCTAGCATGATTTTTCAGGATGACATCCCCTGAACATAAGCCCTAATGAGTCTTCTGGAGCAAAAATTAATAAAACACCCAGTCTTACTGTCGTTGAAACACGGTAGTATATGTTGAAAAGCTACATTTGTATTCATAGGGTACATGGATCAAGGTAAGACAACTTTGAGCAGTTAGAAAGCAAATAAGCCAGAAAAATACATTTCCTTGCAGAAAAGTTAAGGACTGAAAAACTGAAATGTGCTCTACGATTCTCCACCTTGAAAGTATATATCCACAGAAGTATAATTGACACAAATTAAGTTTGACAGGTAGCTCAAAGAATGTTTAAAAACACACTCTTCTGCTTTCATAGGGTGCGCATACAATCACAATAGAATAATCTCTAAACTGCATCCCATTTATTTGTCTATTCTCCAAATTTGCTGTGGGACAAAGAGATTAAGAAATGTCACATCTATGCAGACATGTTATGGAACAAGTAGAATCACAATAGTTAGGTGTATTTATGAGACAAGGAGAAAATAGCAAACGAGGTTAAAGATTGTATTACTTCAAAATAAACTCAAATAAAAGGCCCTAAGAAGTCAGACAAAACAAAACACCCAAAATCTGTTCTTCAAAGCTATCGATTTATTTAATTTCGAGACAATAAATTATATATACATATATATATATATATATATATATATACACATATACATATATACATATATATATATATACACACACATGTATGCATACATATATGTGTATGTATTCATTCTTTGGTAAAATATACTTTATTATTTTTTATATTCTTACATTAAAAAAAAACAAACATAAAACTTCATAGAATGAAGAATTCCCAGTGACGTAGCCTATCCTGTATTTAGATAATGTAAGTTATATATACCTTAAAAGCAAGAGCATTGCTCAGGGCCTCTGTATTAAATGTAATTCAAATAAACAATTGCCAAAAAGTTACAGAATAATTACCATAAGTCATGCATCTGAGAAGTTGCCTGCAGCAGAGCATGGAAGAGGTGTCTTTTGAATGATTATTGTCAAGATTAAGCAAAACATATTTAAGAAGCATAGTTCTGAGAACACATTAGAGAAAATTTCACTATTACATTTTCAAGAATGATGTGTTTTTGTTATAACAGTTAATTAATTGAATAAATAAATAAGAGCCCATTCTTCTGATGAGGGGAATTTAGTAATAAATGAACCTTACTTAGGTAAGACTTAATTCAACCTTTCCAGTTTAATTAATTTTGTGATGAAGAAGCAGTGAGTAATCGGAGCTCTCTGAAGACCAGTGAAGAAAGTTTAGGAGTACAAAAATGCCAAGGTCTAGACTATCAGGACTATTTGCCAATCCACAAGCTTCTGTTGAGATAGCCTCTTCAGATCCACTTCTACACATGCAACTGCCCATCACCATTCAAGCCCCCCACTAATTCTTGACAAGAGATAGTCAACACAGCAGAGCCTAAATGTAGAAGGAGCAATTATTGTCAGCTTCATACATCCAGCCACTTCTTAGGAGACACTAACGGTGTGAAATGCGAAGATCTGACGGTTGAGTTTGCGAACGCATCCTAGAAAAAGTGCTCCATACGTCATTGCTGAATATCACTATATCACCTTTGAAGTCCTCCCCTTGGGGAGTTATGCACCAATGCCAGTGCCTAGTCCACCCTTCAAAGCAATTTTGGAACTCTTTTTCTGAAATGGCCATCAGAGTTGTCGTCATATTACTATTGATGTCCTGAATGTCATCAAAAATGTCTTCCTTTCAATATTTCGTTTATCTTCGAGTAAAGAAAGAAGCCATTGGGGGTCAGATCAGGAGAGTAGGGAGAATGTTCCAATACAGTTATTTGTTTACTGACTAAAAACTCCCTCACAGACAGGGTCGTGTGAGCTGGTACATTGTTGTGATGCAAGAGCCATGAATTGTTGGTGAAAAGTTCAGGTAGTCTAACATTTTCACGCAGCATTTTCAGGATTGCCAAATAGTAAACTTGGTTAACTGTTTGTCCAGTTGGTACAAATTCATAATGAATAATCTGCCTGATAAAAAAAAAAAAAAAAAAACAAATAAAAAAAAACAAAAAAATACCGTTAGCAACATCCTTGCAACAAGTTTGTGAACTTATCACACCTCGTACTCATACCAAGGTGCTATTCCCTTATACTCTAATACAGCACCACCACCACCCAAAAAATGCTTTCTCTTTTTTGAGTATGAGAATTATGAGTGTTCAGTCCTGTCTGTTTCCCACATCACTAATTTGAGCCCAATGTTTGATATCCATTTAAGTAGTTTATTAATACATTTTATATAAATAATGTTGCCATTAAAATTTTTGTACATGTAATTTTTAGTATTATTTTGAAGAGTTTCTTCAGAGAATATACTAAGAAATGGAATTACAGCATCACATGTCATGTATCACCAAGTTTCATAGATAAAGCAAAATTGTTTTCTCAAAGCAGCTGTGAAAAACCCTATGCTCACCAATAGAGTTTATGATTCCTCAGTGATCTATATGATTATGAGTACTTAGTATCATCTATGTTTTATTGTTTTACTAATAAAATGGATGTGAAAATTAGGAATTTTATGAAGTCATAAAGTGGCTCTGCATACAGTTTTCCCAAAAAATAAGCTCTTAAATATTTGTACAAATTTTCACATAGACTAAATATATAAGCTTTTGAACATCATGGTAGTTATTTTGTGCTCTTCATTTATATCTATATGGGTGTGTACAACTGCGTATACACAGATACATGTATGCATGCAACATTTTATATTTAACCTCAGAGAGAACATTTTTTGCTTATTTATAGCCTCCAAGGAGTCCAGTTTTTACATATTCTCTAAGACAGAACCTTAATCAATATCTATTAATCAAGATATCAATTCACAAACACCTGACACAAAAATTACTTTCAGTTATGTGAAAAATTCAAAGAAAACATATTTAAATTTTCCCAAGATAAATAAAGATACATGAATATAACTCTTCCCATAAGAAATTTAAGCAGCAAGTGAGACCATGATAGTATCTACTTGGTAGGACAGTCAAACATAATAGTTTAAGTTTTTTGTAGGGAGGTGTCGCAATTTGCAGAGCATACTTGCATAGATTCTTCTGTATTATGCCACTTAAATATCTCAGTTAATAATGTTCCTGCTTTAGTGCTAAGGAAACCAAATTTCAGACAAGTTGAATTACATAGTTCATAAATGTCAGTCTATCTATCTATCTATCTATCTATCTGTCTGTCTGTCTGTCTGTCTGTCTGTCTATCTATCTATCATCTATCCATATCATCATCTATCATCTATCTTATTGAGATATAGTTGACATGCCGTAAAATTCAGCTTACAGATCTGTACAGTTCAGTGGGTGTTATTTTTTAGAATATTCACAAAGTTGTGCAATCATAATTACTATTTAATTTTAGAATATTTTTGTCAACCAAAACAGAAATCCCATATCCATTAGCAGTTGCTCCCTAATCCCACCATCACTAGCCCCTGGAAAACATTAATTCATCAAGGAGTGTGTTGTTAATTTCCACATATTTTTAAGTTTTCTGAATTTATTTTTGTTATAAATTTCTTAATTTTGTTTTTGTCAGAGAATATACTTGGCATAATTTTAATATTTGTACAATTATTTAAGCATGTTCTGCCATCAACATATGGTCAGTCTTGGAGAATGTTTCATATAATATTGAGATCAATGTGTATTCTCTTCCTGGTTGATGTGTTAGAAATATCTATTAGGTCAAATTAGTTGATAGTGTTATTCATGTTTTTTATGTCCTTCATCATCTTTGTCTAGTTACTCTATCCGTTATTGAAAGAGGTGCATTGAGTTCACCAATTATTATTGTTGAATTGTCTATTTCTATTTTCAATTCTGTCAGGTTTTGAATCATAAAGTTAGAGGATGTGTTGATAGGTAAATATATGTCTGTAATTATTACTACTTCATGATGGATTGACATTTAATTATTGTAAAATGTCCTTCTTTATCTTTAGTAACAATATTTGTATTAAAGTCTATTTTGTCTGATATTGGCACAATTACTCATGTTCTCTTTTCATTATTGTTTGCATGGTTAATCTTTTCCCCATCCTTTTACCTTCAAGTTATTTATGTCCTTGAATATAAAGCATGTCTCATGTCTATTATATGCTTGGAGCATTTTTTATTCTTTTTTCAGTCTACCAATCTGATTTTCTATTGCAATTTTTTAATCCTTTTATTTTTAATGTATTTGCTGATAAGGTATGGTAAAGTTTGTCATTTTGCTATATATATATGTGTGTATATATATATGTCTGTACATATATGTACATATATATACATATATACACATTTGTGTATATATATGCATTTATGTGTATATATATATATGTATATATATATATATATACACACATATATACACAAATGTGTATGTTTTTCATTTTTTATTCATTTATTCCTCCATTCTGCCCTGTCTTGTGTTAAATAGAAATTTCCCAGTGTTCCATTTTAGAACTGTTGTTGTTTCTTTTAATATATTCTTTGGAATTACTTTTTCAGTAGTTGTCCTTGGGATGAAAAACATCATGTTTTAAAATAATCTAGTTGGATTAATACTAAGTTAATTTTAATTATATGTGAAACTTTGTCCAACATAGCTTCATTTCCTCTTCTGCCTTTGTTCTGTGATTGACATACAAATTACATCTTTACACATGTTTACATCATAAGCACATAAGAACAGTTTTATAATTATTCCTTTATGCACATGTCTTTTAAATCAGATGGAAGAAATAAAGACTTACAAAAATATTTTTATGCTCCCTTTTTATATTTACCTATGTAATTGTCTTTACCCATGCTCTTTCTTTCTTCATGTGGATTTGAATTATTGACATGTTTTTTCAGTTCAGCTTGAAGGATTTCCTTTATTCTTTCTTGTAAGGCAGGACTTTTAGCAACAAATTCTCTCCATTTTATTTTTATTTAACTGGAAATCTCTTAATTACCCTTCCTTTTGGACAGACAATTTTGCCCTCTATAAAAGTTCTGGTGGATGGTCTCTTTCTTTCAGCTCTTCCAGTGTTTTCCTACTGCCTCTGTCATCCATAGTTTCTGATGATACATCACTTTGTATTACTGGGGATACTTTTTGACAAGTCTTACTTCACTTGCTGCTTTCAAGAGCTGCTTCCAAGATTATATCTTTTCTTTTTTGCTTTTGACAGTTTATGATGTGCCTAGTTATGGATCTCTTTGAGTTTTTCTACTTGGAGTTTGTTGAGTTTTCTGCTTATGTAGATTAATGTCTTCCATCAAATTTAAGCAGTTTGGGACCACTGTTTATTTAAATACTCACTTCTTTTTCTCTCTCTTTTCTTTCTGAGACTCCCATTATGATTGTACACACACTTAATCATACTCCACCTTTTTGAGGGTACGTTCATTTACTTGTCCTTTTTTCTTTCTATTTCTCTTATACAGATTCCTATGCTTTTCTTATGCAGTTTCTCAGATTGAGTAGCATAAACTGACCTAGCTTGTAGTATTTAATTCTTTTTTTCTGTCACTTCAAATCTATTTTTCAACTCCAGAATACCTAATTTTCATGGGACTTTTATCTCTGTGTAGATATTCTCTATATGGCATGATACTGTTTTCTACTTAATTTAGTTATTTAGACACGGTTTACTTTAATTTTTGAATACATTCATATTAGCTAGTTTAAAGAATCTGTCTAGCAAATCCAACATCTGAGTTTACTCAGTTTTAATTTTTATTGACTACATTTTTGCCCCGTGCTTGGGTTATACATACCCATTTCTTTGAAGCTGTCATATATTTTTAAAACTGGACATTTAAACAATATAAAATAACAACTGAGGAAATTCCATTTAACCTTATCCCAGGGTTAGCTCTTTTTCCTATTTGTTTTTCTTATCCGTTTGTTTATTGTCTCTTCTGCACTAATCATGTAAAGTGCATTTTTGTTTAAGGATGACCAATGAAGTCCCTACTCAGTTAGCTTGCATGTCTGCGGTACTAATGATTGGGCTTAGCTTCCTTTACATTCCTATAACCAGTAATACTCCACTGTTGGCAGAGGCGTTCTTTGTGTGTTGGGTCATGTCTTCCATGCTCAAGTAGGCAGTTCACAACTCTGTCTCAGCTATGGCTTTCTGCTTGATCAGTCAGAGGTGAGAGCAGCTGTGGCTTTCTCAGGTCCTTCCTGAGAATGTGCACAGTCCTGCACATGTAAATGGCCTCAGACATCCTCAGATTGCGTTGAAGCTTTTCAAAGCCTTCATTCCCGAGATATCCCCTTTAGGATTTTGACCAGTTTGTGTTTGTGGCAACTGGTAATGCTGCCCTAGGCACTGCAATTTTAAAGCAACTCCCACTGTTTTCTTGACACATGCCCTGGGGATAGGGATTGCCTCACTTAGTGACTTCTGAGTCAGGTCAAAGAAAGAAAAAGCCTGTGAATGGGGCTTTTCCAGGGAGTTGTCAGACAGATTCAACAGTGATGAAGTTCAAGGGATTGGACTTTTGCGGGAACTCCGTAAACATTCTGACTGGTCTGGGGCTTCTAGGCTGCTGGTTTTAACAGCTACCATACTTCCTAGGCTGCTGCCTGCTTTTCTTGAATGCATTGTCCAAGAACTGTTGCAAGCTTTTAGTTATATAACCAAGTTCTGAAAAAGTTAATTTTGACAATTTTTGCCCAGGTGTCATTGCTTTTATGGAAGTACAGACATTCACAGGTCTTTCTATCACTATTCTTGAAGTGCTTTGTGCCATATTTTAACTTTAATTTTTGAACTTAACATTAAGTTTTTTTGCTAAATTACATCAATATGGAACAAATGCAGTGAGATACGTTGAGGAAACTAGAAGAATACACACGGAGACAAAATTAAAGGTGCTTGAAAAAGTCAACATATTGTAAAAACAGCATGAACATTTGAGTTAAATTGGCTTTAGTTCAAATTCCAATGATTCATTTCAAGACTGAAATTTTCTTTCTGATCATTGATGCACTAGATTGTCTCGTGTGAAAGGGTTAATAACATCTTCTAAAAGATTGCTGTAAACCTTCAATTATACATATTATAATTTTAATGAGCTTAATTCCTGTGTTAGAATGTTGAAAAAAATCAGTAAACTAATTAATAGTAAAAGATAATTTGGCATTAAAATCATTAAGAACAGCTAATTTCTACATCTAGATTCCATGTTGCTTAGAAGTAGAATAGTTTTACTCCTATCAACAAGCTTTAGCAGGAATAAGAGAAACCGATGATCACAGGCTTTAAATTTATGTGACAATCTATTTTTCTTCAGCCAAATGTTTTCACCTATAAAATATTTATTTGATGATGTTAATATCAAAACATATACTTCATCTATTGCTAATTAAATTTTTAAGCCCCTTCATGATTTTGTAAAGTGTTATAAGCTCAGAAACAGAAAACTGGTTTATCCCCGTATTTCCAATCTGAGCTTTTCTGAATCTGCTTATGTATTCTTTGTTATTGATGTGTATTGTCCAGAAGCTGGACTTCAAAGAGAAATCAAAGTCATTAGGAAACACAATATTTTTTTTTCTCCTTCCCCCCATCTTATGATCAGGTAAACTTTTAATCTCAACTCTGAATAGGAGAAATAAAAAGTGTGTTTGAACTTTGGTTCTTTTTAAAAAAAGATTGAAGGAAGACTTCAAAGAACCTGTCACAAAAGGCATCATATCTTGAGTTGAAGGTGTGATTTGCACAGACCTCAATTCAGTCCTCAGGAATACATATAGATCTGTCTCCAATCGGACACACAACTGCCTTAGATCTAATCATTTTTAAAAGTAAATGTAGACTTGTGAATACAGGATACAGAAAGGAGAATTGAAAGCACCCAGTGTCACCACACCAAATATCAATATTGATTTAAATTGTGTTCCTTCCGTGAAACATAACCTCAGTGTCTTATTTGCACTCACTAGCCTCCTTTTACAGAAAACAAAATAAGCAAACAAAAAAACTCTAGAAAAGCCAGTCTTTCCATTGCAACTTGGAAAATATCAGGAAATTTATTTATTCCATGTTCATTCTGAATTACCAATCTCAGGAAGAAAGACATGAGGACAAAAAGAGATATATAGGAAAAGATACTCAAAAAATTACATAGCATAGAGATTTGGTTAAGTATCTGGGTATTTTTGGAAAATCTAAAGTGTCCATACCTCACATCTGTAAAAGTTTTACTTGGGACTCTCTCACTGTTAAAACAAATATTCAAGATTAGATTGCAAATAGTCTATCGGATTCAGGATACTACTGTTCTCCAGTTTAACTCTGGATTTCTATTCATTTCTTCCTTTTTAAATAGGAATTTGATCTCATCACAAACTGACTTCCTAGACATGGAAATTCCTCATTCTATCCCAACCACCTGTTGCCCAATCCATAACAATAGACATACTCAAAATGAACTGGAATGTTCTAAATGTTTTTTTCAATTTAAAAATGTTTTGAAAAAACATATTTCTGCATTTCTACCTGTATTCTCTTTACCAAAACTTTCTTTTTCCAATTCAACCAATAAACATCTGTAAGAAGTCAGACGTTTAACTTCCCACAGCCAGTTCCTTCTCTCATTCTTTCCACTTCTATGAACCTCAATAAAGTCTCCCTCATACTAATAAATAAATCCTAATAAGTGAATGACAGGAACACTCATTGTCCATCTTCATAATAGATACTCTAGAATCTCTAAATCCTATCCCTCCTATTTCCTTTCTTGGTCAAGGTTTAACAAATGCCTCAGGGGTTTCATTTTCATCTTCAAAACCATCAGCAACAGTTAACAGAATTTTTGCCACAAGCAACAGTGAAAGCTTGTGACTTTACTATATATGTATAGTAAATTTTAATTCTAAACTCAATAAGTTTAGAAGAGAGTAAAGAGATAACATTCATTTGAATAAAATGGGAAATATAGCTATAAAAAGAATGGCAAGATTCTAGTAGGCTAAATTGAAAGAACACGTTTAGGCAAAGTGATTCTTAATCCAGGTGTTAAAAGAAGGGGAAGTTAAGCAATTAATAATAATAAGCATTTTTAAGGTGGGAAATCTTAGAAACTGTGCATTATAATAGATAGACTCATTTTTTAAACTATAACCAAGGCATTGCTTGCATCATAAACATATAGCAAAGTTTGATACACAGTTTTCCCACTTCTACATACTGATTTTCCTTATTAACTTAAAATATGTAAATTTAAAGATGCCTACTTTCTTTTTTTGATCTTCAGCACAATTTCTCAATCTCACTTTTAAGTGTTTTTACACTTTGGAAATCATACTAGTTCTTAGAAAACTCTTCTTTAGGAGATTTCCAAGATTTAATGACCAATTCTCTCCATTCAACTTCAAGTGGGAAGGGATAAAAATTATTACATTTGAATTAATATTGATCCAAGTCAGTTTTCTAATTTTTATCTATTTTGGCACATTTACAATTATCATTTATCATGCGTCCTTGCTTAAGCAGATTGATATAGAAAAATTCAGTACTCATAGCTTCCCAGACCATCCTAATTAAAGTGGTATCATCTTCCATTTCTCCCAATATCAACAAATAATTCATTCTGTAAATAAATTTGATAGTGATCTGAAATCATCTTACTTATTTCTTTGCATGAGACCCGAACCTCTTCTGCTTTTCCACTCATTCTCCTATATCTCACAAAGTACCTGGCTTATAATATTTTTAAATGAATATACTTAGAATTATTAATTATGAGTTGAAGGATGTATGTGTGGAGCATGATTCAATGAATCCATCCACCAAATATAATTAAAACAAGTGTATATTATACTACATTAACTTTCCAAATAATCTCATAGAAAATGTTGACTTGTAGCTTAATAACATTTGCCAAATCACAACATCCCGATAAGTTATTTTTCCTTTCCCATTCCGTGCCACAATATGTGGACTCACCTTCAGTTTCCTGCATTTTCCTCTGGCCATATCTTTTATTATCTATTTTGCTTTTCATAACCTCTATGTATATCATCATTGCTCATGAATTTTCCTTCACTGTTTGTCCATTCACAGCTACAGAAAATTAAATAATAGTCATTTAAGTGCATTTATTGTGAAAGTTTATATGTTATTGTATTTTGCTTTAACTTTTGGTTTTGCAGAGTATAGCTTAGTTAATACAAGTTTCTATAGAAATACATTTTGTACCATCCTATTATGGCCAAATACTGTGCTTAGGAGAAAGAGAAAAAGCGTAGATTCAAAATGGGAATTAGAGAGAAATATGGTACAAAGATTACATACCCTTTGTCTTATATCTCATTCATATTTTCCCTTCTTAATTTCAGACTTTCTCTTGCTGTCTCTATACTCTCTTCCCTATTATTTTACTTTATGGGTATTTATATATCAGTTTCTCCTTCTGGCCTGCTACTACAATGCTCACCGGTGCTACGAACTTGTATCTTAGTAGCCTGAAATAATCAATTCACTTCCCTAAGGACTTATTTTGCTCCCAGGAAGTAACATAGGCTACTGGAAGAGATGTGTGATTAAAAACAAACAAAACAAAAACTTTGTTTTTTATTAAACTATATTTTTTCCAGTAGTATAAATGATTATAATTAAAAACCATAACTTTTGAGCCATGAAAATAACAGTAATCTATATTTCCCATTAAACTTTATTTAACCTTGTATTCAAGGAACTGTGGCTTTTAAAGAATGCTATTTCCACATAGCTGTAGGGATTTGTAAACTTTAACATTACCTCCTCTCAACATGCTCTTCCTTCTACACACATACAGAGAAGCTAATGAAAACAAGATCCAGTTTGTAGATGTGTACCAATTAAAAAGAAATAAAATTAAAATTACTCCTCACTTATAATTGTCTCAGAAAGGAGTCATGGTATCGTGGACTAGGGAAATTACAGAGCTTTATGATAGTCTTCTGAATTAAAAGATATAAAGTTTAAGCAAATATCAACTTTTCTACGGTATGTGGGTTTGTGAATCCTAATCAATGCATTGGTGTTGAAACAGTGAATTGCGATAATAGTCAATCCAAAATAGTAATTCTTGCCTGCACAGGGGGTCTTTTGGGGGACAGACTTATTGAATTTGATGAAAACTGACCAGACTACATGACGATCTGTTTCTAATACCTTGGCCTGTAAAGCTCAGAATAAAAAAATATATTCAGTTGGAATTATAGATAAAACTCTATAGGACTGGTGAATAGGCTAATGCAAAGAGTTATGTAAGGTCAAGGTTCACATTTGTATTATACACTTGGGGGTAGGTAGCCAGAACTAAAATTAAATCCCAGTGCTGGGCTCTAGGTTCTTTATTTGTGAGTCATGTAAGATAACATAAGTATAACATTTATCACAGTGTTTGAAAAAGAGTTAGTGATCAATAAGTGGTAAATTATTTTTTTTATTCTTTCAATAAAATTTTTATGAGTTCCTGTATCATGTTATTATGCCCAGGTATTTTTTTTCAGGCGCTGAGAACACATCAATACGCAAAAATTAGAGGAATAAAATTGATGTCATAGAATGTATATCCTGGTAGGATCAGACAGAAAAAAAACATTATTTAAAAAAGATGATAGATAGATGTGTGTGTGTGTGTGTGTGTGTGTGTGTGTGTACAAGCGCGCACATGCTATGTTAGAAGGTAACAAGTGTTATGGTAGGGATTTGTGGCAATTTTAAATTGTGGTAAGGGAATGCGTCACTTGAGAATTTGACGTGTGAGCAAAGATCTTAAAAGAGTGAGTAAATGAACCCTGCAGATGTACAGAAACGTTCAGGCCCTGAAATGAGAGCATGCTTTGAGCAACAAAGCACCAGTGTGATTGCAGCTCAGTGACTGGAGGAGAGCGTGATGGCAAATGAGGTCGGTTATCAAGACTGAGAGGATCAGTCCATATAAAAATGTGTAAGGCACTTTAAAAACTTCATTTTGATGAGCTGCGAAGCCATTGAAAATGTGTGAACAGCAGTGATATAATGGCATATCTAATTCAAAAGAAGACCTTGGGTTTATTTTCTGTTTTTAGAATAGTTTTGGTTTTTAGTATAGAGGAAAGGATGGAAGCAGTAAGACTGGAAGACAAAATGAGATAATGTATGTGACACAGGATGACGACTTAGAACAGGATAGTTGTCATGGACGTGGAGAGAGGCAATGGATTCTGAATATATTTCAAAAGCCAAGATGACAGGATTACTGATGTGGGCATGAGAGTAACAAAATGTCGATGTGAGAAAGAGGAGCATCGAGAATGATACTCAGGTATTTGGACTGAGTGACTGGAAGAATAGAAACGTGTGGATAGAACAGGTTTGGAAAAGGAATGCCTGGAATTTAGTATTGTACATGTTTAGTTTTCAATGTGCAGGTGGAGACATTGAGTTCGTAATTGGATATATGAATTCAGACATTTTGAGGGAAGTCAGAATGGGATATTTGGATACGTAGAGGGTATTTAGTTTCAGTTGCCTGCATGACATTTTTCAAGTTAGAGAATAGAGGGAAAAGTAGAGATATATCAGGGCGTAGCCACAGGCAACTGCAGCATTGAGGTCAAGGCTATGGACATTTTCCACAAAAGAGCCTGAGAAGGAGTACACCTCAGTATAGGAGGAATACGGCAACAGAGTCGTTTTGCACTTGAGAACTATTGAGTGATTAGTTGCATCAAATACTGCAGATAAGGCAACACCCATTAAGACCAACCCATTGGGTGCTAGAGACTACTCTGCTAGTAAATGAGAGCCAAATGTAAGCATTGCTTCACTATTTGTGTCCACTGACATCATATTGGAAGTTTGAAATTGGCCATGGTTGGAGTATTTAGACCATGGGAATCAGCCGACTCATAGAATTAGAGATTTCCCCACCCCCACCTCCACCCAAGAGGCATTGGTAAACATCACCAACACTCCAGTGACTAAGACACACTATTAATTAGTACTATGTAGGCCCCTGGAGATCTTGACAGATACATTTTCAGTAGAGTGATGAGGGGAAAAGCCTCAGTGAAGTGGGTTAAAAAAACGAGAAAGGAAGGCATTGCAGTCAGTGAGTATGCATAACTCTTCCAGGGAAAGTTTATGTAAACAGGCAGCAGCTATAGCAAGATATAAATCAAGGTTTGTTTTGTTTCTCTTTTGTTGTTAGTTTTGTTTTTAAAGAGGGTGTGTATAGATAGCATCATTATATGCTAAAGGCATTGATTAAAGGTAGGGGAGAAAAATGATAATGAATAGAGGGAAAAATCAATGGAATCATAACCTTGTGAAAGGCTTGGGAATTTAGTGCTTAAGAGAAAGTTGTTTTTGCAGAAGTGTACAGACTTTTCATCCATGACAATAGGCAGCAGCACAGAGCATATGGTTCATACAAGTGGTGAGGAAATGCCATTTGCGATTGCTTCTTTTCCCAGAAGTGAAATCCACAGCTAGAAGTGAGAATGGGCAAGAGCAGCTGGAGCTGAGAGGTGAGAGGAGATGGGAAATGGCAGGCGAATGAATGGCCTTGGGAAATGTCATATGTCTCCCAGTCAGCACTAAGGGCTCACTTGATGCTAATAGGCACAAAATTAAAATAAAGCCAGTGAACAGAACTGTGATTTTCTATAACAACAGTTGACTTCAGGAGTAGGTACAGAATTGGCTCTAACAATGGATAAGTACAAAAGAAAGCAAAGCTGTGATAAGGGGATTGATATTGCAAAACAGATGAAAATCATCACCTGTGGCATGAAAGCTAATTAAGGAGGGGAATGAATACAAGAGGGAGATGAGGGACACTGAAAGCGAAGAAGTTTTTGGTGGGCTCAAAAATAGTAGATTTGGAGCCCTTTTAGGGGAAGCTGAGATAGATAGGAAGAAGTATAAAAAAGTCAATCATGAAAGTGAATTTATGAAATTGTTAGAGAAAAGTTGGTCTATTTACTGGGAGGTCACATTATTTAAAAAAGCATCTATGTGTTCTTTACAAACACCAAGAATTAAGGCAGCAAGTGTTTACAGTAGTGATATAATGAGTAAGAATCTAAAATCTACAAAGATTAAGGGAAAGCAAACTGTATTAGAAAATGAGCACAAAAAGGCAAGTTATCTAAAACCACAATAAGATACAGTTTCAGACCCAACAACATACCTATAATAGCTATAATATTTAAATAAGAGACAGAGATAACACATGTTGGTGTGAAGAGACAGAACTTTCATGTGTTGCTTATGGGAATGGAAAATTATAGTAATGTTGAAAAGTAGTTTGGCAGTTTCTTAAAATATTAAACATAAACTCACCATATTACCAAGCAATACCACTTCTAGATTTCTATCCCTGAGAAATGAAGACATATGTTCACGAAAAGACTTAAAAGCAAATGTAGTCAGCAGGATTACTCATAATAGCCAGTATATGAAAACAACACAAGTGTCCATCAACTGGTGAATGGGAATACTATTCATCAATAAAAGTAAATGTGATTATGATATGCTACAACATGTATAAACCTGAAAACCTTTTGCTAAATATAAGAATACAACAGAAAAGATCACATAGTCTATCATTCAATGTATAGGAAATGTCTATAAAAGGCAAATCTATAGAGACAGAAAATAGATTAGTGGTTGACTGGGGCTGGGATAGGAAAGGAGATTAAATATCAAGAAACACAAGAGATCTTACTGAAGTGATTAAAATGTTCTATGAAAATGGCTGCACAATACAGAAAATTTACCAATTGATTATTAAAAATCATTGATTTGTACTCTTAAAATACTATAAAAATTGGAAGATGGAAAAAAAAATGGCGGCGTGAGGTGAGGCTCTGTAACGCTCCCCTGGAATTTACAACGAATCGGACAACAATAACTCCACAAAGGACTCCTTGCACAGCAGACAGGCAAGACGAAGAGGCCGACTACTGAAATCACCTCCAGGTGGGTGAATCGCGCGAGCGGGGGAGGAGGGAGAGGAGAAGTGCGGAGACGGAGCTGGGTGGGCGCAGGACGCAGACCTAGCTCAGTGCTTGGAGCCCGCTGCGCCCGGATCTTCCGCAACTGCGGGAGAGGGAAGGACTCGGACTGCTAGGGCTCCGCTTACGGCCCACAGGGCTGAGGGGGCAGCATACCAAACCGCTGAACCCAACGCTCGCTCACGGCAGACCTCGGAGCAAAGACTGAGGGAAGAGGGCTGAAATCGGTGGTTTAAGCCCTCACTGCCGAGCGGAGAACGGAAGCCTTAGGCACGGAGACTAGCCGCCCCCTCCCTACCCTCCCAGAGCTCGCCCCGCCCCCACCTGGCCGGTGCTAAAGAGATAAAGTAGCAGTGTCGGATCAAAGGACAGAATATTTGCTGCTCTGAGAACTGTGGACCGCAGACACAGATTCGCAGCTCAACTAGTTCCGGCAAAGGGGAGGGAGCTGTGGAAGCAGGACTGGCTGTGGTGGTGGTCGCTGCCATTGCTCTGGGCCACCTCTCACAACTCACCCCGCCCCTGGCCCCACCTATCTGGGCGGATCCCTGCAGGAGTAAACAGAACTGCTGAAACAAACGGGCTCTGAATCTGGTGCAGAAAGAGCTTTGGAACTCCAAAAGCTCTTCGCATACCTATCAACCTGTTGCAGAAGACACTCCTGTAGATGTCTAGGAAGAGAAATAGTAAATCAGTGATTGCCATGAATAACCAAGGCAACAAGATAGCTCAGAAAGAAAGTGAAAAGTCTCCAGAAAAGGAACTTAGAGATATGGACCTTTGTGATTTAAATGACAGAGAATTCAAGATCGCAATTCTGAAAAAACTGAACGAGATGCAAGAAAACACAGAAAGGCAGTTTAATGAACTCAGAAACACAATCAAAGAACACCATGAGAATTTTACAAAAGAGATTGAAATCTTGAAAAAGAACCAAATAGAATTTCTGGAGATTAAGAACTCAATAGAAGAAATTAACAATAAAATATCCAGCTTAGGTAGTAGAGTTGACCAGATGGAGGAAAGAATCAGTGACATCGAAGATAGGAACCTGGAATTTACACAGAGGGAAGAAGAAAGAGACTTGAGACTTAAAAGAAACGAAAGAACTCTACAAGAACTTTCTGACTCCATCAGAAAGAGCAATATAAGAATAATGGGCATACCAGAAGGAGAAGAAAGAGGGAAGGGAACAGAGAATATATTCAAACAAATTGTCGATGAGAACTTCCCAAACTTGTGGACAGAACTGGATCCTCGAATCCAAGAAGCAAATAGAACACCTAATTACCTCAAACCCAACAGGCCTTCACCAAGGCACATTGTATTGAAGCTGTCTAAAATCAATGACAAAGAAAGAATCCTCAAGGCAGCCAGGGAAAAGAAGACGGTAACTTACAAAGGAAAACCCATTAGATTATCATCAGATTTTTCAGCAGAAACTCTACAAGCTAGGAGGGAATGGAACCAAATATTCAAACTATTGAAAGAGAGAAATCACGAGCCAAGAATAATATATCCAGCAAAGATCTCCTTTAGATATGAAGGAGGAATAAAGACCTTTCCAGACATCCAGAAGCTGAGGGAATTTTCTAATACACGACCTGCACTACAAGAAATACTAAAGGAGGCTATTAGACCACCATCAACAGGGACAACTTGTGGCAACCAAAACATAAAAAGGGGGAGCGTAAAGGCCTGAACTGGAATATGGGAATAGAGAAAGTAAGCGTACTGAAGAAACTGGAATACTCTAAATATCAAACTTTCTTTTACATAAACTCAAGGGTAACCACTCAAAAAACATCCAAATCTGAAATATATACTGTAATAAAAGAAGAAACAGAGGGAAACATCATAGAATACTACCACACAGAAATAACAGACAACAACAAAAAGGCAAAGAAACAATGGAGACACAGCCTTACCAGAAAACTAAAGACAGAATGACAGGAAATCCTCACATATCAATAATCACCCTGAATGTAAATGGACTGAACTCACCAATAAAGAGACACAGAGTAGCAGATTGGATCAAAAAACTAAACCCAACCATATGCTGCCTACAAGAGACACATCTCAGCTACAAGGACAAGCATAGACTCAAAGTGAAAGGGTGGAAATTGACACTTCAAGCAAATGGTACCCAGAAAAAATCAGGTGTAGCCATAATGATTTCCGATGAAACAGACTTCAGGGTGAAAAAGATAACAAGAGACAAAGATGGACATTTCATAATGGTAAAGGGGACTATACAACAAGAAGACATAACAGTCATCAATATTTATGCCCCCAACCAGGGAGCACCGAAATATACCAAGCAACTACTAACAGAACTAAAGGGAGAAATTGACCAAAACACAATTATACTAGGGGACTTAAATACATCATTGACAGCTATGGATAGATCATCCAAACAGAAGATAAATAATGAAATCGCAGCCCTAAATGACACATTAGATGAATTGGACATAATTGACATATATAGAGCACTTCATCCTAAAACATCAGACTATACATTCTTTTCTAGTGTACATGGAACATTCTCAAGGATAGACCATATATTGGGACACAAAATCAGCCTCAGCAAATTTAAGAAGATTGAAATCATACCAAGCATATTCTCTGATCACAAAGCTTTGAAATTGGATATCAACTGCAAAAAGAAAGCGGGAAAAAACACAAATACATGGAGATTAAACAACATACTTTTAAAGAACGACTGGGTCAAAGAAGAAATTAGAGGAGAGCTCAAAAGATACATAGAAACAAATGACAATGAAAATACATCCTACCAAAATTTTTGGGATGCCGCGAAAGCAGTTTTAAGAGGGAAATTTATATCATTACAGGCCTATCTCAAGAAACAAGAAAAATCCCAAATAAATAACCTCATGTTACACCTTAAAAAACTAGAAAAAGAAGAACAAGCGAAACCCAAGGTCAGCAGAAGAAAGGAAATAAAAAAAATCAGAGCAGAACTAAATGAAATAGAGAACAAAAAGACAATAGAAAAAATTAATGTGACAAAAAGCTGGTTCTTTGAAAAGATTAACAAAATCGACAAACCCTTGGCTAGACTCACTAAGATAAAAAGAGAGAAGACACTAATTAACAAAATCAGAAATGAAAAAGGGGAAGTTATCACGGACACCACAGAAATACAAAGGATTATCCAAGAATACTATGAAGGACTATATGCCACCAAATTTAATAACTTAGAAGAAATGGACAAGTTCTTAGAAACATATAGCCTTCCAAGGCTGAATCATGAAGAACTGGAAAATCTTAACAGGCCGATCACCAGTAAGGAAATTGAATCAGTCATCAAAAACCTTCCCAAAATCAAAAGTCCTGGACCAGATGGCTTCACCAGTGAATTCTACCAAACCTTCAAAGAGGATCTAATACCAATCCTGCTCAAACTCTTCCAAAAAATTGAAGAAGAGTCAGTACTCCCTAACTCATTTTATGAGGCCAACATTACCCTGATACCAAAACCTGGTAAGGACAACACAAAAAAAGAAAACTACAGACCTATATCTCTGATGAATACAGATGCTAAAATCCTAAACAAAATTCTAGCAAATCGAATACAACAATGCATTAAAAAGATTATTCATCACGACCAAGTGGGGTTCATCCCCGGGGCACAAGGATGGTTCAACATTCGCAAATCCATCAATGTGATACATCACATAAACAAAATAAAGGACAAAAATCATATGATTATATCAATTGATGCAGAAAAAGCATTTGATAAGATACAACATCCATTTATGATTAAAACACTTACTAAAATTGGTATAGAAGGAAAATACCTCAACATAATAAAGGCCATATACGACAAGCCCTCAGCTAACCTCATAATTAATGGTGAAAAGCTGAAGCCCTTTGCTCTACGTTCAGGAACACGACAAGGTTGTCCCCTATCACCTCTGCTTTTCAACATAGTGTTGGAAGTCCTCGCCAGAGCTATCAGGCAAGAGAAAGAAATAAAAGGCATCCAAATTGGGAATGAAGAAGTTAAATTGTCACTCTTTGCAGATGACATGATGCTATACATAGAAAACCCTAAAGACTCCACCAAAAAGCTATTAGAAACAATCAATGAATACAGTAAAGTTGCTGGCTACAAAATCAACGTACAAAAGTCCATTGCTTTCCTATATACCAACAATGAAATCTCAGAAAAAGAGATAGAAAAAACAATTCCTTTTGCAATTGCAGCAAAAAGAATAAAATACCTAGGAATAAACTTAACCAAGGATGTGAAGGATTTATATGCTGAAAACTATAAGACATTTTTGAAAGAAATTGAAGAAGACACAAAGAAATGGAAAGACATTCCGTGCTCATGGATTGGAAGAATCAACATAGTTAAAATGGCCATATTACCCAAAGCCATATACAGATTTAATGCAATCCCCATTAAAATCCCAATGGCATTTTTTAAAGAAATAGAACAAAAAATCATCAGATTTGTTTGGAACCACAAAAGACCCCGAATAGCCAAAGCAATATTAAAAAAAAAGAACAATACTGGAGGTATCACACTCCCTGATTTTTCCTTGTACTACAGGGCTACAATAATCAAAACAGCTTGGTATTGGCGGAAAAACAGACACATAGACCAATGGAATAGAATTGAGAACCCAGAAATAAAACCACATAAATATGGACAGATAATTTTTGACAAAGAAGCTAAAAACATACAATGGACGAAAGACAGCCTCTTCAATAAATGGTGCTGGCAGAATTGGATAGCTACGTGCAAAAGAATGAAACTGGACTGCTATCTGTCACCATGTACCAAAATTAATTCAAAATGGATCAAAGACTTAAGCATAAGACCTGACACAATAAACTGCATTGAAGAAAACATAGGTACTAAACTTATGGACCTTGGGTTCAAAGAGCATTTTATGAATTTGACTCCAAAGGCAATGGAAGTAAAAACTAAAATAAACAAATGGGATTATATGAAACTGAAAAGCTTCTGCACAGCAAAAGAAACTATTGACAAAATAATGAGGCAACCAACTGAATGGGAGAAGATTTTCGCAAACAGTTCCTGTGATAAGGGGCTAATATCCAAAATATACAAGGAACTCATGAAACTCAACAACAAAAAAACAAACAACCCAATTGAAAAATGGACAGAGGACCTGAAGAGACATTTCTCCAAAGAGGATATACAAATGGCAAATAGACATATGAAAAAATGCTCAACATCGCTAATCATCAGAGAAATGCAAATGAAAACCACAATGAGATATCACCTCACCCCAGTCAGAATGGCTTTCATCAACAAAACAAATAGTAACAAGTGTTGGAGAGGCTGTGGAGAAAAAGGAACTCTCATACACTGTTGGTGGGAATGCAGACTGGTGCAGCCGCTATGGAAGGCAGTGTGGAGGTTCCTCAAGAAATTACGAATAGAATTACCATATGACCCAGCAATCGCTCTCCTGGGTATCTACCCCAAAAATATAAAAGCATTTCTCTATAGAGACACGTGTACGTCAATGTTCATTGCAGCTTTGTTTACGGTGGCCAAGACATGGAAACAACCAAAATGTCCTTCGATAGATGAATGGATAAAGAAGTTGTGGTACATATACACAATGGAATACTATTCGGCGTTAAGGAAAGATGATATAGGAACATTTGTGACAACATGGATGGATCTCGAGAGAATAATGCTAAGTGAAACAAGTCAGACAGAAAAAGCAGAGAACCCTATGATTTCACTGATATGTGGTATATAAACCAAAAAGAACAAGACAAACAAATGAGAAACAAAAACTCATAGACACAGACAATAATTTAGTGGTTACCAGAGGGTAAGGGGGTGGGGGGTGGGTGATGAGGGTAAAGGGGATCAAATATATGGTGATGGAAGGAGAACTGACTCTGGGTGGTGAACACACAATAGGATTTATAGACGATGTAATACAGAATTGTACACCTGAAATCTATGTAAATTTACTAACAATTGTCACCCCAATAAAATTAATTAAAAAAAAAACAAAAAAAAAAAACAAAAAAAACAAAAAAAAACCAAACAAACAAAAAAAAATACTATAAAAATTACACCTTAATTAAATTGGTGTTAAAAGATAGTTAAGGTACTTCCCCCCTTTTCCACCTCCTCCCCTGGCTAAGAAGAGGGAGGAAAGGAGATTTGTTTGGAAGCAGCAGTGAGAAAGAGACATCTTTACCCTACTTCTAGCTCCACATTGTAGGAGAAAAAGTCAGTTTCCACTTGAGACAATCTGTGTCCTCAAGGTAGAGATTAGAGTCAGAGCAAAAAAGCAAAGAACACATTCAGAGAAGGGGTTTAGAATATAATGAAGTTTGTTATTGAGTAGGAGCATATCTAAGGGCATAGGAGAACTGTTTTAAGAGCTCAGAAGTAATGAGAAATGGGTTAGAAAAGGGTATGTACAGAGCTTTAAGGAGATGCAAATAAGCGATAACCTGCGAGTCCTTCTTTACCTTGGCAATTAATGTAAAGCGAGATAAAAGGATCATGCAGTGTGAAGGCTCTGAAATTTTACCCTGCTGGCAAGCTCTCAAGTTAGCCATCCACTGTTTCATAGATCCTGGCAGAAGACATTACATTCCTGTGTCAGAAACAAAGGACTTTATTACTCACCATCCAGAAAGCAGCATGCATTTCATGTTCATGCTGGTTTCTCTTGTCCCACAAGTCCCGTGGGAATGACATAGAGTGACATAGATGGAAGCTACATATGAAGAATGCTTGTATCACAGGTAAGAAACACCAAGCTCAAGGAAACCAAATCTTTTATATTTGGCTGCAAGTTAACCTGCCTGGTCCTCACCCTGGAAAAGGCATTGCACTGGACTCTGTACTGGGCAGTAAGTGGATCTGCTCTGTGCTTCAGAAAATAACCCAGTATCTACCTGCCAAGGACGTTTGCCATATAAACATCCTTAAAAAGATAGCCTATAACAAGTACTATCAGTGCCTCTACATAAGATGTGCAGAAATGTAAGAGACCCCTGGAGAATATTCCAACAAAGAACTAAATGAAATAAATCCTTTAGGGCTCAATTGGACTGGGATAGTAAAACAGAAAACTGTTACAGAGGTACAGGGAGAGGCAAGAAGGTCTGACTAAGATCACATAATAACTTGGGGACCCCACTTTCCTCCTGGATACATTGAAGTCAGAGCACAGGTGTTGTTGGAAATACCTGGAGCTTTGAAGTCCTTCACTGCATACAAGTTACATATTTAACCACTTCTCAGTCTTTATATATAAAGACTTTGAAGAATTAGATTATTGCTCAGAAATGTTCTCTTTCTTCCCCTAAATTCCACGGGAGGTGAAACTGCCTCACTCCTTTGATGATGGATCAAGCCTTATGATTTTCAGTAACACACACATGGGATGATAATAGACCTAACAAAAGTAGACTTTTGAAATGTACTTGCACACTTGCTTTTGCTGTTACAGCCTCTACCATACCCATGGGAAGGCTATGGACAAGCCAGCTGAGGACGGCTTAGATGAGGCAAAAGTGACTTTAGACGAATCAGTAGAGCCAGCTGGGTTAGCAAGGCTGCATCAGGCAACAACCTACACACTTATTGATAAGTGAGGATAAATGACTCTGTGTTTGTTTGTTTGTTTTTTCATTGCATTGAAATTAAGGGTTTTTTTGGGGGAGGCACGGCAATAGTTGGCTGATACAGAAAAGGAATTTTGACTACAGAAGTAGAGGTAGATATTTTTGGAATATGGAATACCAAAGGGAAGTGAAGTTTGCCATAGGAATGACAGAGGTTTATGTGTGTTTTCACATGTAACATGCAGTCTGGGAGTAGGCATTCTAGGAAGGGTCTAGGAGACTAAGTATATATTCAATGATCCAGGCTTTTTGAATTCCACAATCTTAATTAAGCATTCTCCAAATTGTTTCATATTGGCAGAGGGCTACATCAAAACTCACATTGCATTACATTGTCACTTAGCATTATTAATGATAATATTTAATATTACTTGAGAATCATAGTAATAATTATATATAATATAATTATATATAATAATTATATATAATAATAATAATAACAAGTAAAGCTGTGATTATTAGATATAATGACCCAACAAATTGATTCATGGATAGAATTTCAAATTCATGTACAGCTTTCTCTTGACTCACAAAATCCTTGAATTAGCAACAATATGTGTGAGAAAAGGATATGTTAAGAATCAGAGCCTGGGATCTCTGTTTTTATTATTTTTTTATTTAAATAGTTACTAAATTTGAACATAAAGAATTCTATTAATGGGTTTTCTTTTGCAAATATACAGAATTAATGATTTAAAAATATTTACATTTATCCACTACCATGTCATGTAGACAGTGATCCGCATAGAACCCCAACAAATAAACCATGTATATGTATATACATGCACACACACTCACACACATATATATATGTATACACACACATACATACATATATATGTATATATACACACACACACACATACATATGTATATGAAACGTATCCGGTGTCCTATATATAGATTGGAAATAATTTTAGACGGTAGTAGCAGTACTAGTTTTTATACAGTGCTTTGTATTGTAATACTAATCGTGTTATCATCTGTCACCTATGTGAAGATCTGAAATGAAAAGCAGCAATATTTATTCTGCATTTTATATGAGCACCTATTTTCTGAGTTCCGAATCATCAAATCAAATATTCACTTTTGGAAAGAAAAGAAACAAAAACAAATTGTTCTTAGACTTGATTATTGTCTCCTTTAAACCTCATAAAGCCTTTTAAATCTACCATTATTCCATTTTTACTTTGAGAGGCAGGAAAGATTGCAATGGTTATAATTTACCTATGGTTATATAGATAATCAGGAATGCACGTTTGTCAAATTTGGTCTCTGAATTAAAACCCGTCATATATTTTTATTTAAAGGTTCTTTTCTACATCAAATATATACTCTAATTAAGTTAGAATATTTGCAAAGTCATCATCACCATTCTCAGATCGTTCGTGTAAGCCAAAATAATCATTGCACATATGTTAATTTAGCCATTTGTTCTCAATATTGTTTATTATGCATCTGACTTTATGTTATTTTATAATTTAAAAATGTTTGAAACACGTTTCGGGAATTTATGTTCCGGTATTTAGCATTTTCATGATTAAAATCTGATTAACTGAAGAGGAACAATACAAGATAAGGACGCTCAGCATAAAATTTCTAGTTAGGTGATAGAAATAATCAGGTTTTAAGAGTAAAAAAAAAAAAAAGTGTGTATGTGTGGGGTGACATTTGGTAAAGTTTGGCAAAGATATGAATTTGTAGGCCAGGATGTCACATTTTGATATTATGCCATACTTTTGCAATTCAATATTCCAGTTAGACTTATCATAGAAACTCAATGGACTACATGAATGAGATTAATCTATTAAAGTAAGAGTTCATTTATAAAGCAAGAATATTTTGGGATTAGCTTATTTTATTTAGTAAAATGCCCTCAAGTTTCATCTGTGTCTAGTATATGACAGGATTTCTTTCTGTCTTTCTTTTTTTTAAGGCTGAATAATATTCCATTGTGTGGCTTTACTACATTTTCTTTATCCTTTCATCCATGGGTGTACATTTAGGCATTTAGATTGCTTCCGTATCAGTGTCCAAGGAAAAATATATATTAGAAATCCAAAATATTTTTCATATATCAAATGAGTAATAGAAAAATCTGGACATTGCTAGAAATTCTGGCAAATTTTCCTTAACTACCACTTTTGAAATAAACAAAGGTGTTGAATATTAATTTTCTAAACTTTGTGTAAACAGGGAATACCAGAATGTTTAACAATTTGTCTGCTGATATGAATATGCCAATGTAATGTCAAACTATATTTCATTTTGACATTTTTAATGTAAAAGTATATTACATATTTCAATATCAAAAGAAATATTAATTATCATTATGTCATACCTTATGTATAGATAATGCAAGTAGGAGGGGGAGCGAATATAAGGCAACTATATAAAATAAATCACTTATTACTCTTAATTTTTGGATGAAATGTTTTTTATTTTATTCATACATACTCAAGAAGCATATTTCCATAATGTTATCATGGGCTATAAGTGCAGATAAAGCCGAGAGAGCTTAAACATCAGTGTAGAAGTAAGTTCTATCTCTCCTGAAATGATTAAAACATTCTTTCCCTAGATAACATTCTCAGAACTTACTAGTTCTTAGTGTATTCACGATATTATGCAGCCCATTTGGTCCTTGCATTATTCTGTATTGTGAGCACTGATCCTAGCTGAGATTTCAGAGTAGCTTTTGAAACTTTTGCAAAGTTAAAATGCTTACGATACATCTCAGAGAATTCCCAGTGCACCCTATAATTTGGGTTATACCAAAACATAATTTCTGTTCAGAGGGATGTTATGAGAAACAAGAGGTTGACGTGAACATAACCTTCCCAACAGGGTAAAGAAATACAACAATTGCAAATATGCAGCGTTCTGCAGGGTCGACCTGTACCTGTTAGATTCAAGTAGCTGAGGGTCTATGGATGTTTGCATTATGAATGAATAGGAAGGGTAATGCAAAAAGAAATATTAGATAGTGACCATTACAAAGAGAAATACATATTGATATTGAGGAGTGAGAAAAAATATATGTATTCTCAAAGCAGAAGGATTTAAATTACTTCTATGATAACCCTTAACCCTCCCACATCAAGTTCACAGGAGCAGCTCAGTTCTTGCTGTTATAGAGTTTCACTGCTGCTCTTTTTCTAAACTCCGTGTCTTTTAAACATCTGAATTGATGAGGAATTAGTAAGCCCTTGTTATGTGTATGTGTCCAACTTAATGCATAATGCATTATCTGAAATGCAAGAAAATCTTACAAGCTCAAAATCAGATAAGATGTCACTGACTGGTGACTGCAAGTGAAGACCCAGCAAAAGCCTCTGAGAAATATTTCTCTTGTGATCCTCCTGTAAGCCAGCGCCGGCCACCGACTCATCATGATAGGATAGAAAAGCGACCTTTAAAAATATTCTCTCCATCTGCTTATTTCGTAAAGAATTCACCTGTAACATCATAAAAAACTTCCCAGGGCTAGATGAATTTCCCTGAGCTGCAAATATCACCCTTGGGTTCATTTGGTAATAGGCATAAAATCCACATAATAATATTAAAATTGCAGTAGAATAATAGTAAAAGAAGGAAAAAAGGAGATAATTAAGTGTATACATTTTCTACTTCATATAACCTACCATTAAGCATATGTATGTGGATAAAATTTGTAAAGTAACAAATCACTGCACATTTCTACAGTTTCCCCATGGCATCAGCCATGAGTTTTACTAAAGATAAATGAAGACCAAAAGCACCCTTTAAGATTTGTATCTCCACTTTGATTTTTATTAAATTGTAGTGTCTTTCTCCTCTACTGTGTACTTGTGTGTCCTTCTCCCTTTTTATTGTTTTCTTATTCCTATGGTTCTTATACTACACCCTTGATGAAACCATTCCTTGGAGTCCTTTTCTTACTCCAGTGATACTTACTAAGAATGGTGCTTTTAAAATTCCTAATTAAAATATTAAGATGTGTTTTAGCTGTAGCTAAGAAGGCACGTTTGTAGTTTTATGTGCTGAATATTACCTATCTTTTTGGGTTTGATTTTTTTTTTTATGTTAGATTAATGAAGGAATGGTAGAGAAAGTCAGAAAAGAATTAATAATTTACAATAATTCATAACACAAATTGTTCTTCTTAGTTCTACTTTTGTCACTTTTAATACCTAAATGAAGGTGTAGTCTTTCAAATCTAGCTATACATGGAGAGTGAAGCTGTGGCAGGGTTGAAAAAAAAAATCATTAATATCCTGGGGATTCATGCTTACTTCAGTTTTATTTGAACTAGCATTGAAGTCTAACATTTATGATGGAACTACTGAGAATCCAGAAAAGTCCATATAAAATATCAGCCAAAGAAGTTTTTTTGTAACTAACTTTAAAGGGTACCTCAATGTCTATTTCAAAACTGATTTGATGAATACAGAAAAGGTCAAACTAAAAATAACTAGACCGAATCAGTGATACGTGTGGTAACATATGCCTCATTTAATAATGAACTCTAAATTTTCACCACAGTTTAAGTAGTATCATGAATGCTAATTCTGACAGCAAAGGGTTATGAACTACCTGTCGACGTGCACCCAATGCAAGGTCAGGGAGTTATGAGCTAATGAAAGAAACCCTGAGGTATCAGAAGGTGAATTACTGACATGAGTGGGCTAGTGAAAAGACACTGCTGAGGAAGGGTGACACGTTCAAAATGACATGGTGTCCTGAAACGGAAGCGACTATGATCCCATCTGTTTATAAAACCTAACTTTAAGTTAAAATCTCCCTATACAGGCAACATATTTCCTAGGACTGTTTTTTTTTTGTTTTTTTTTTTGTTTTTGTTTTTTGTTTTTTTTTATGCATAAACATTCAAATGTTACAAGTGCTGAACATTTTCTGGTTCTCTTTATGTATGTGGTCAGCTGTTTCTAAAAGGTTTTATTAAATATTTTTCAACCGATGAGCAACAATAAAAATTTGCACATGAAGATGGTAGCTTGGATAATGAGTTTTACCAAAAAGCTGATTCTAAATTTCTGAACCTGGTGATGCCCACGAACACTTGTTTTAAAAACATGATAGTGATCAAATAGAAATGCAATTTATGCTTGTTCAAATTCAGAAAATCAAAGAAATCCCTAATCACTAAAATGCTAATAAAGCTACTGCTGTTAATGTGAACATTCTTTTAAGTTACCTGTTAATTATATTCTATTAAGTCTGCACTGTGAGTGTATTTCCCAACCATTTGAAACTCATGAGAACAAATTAGTTTTCTGTTTGTCTCTGTCTCTTTTGAGAACCTCTCTAATAGCCCTAAAGTGTCTCCCCTCCTTACATAGCTGGCTTTTAAATCGTACCATGGGGAAGAAAGGATAACAACAATAATAAAAAAAAAAAAAAAAAAAAAAAATGAGAGTAGGTGTGGCTTTTACAAAATGTCCCACTCCAGAAAGCAATATTAAGGCAAAGAGAAATTAGATGATACAAAACACTTGTATGCACACAAACCTTTTTGTACACGCTAACACTAGTGAGCATTTGGGACACATATTTTAAATTATTAGTGTCTTGTTCCTTTAGGAAATCTTGCCATATCCGTATGGCGTAACACTGTAAGGGTTTGGTAAAGTTTTTATCATCTTGCCTAAGGATTGGCTTTACACTGAAACTAGGTTTACTTAGGACTTGGAAAATTAGAGGAAACTCACAATATTGTCAAGATTTATATCAATGTTTAGGTTCTCTCTTTTAATGCTCCCAGCTATAATCATGAAAACTAATTACAATAATCCTTACATCCATAACTGAGAATATTTCCAATGTACCAAAAGAGAGTATTTTGAGTAGTTAATTTCATTAGTTTGTGGGACAAAGGTCATACTTTATAACTAAAGAAGAGATGCTCAAAAATAATTGTGTGCCTTTACCCTGTGTTTGGCACTAGGAATTAAATGCTGACAAAAACAAAGTATCAATTCTCACTAGCATTACAGTTGTGTTACATATTAATCAAATAATTATCATATGAATAAAATTTAATTTAGACAAATGTTTAAATATTTATATATATGTTAATCAAATTATCGAATGACTTATTGTAAAATTATAAAATGGGCTACTTTCTACAAAAGGTATGGCAAAGGGGGCCAGAAAACTTGATGCTACTAGAGTATGTAACCAAGAAAAATGACCTAGTTTGGAGGATCAGGGAAGGCATCTAAAATAAATCAGAGTTTAGCTGCTATCTAAAGCAAAAGAAGGAAGTAATTAATCAAACGGATGTACTAAAATAAACCTTTTCAAAGAAGGAACTAGTGTGTGCAAATGTTCCATGTTGGAGGTAAACCACATGGTGCAGAAACTGAAGGAAGGGCAGTGTGGGAGAGAAAAAGAGAGTGACTAGAAGATCCTGGAGAAGCTGGAGAGGATCATACTGGGTAGAGCCTTCCCAGTCACTTTCAGGATCTTGTTCCTCTTTATCTAAAGTCCAATGAAAAGGTGTGGGAAATGTTAGGTGTTAGAGCCACGGAATTCAAACCTAGACATACATGCGCCTGTATGTAAAAAACAGCAACAGCAACAACAACAACAAAACAACAACTTTTAAAGACATAAACTGGAGTGGAAGTAGGAAGGAAAGTCAGATTGAGAGAAGGCTATTTGGGATGAGGCTGGAGGGAAAAGCACAGGTCAGAATATGCAAGCCATGCTGGTATAATAGTTATGTGACAAATAATAGTGATCAATGGAGACATTAGAAGGACTGTTTTGGGGAAGTTGTGAAATCAGAAGGCATTATTAGAGTTGGTTGAATGGTGAAAAGGATGGAAAGAGAAGAAAACAATTGCAGAAGTAGAATATGAAAATTATAGGACACTTACGAAGAATGTATATGCCAAAAAACAAAAACAACAAATTCAATGCTCCAAAGTCTGACTTTTTCTCAGAACTTTAAGTAGTACAGTGTTTTCCTATCTAATACATGCCACATGACTATTTTTGTACTTATGCATTTGAACCATTTTTTCTTAGAATTTTCTTAAGATACATTCAAGAAATCAAAGTATAGTAAGCATTGATCATTTAAAAAAATTACAATACCAATTTTCCAATGTTTTTTTGGAAAATGCATCCAAATTTAAATAATCAATAGTAATGTATTCAGATTAGCCTTCTTCACACCCACACTAATACTTGGTATTATTGTTATGAATTTTGCTAATCTGAAAAGATAGAATATGGTTGCAATGTTCTTTTAAATTGCCTTTATTTGACTAGCACTATGGCTGAAGATTTGTTCCTATATTTGTGCGCCATACTCATTCCTTTTAATGACAGTTGCTGCTGACTCATTTATTCTTATTATGACTTGAGGAGCTTTCATGCTCTAGGAAAGCCAGGTCTGACACATATTTACTTAATGTTCCATGGTCACACAATCCAACCCCAGGTATCTACAGAATTCTAGGATCTGTTTTTCTCTCTTTTCCTTTTTTTAACTGTGCATAATTCTCTGTGGCAAATATAGAAATAAGTCGCTGTATAATTAGGCAGTGGCTTCAAACAGTAAACAGTGGATGACCAGTAAATGCTCGTATGCTATCTTTTTTCTGTGTATATTGTAATCTTTTTTTTTCCTCTTTCTCTTGCTTCGTGTTGTTCTTGATCATCAGTTGAGTAGGAATCACTACTGGTTGGTGTCTTTAAAATATCCAAGAGCAACTGAATGACCTCATTTTTATATAATGTAATAATGTAACTGGAAATTGTACGTGGATTTTGAGTATGAATAAGGCCATCACCTAAGGACCCTCTGCTCGTTGTATTTCCGGTAAATTGTCTCCACAAGTTTCTAAGTGGATCAAAATTCCCATAAAAAATGTAAGTTCCAAAATAAATTTCAGATGCATTCATCAAAGACAATGGAAAAGAAAAAATCAGTTGCTTTGTGTATCTTTAAATGTAGTTAGTGTATTGAATTTTAATTCAGTTCAATGAATTGCCCCTTATCCCTGTATTTATTCTTTGATTTCTGGCATTGTTCAACTGACTCACTTCCTCCTAAGAAAAAAATACCAAATGATTTTGAAAATCTTATCAAACAACACTGAAATTATTTCTTTCACTGTTTCAGACATTGAGAAAGTTTTCTTCTTTTTATGCATTAGGTCTCACTTAAGATCCCACTTTTATCCTAATGATGAGAACATTTCATTTTCAGGCCACACAACAATGGATATAATACATGAATAAAATCATAGTAGAATTAACTTGAGTATTACTGTAGGTTTGACATCTTGCTAATTTTGCCTAAGGAAACGAAGACCAAAATTGCATATTTCTTGAATATATAAAATTCAGACCAAGTTGGCAGTGGTTTTACATTTACAGTTACTTTTTAGCACTTGCACACTTTCAAATTAAATCTTTTATGAAATTCAAATGTATTAATCCTGTACAATAGAGTCATTTTGGTTGAACTGGAAAAGAAAGTATAGAAACTATCTCCCTAGGGACCTCTTGCTCTTCCATCATCTTTCTGCATGGGTCGCTCCTGAAGATGCAGCTCAAAAACCCTAAAACAAAAACTAACTAAATAAAAACAAAACAACATGAAAACTACTGCATTGAGGCTAAGATAATGTGATAGTGTTTGGACAGAGGTTGGATTCAAAGTAAACACACTATATTACAGAGGAAACGAAATATTTCCTACTTTCATATGTACATTCCATATAAATAGTGCAAGGAATCCTGAAAGGCAAAAATTGAGAACAGAGTTACATCACACAAATGAGATTGCACTCCTAGCACATAAAAATATTGTAAAATGATTAATTATGATATAGCTTCCCTCCCTAACCTTACATATCAGTTCAGATTCTTCAAGAGGCAGGCATCAACATGGAAGTCAATGTGTAAGAGATTTATTGGGAGAAATGCCTGTGAAAATTAGAGGGGAGAGGAGAAAGGAGGTAGGTGAGAGAAACTTCAGACTACCATGGAAGCCTGACACTTGTGAAGGGAGAGGAGGAAGGAAACTTAGGGGTTCAGACTGTACTTCAGCTTTGAGAGGGTCTCAGCAAGGGCCCAGAGCAAAGAGTACTTGTTAATGGAATCCCACATTGGATATTTATTGCCTGAGCCTAGGGAAGTTTCATGTTGGCATGAATGCTGCAACAGATCGAAAGGTGGGCCCCAGCTAGAGTCTGACTGTGTCTATCAGCCACCTTCTTGCAGCAAATTAACTCAAAGGGAGATCTGTACAGTGCACCTTCGTGGAGTACTCGCCCTGGTAATTATATAATAAAAGCAGGATTGTTTAAAGCAGCAGTTCTGAAGCAGTACTTTGGTCCCAGGACCGCTGTATACTTAAATAGATTCTTAAAAACCTTAAAGAGCTTATATTGATGTGGACTAAATCCATCAATATAGACAGAAATTAAAACAGAAATCTTTAAAACTATGTATTAGTTTTAAAATAACAAAAATGAGTTCATTACATTAACATAAATAATGCGTTTTCATGAACAGAGTGTTTCAAGCCAAAAAAAATAATCAGAAGAATGACATTTTTTTTACTTAAAAAATGATGTTTCTGTGTGTGATGTCAGGGGGATAGTGGATGGTGGGAGAGGGGATGACACAGTGTGAGGGATATAAATGATAAACATCTAACTGTTACTTTGTTTTGTGCACTTAAAACTAATAAAAAATGATGTTTCTAATGTCTCCTTTGATTGCATACACTGCATGCAAGCTGTTGTGAAATACCATTTCAGGTTTTGCAATTGAAGAAAATCAGGGCTCACACAGATACGTAAATTAGAAAAAGGAAGACTTCAAGGACCGCATGAAAGAGTCTTTAGGGGACCTCCATGCACATGTTGAGAAGCAACTGATTAAAGCATTAAATACACCTCACACCTTAAATACAATAATATGTTTATTTTTTTAAATTACCTTGCAGATATAGAATATGTTTATTCTAAGAGGAAAACCTAACAAATAAGTAATTACCGCTATGAATTTTTATTTATTTTTTCTAGCTAAAAACATTTTCCAATATGCAAACATCTTCGACATGTCATGTAAAATTTTTTTGACTTTAATTGCCTCTGTCTTCCAGAAGTCCTACCTTTCTTTTCATTTTCCAAAGTGCGTACTGCAAGGCCTTCCACATAATGGGCTTTTGGTCATTTTAAATAAACACTGAATATCGATATCTCTTATATTATTTTTGGCAACAAAGCAACATTTTCAGGCTAGGTGGTTACATATTGAAAGCTATATGTTATCTTTAAAATAGTATGTTTTTGTAGTTTTTTTTCTTTCCTTTGAAAATAAAGATAAGTAAGCATGAAGCATTTTAGCAATATTGTGAATAGAAGGTTCTTTGATCACTGGTACATCATCCTTATTTTCTTTTCTCATAAGCCTTAAACAGTAAGCAGTTACTTCTGATTTTATTGCTTAACTGTGTTGTAATTATCAATCATTAATAGTAACCTGATTTTCCTTTATGTTAATTATATAACTGCTTTATATACATGGCATTATATAAATTATTTTTTGTTTCTGAATTTCCATTTTATTAAATAATTTCCCACATAATTGTGCCTTGAATTAGTACCCCTTGAAGGTAATTCTGTCTTGAAAAAATCACCCATTCCTCTATAAAGTCTGTCATAGTTTGTTGATATAATGAGTATATATGAAAAGAATGATAATGTCCTATGCCAGAGCTGTCCAATAGCACTCTAATGTGAGTCACATATAATTTTAAATATTTTAAATGCCCCATTCAATAAAGTAAACAGAGGAAATTTATTGTAATAACACATTGTATTTAACCCAATAGATCCAAAATATTGTCATTTGAATATATAGTTATTAATGAAATATTAAATTCTTTTTATTGTACTAAGTGTATATTTTACACTTATAACACATCTCAATTTGGTTATGAAACTTTCATTGGGAATACTTGATTTCATAAAGTTTACAGATGAAAAATGGATACATATGCTGAAGTTGTTCCTCAGATATTTAAAAGTTTTCCAGTAATCAAACTGAATAATGTCTTAAAATTAAATAAAAATATTTGCAAATATTCTATTTGGTAAAGGGTTAATATCAAAAATATACAAGGTTCTCTTACAACTGAATAGTAAAAATAAAGTTAAAAAAAGAGAAAATAGAAATAACAAAAGACAAATACTGTATGATATCACATATGTGGCATAAAAAAAGCTAAATTTATAGAAACAGAAATTAGAATAGTGATTGCTAGAAGCTGGGGAAGTGGGGGATGGACAGAAATTGGTCAGAGTGTACAAACTTCCAGTCATAAGCGAATAAGTTCTGGGGATCTAATGTGCATCATGGTAAATACTTGTATACTTAACAATACTGTATGTATTATAAACTTGAAATTTGCTAAGATAGTAGATCTTAAATGTTCGCAACACACACACACACATACACACACACAATGGTAATTATGTGAGGTGATAGAGGTATAAATAACCTTATTCTGGTAATCAATTCAGAATATAATAAATCATCTATATAGTACATCTTAAACTTATACAATGTTATACACAATTACATCTCAATAAAGCTAGAAAAAATTTATATTCAAGTTTTCCCCCCTGTATATACTATAGTGTCTATATTATATAGATATATACAGTAGTGTGCTCTAGAGTTACATGGTCCAATACAGTAGCCACTAGATACACATATTATCAAACACTTGAAATATGGTTTCTCTGAACTGGGATCTACCGTAAGGATAAAATACACAGTGGGTTTCAATGAGTTAACATAAAAACAAAATAAATAAGATCTCTTTAATAACTTTTGATTGATTACACATTGTTGATAATATATTATTTCACCTAGTTATTTTTATCTTTTTTTAATGTAATTACTAAAAAAAATCTAAAGTTATCTGTGGCCCCCATTATATTTATATTGGACAGTGCTGCTCTTAAATGTCAACATACACTTTAAAATTCATCGAGTCCATCCTATTTGCAAAATATTAAACTGTACTTATATACATAGGGGCATTATGTAATGTAACATTTAAATACTTTAAAGAATACATTGTTTAAAAAAGTACATTGATATTGTTTTTAAACATTAGATGTAATATAGTTGAACAAAAATATTTCCTGTTTTATCTGGGAAGAATTCTCTGTACACAATAGTCTTAAATACTTTCTGAAGGCCAATGTAAACTTCGGTTTTTGTATCAATCACAGACATGTCTCCAAGTTAAGATTCAAGCCTTTATGTCAAATGTAACATATGTAATGTAAAATAAACCCAATAAATAAGAAGCAAGTACTTACCCTTTAGGATAATGAATGGAATTTCCCTTAGTCTGCTTCTGGATACTATGGGACATTTTGTGTTTTCAGTTGATAATACAGAAAATGATGACATGTGTATTATTCATATCTGTGAATTAGCTTCAAATATCAGCAGTGTCAAAGAAATAAAACATATGTTCATGGAATCTGAGACAGAAAGCAATTTAAAAGTTTCTAATTGTGCCCATGTCTTCTTAAATCATCTCGTGATTTTTTTCCATACTTTTTATTATAAGAAGCCATGTTGCGAGAACACAGATTTTAGCTGTGATTGCATTTTTGAGAAGTAAAATCAAAACAACATCTACATTAATTCAAGATATATTATGACTGTGACTCGTATCTTATTAGAATGTTACAACTAAGTGGTCTTAGCATTTATGCAGTAATGTAATCTCAATGTAAATGATGAGAAAGTGAAAACCATCATTTTTACACACATGTTAAGAATTAACTATGAGTTGGGTGTGCCCTATGGGGACATAATATCCTAACTTCATGGAGATTGCAATTTATGGGAAAAACCAAAAAAAAAGTTGAGAAATACAGTGCATTGTGTTCAGCACTCTTAAAAGAGAAGACCAAATAGCTACCAAAGAACATAATAGACTTATGAAGGGGGCTCGCTCAAGCCCGGGAGGGAGGGGAAAGAACTGGTCAGTTTTCCTCCTGGAGAGACTCTCTTGAAAGGCAGAAGTTAGTAGACAGATATGCTTGGACCAAGTCAATGACCATGAATCTGGCAGAGGTGTGCTTTGTGAGGAATGTAAGTGTCTGACCCTGGAGAAACCATTAGGGATCCCAGGAATGTGATTAGAGCTTGGGTGTGCTTGTTACCTTAAGAGTTCTTTTCAGTGGTCACCTCAGGGCCAAATCATCTGAGTTGGGTAGATATTCATGATGCAGGTGCAGTGATTTGTACAATGGCCCCTTGACCTTATGCTCATGTTTGTATCTTCATTCTTGTCACTCACACTAAGAAGCAGAATCTGTCCTATTGTCAAGTGTGTTTCAGAATCTAAATCTGAACATGCTTTTTCCATGAAGCTTCTCGTGGTTAATCTAAGTGATTGTGTGTTATCTTTTAACCCAAATTCCTGTCCTCTCAGATATAGATTATGGATAATAATTATAATTGAAAAAGAATTATAGTCAAACACTATACCAGATGTTTTGCGTCCTATTTTATTTAGTTCTCCCAATCATCCCGTAAAATAGGGACTGACAGAACTCCTGTTTACAGAGGGGAAAACTTAGAAATAAAGTAACTGTCTCATGCTTATGAAGCTAAGTGGTAGAATTAGGACTCTGAAATATAGTTTTTTTTACTAATGTGTCTCTTTTGGCCCATATTTATATAACAGATAGATTGATGATAGATGACAGACAGACAGACAGATAGATAGATAGATAGATAGATAGATAGATAGATAGATAGACAGACAGATCTCCAGAAATTTGCAAAGTGCTTGAGAAAAGAAAATATGTCTATTTCTTTAATTTTTCCCCAAACTTGTTTTGGATTCTCAAGATATATACTGACTGAATTTCAAGGACTGTCAAATAAAATCAGATCTAGAGCACTAAAAACAAAATAGAAATCTGCTTTTAATAGTAATATAAATTACTTTTAATAGTAATATAAATAACAAAACACTCTAGTGAAAAAGACTAAATAAATCTACTCTCAGTTTCAGAAACCAAACTAAAGATATGTCATTGCACTTCCTGGAGGACAACCAAAATAAATAAACAAGTAAACAAACAAATAAACATTACTAAAGCAATACACTTTTACCTGGAAAAAAAAATATCCTGCACTGAACCTTAAAAATTACAGGTAAAAACCCAGGACTTAAATCTTGCCCCCAACCTCCTGCCCACGCCCACCATTTATTTTAAGTCTACTGGTGACCAATAGCAGTCAGGACAATTTATCAAATTTCTAGTATGCATTCGATGAATGGATTCTTTATGGTCTTAATTAAGATCATTGATGAAATGCGAAAAAATGTTGTGAATAAATGGTGAAACCTATCCGTCGCTTATTGGTTACTGGGGAAAGGAAAAATCTGCAAGTACCTTTAAATGGATCACATAGATTGTTGCTCCATAGGCTCAGGAAAGAAAACCAGGATGTTGACACTCTTGTCATTGAGACATAGAATAGATACAAATGACTTCTCATTACCTACGGCATTTAACCCATTTACTAGCTAATAATAAAATTTTAGTAACATAGAAATTATTTGAAGACAAATAAAATCAATGTTGATAAGTGTTGCTACTGACAGCTCAAGAAAAATGTGCTGTTAGTGATTTTGGCATAACTGCTACTCATTCATAATGACTGATACATTTCCATTTTGAAATCTCTCGACATTATGCTAGAAACTGTGTTCAAGTACAACAGGAACTCTGCCTAGTAATTTCTGATAGCTATTGCAGAAAATAACTCAGTAATGCCTCCTGACCTGCAGAGTCGCGTTAGTTTGCTTTTCAACCTCCTTCTCTCATACGGTCAAAAGGTATATGATTTATGATACTTGTATCTTCCCCTCTGAGTTCTTAAATGTGAAGCCTTGAACTGCTCCTTCTGTAGGAAGCCATGCTAAGCCAATCAAAACATGTGTCGGGAATGGATAGTCCAGTCTGACTGTGTAAACACGATTTGACTGTTCATACTGAATTAACTACTCGTGTTTTCCAATGTAGACACAAAAACAGAAACTAAATCCTTATCAAAACTCATGGTACCGGAAATGTAGTTTTAGAGAGAAAAGGGACCTTGGTTGTAACTAGTGTGACATAGTCACCCTGCAGATCAGCAAAGCAATACCTAGTGATATTAAATAATTTCAAAGTTCAATCATAAGATAATGGCAGAGAAAGTACTAGAACATGGTCTCCCACTTTCCAGCACAGAGTTCCTTTTGTTAATCATGTACTATCATTTAGACCACAGCTGTGGTAAAAGCACCACTATGTGGTCACGGGTCACTGAAGGCTCAGCCTGTCTATTATTACCCTCTGGGTCTCTAAGGCTTTTGCCTCTTTGCACTGATCTGTGACACTGGGATTCTGGGCTACATGATCTGTTCAGTACTGGCTACAGTGTCAAATGCTGTTTTTTTGGCCATTTGTGTAGTAGTAATCAGTGTTCCGTATATAAATGAAAGACTAACTAGGCAGTTCACTGTATTTGAGGCCTTGGGATTCTAGAAAAAAAGCTTCTTTTAGACCTGACATCATAGCTATCTCCACTAGCTCTAGCCTCTTTGTCACCGAATGGCTTGGGAGCCATGCTTAGAATTCAGCTTTGAACCTGGGAAAATATGTGAAGCACCAGAAATCCAGTAAGGCCGCAAGATAAGTTATGTGGCCTGTAACTATTCTGTTTCCTTTTTTGCGCCTCATTATTTTCTCTTAGAAAATATGAATGACTGCCCACTCCCACCCTAGTCCTTTGCCCTGAGAATACTGTTGCAGAGCTCATGGCCCTCTTCTGTTTGTTTATCTGAGACTCACTCCTACCCTACACATCTCTGCTTGGAAATGCAGTGCAGAGTAATCTCTGTGTGGATACACATGAAAGATTACATCAGCGAAGGCAGCTGAAGTCAATCCAAGTAGTGGTAACAGTAACAGTAATTACAATAGAAAAAGCCGAAAGCGGCACAATAATCGCCAATGGTTTGACGGTCAGAAAATCTGCATATTAATTTATCATATTCCTTTTAAAGACCTAAGAATTGACAAAAGGCAAAGTGACATGGTAATCCAGGGCATCAGTTAAGATTAGTTTCAAGTATATGTAAGAATAAGCTCAAGTTAGCCGTGGCCTAAACATATAAATCATTATATTTCATAAAACACAGCAAAGATGAGTAATCCAGGGCTTATATGTTTTTCACAAAGTTGTAAGAAACCCAAATTTTATTTTCACCAGTCCTGCCATGGTCATTTTCTGCAAAATACAAAATAGCTGCTGGAGCTCCAACCACTCTATCTGCATTCCAGCTGGGAGGAAGGGTGAAGAACAGAGAATTTCACACAATATTTCCAGTTTTCTGGAATTTAATCTTGTGGTCAAAAAAATCTCTTTAAAAGCTATTGGGAATCCAAGCTGTCATACTTTTGACTTACATTTGGGAATTTTAATGGGTTAAAAGTAGCAGAATCTGCCCAACCATTACAACTTTTCTAGTGATAGGCATGAACAGAAAGCATCACAAGGCCAGAATATAGAGATTTCAGCAATAAGAGACATACTCTCTTCTCTGAAGAGGAAACTGTGTATAGCAAAACCATAGATCTGCTAGCTTGAATGCTGCCCACTCTATCACTACACTGAAGAAGTATGCCCTTGAATCATGCAGGCAAGGATTGATTCAATTTCAGTGAGTAATTACAGCAATGTGGAATCAGTGAGTTATTACACTGCGTAAGTTTTCTTTTCATGAATTCTCCTTTTCCAATCTCGGTTGTGTACCCATGACTGAGACTCAAAGCTCCATCTCTAACGTAAAATGTCCTTCCTCACATATCCATGATGTCTCTCTCACATCTAGAAGGTTTTCAAACTGAAATACTGCATTACTACAGACATCAATCACCCCCACATAAAACAAAGTAACAATGATGGATACAGAGGTCAGAAGGCATGAAAAACGAGCAACAGCTTAATTTTGACCTAATAGGAAACCAAAATCCATTTTCACTTTTTCTGTAGGATAAGTTCCAAGAATGTTGCTGTATGGTCTTCTGTACCATGTACTCACTAAAGTGCCGACCTTAGGAAACATTTCCAAGCACTGATTTCCAGCCTGGATGCTCAGAATTGCCTATGGTACTATGGAAAACCAATTCTTAGACCCCAAAATGGATTAACTAATTAACCAATGGGTCGGAGGGAGTCAGAGGACCAGGGAATTCTATTTTTCACCTCAAGTTATTGGGGAGAAAAAAAAAAAAGAGATTTAAATCATAGAACAAAAGAATGATCCGTAGTAAATGTCTATAGTTAGTTTACAATTCAGAATACAGCTAAATATGAATAGTAATCTTAATGATTTGACAGGATTAGCTCAGTGTTGTAATACTGAGCAGAGCCATTGGAATAATAGGCCCAAGAGCATTTTTTGTGAGCACTTCATCAAATATCCCCTCCAATTTATTTTGTCATAGTGCTGGTGTATCATGCCCTTACCAACTGCTTCTATATATCTGTCAACCAACATATTTCTCCAGTTCATCTTGGATGGTTAATCAAATATTTTATGGTGTATCATATGATACAGTATGTTAGTGCATTTATATTTGAGTCTGCGATAGCTTTAATAAATCATATAGATACGTTATTTTGGTAGTTTGTACATGAAGAAAACTATACATCATAATCAAATTTCTTTAAATCAGGAATTATATATATATATATATTTTAAAAATCTTAAAGCAGCCAGAGGTGGGGAAAAAGACACATTACATACAAAGGCATAAAGACGGGGATGAGAACACGTTTCATATTTCTCATCTAAAACTGTGAGCTAGAAGACAGTGGAGCAACACAGTGAAAGCATGGAAAGGTTAAATAAATACTAACAAACAACATTTTTTTTTTTAAACTGTCAGTCTAAGGATTCTTTTTGCCTAGGGGGAAAGAAATAGACTTTTTTCAGACATACTAAAACTGAAAGAATTCATAACCAGCATGCCTGCAGAATAAATATATATAAATATATATATGGAAATCCATCAAGCAGGAGTTATTTTCTTATTACTAAAATCTACTTAAGAGATATAAGAAATAGTCAAGTGTTTAAAGTGAAAATGATTCAAATGTATTGGGGACTTTATAATATATGTTGAACTAAAATGGATAACAAGAGTACAAAGGCTGGGAGGGGAAAAATCAAAGTATACTGATATGGAGTTCTTATCCCATATATGAAGTGGCATAATGTGACTTGAAGGTAAACTGTAATATAATTGTATACTATAAACACTACAGCAACTACTGAAATAGTACAACAAAGAGTCATAACGAAAGAAATAAAATGGGATTTTAAAATAAGCTCAATTTAGTAAGAGAAAAAAAGTGAACAAAGAACAAATACAAAAAAAATAGAAAGTACAATTCCATTATATGTTATTCTACAAAAAAAGTCTATTTTAAATATAAAAGCACACATAGGTTTATTTTAATAACTAAAATCTCTAGATAACCCCAGTTTATTTTAATAACTGAAATCTCTAGATAACCCCAGTGCCCATCAATAGCTGACTGCAGAAGAAAAATAAGATACATCCATACAACGGAATATTATCCCCCAGTAAAAGAATAAATAGTTAATGCATGCAGCCACATGGATGGATTTTAAAATTGTTTGACAAAGAACCCTGGCAAAACTGAGTGCATGCTAAATGATGCTATTTATAGAAAAGTCAGGAAACGGTCAATTCATCTATAGTGGCTGAAATTAGGTGAATGGCTTTCTGGGAATGGAAAGTAGATGATAGAAAGGAAATCTTTTGGGGTGATGGATATGTTTATTAGTTTGATTGTGACAATGGCTTCCTGCATGTAAATTAAAACATATTGAATGGTATACTTAAAATGTGTGTAGTTAATTATACATAATAAGCTTTTTGTACCTCGAGATAGCTGCTTTTTAAAAGCTATGAAACAGAAGAGGGAGTGGAGATAAACCCAAATGTGTAGACTGTAGGGAGATTGTGAAGAACCTTGAGTACTATGGAGTTTTAACTGTGTTCTTCAGCCGTGTGTTTCAAACTGGAGATACAACGGTCCATGGCCGTAGGCTCCCCATTCTTGTTTTAAATGGGTCAGCACTGCTTTGCCATGTCGTAATAAGATTGTTTTCAATAGGAAATCCTGCAGTGAAAAAAGCAGTTTTGAAAACTATTACTTCTATAATACAGGGGAGTGAGCCTGCATTGCATGAATGTGAGAACAGGGCTAGTCTGTTCATTTCTCCATTTCTCTTTCTTCTACTTGTTTTAGAATCCTTCACTAAAACAGCAGGAAAAGTGAATCCCATGTTCTCCGGGCCCCTAATAATAAACTCTCTTTATTATTCTTTTAAAGGACATTGATCTTTTAACTTACGTATTTAATTTTTATTTCTAAGATTTGTGAGCGCTCACTTATTCCTCTTTTCATTTTTTCCCTCTTACTTACCTCGGTGTCTACCAAAGTGTCTATGCTAGTCTTGCCCAAAAGAGATGCTTTAATATATTGAAGAAAAATAAATTATTCTTCACCATAGAAAAGGGTCATAAATTCATTCTGACACAAACTACTATAAATTGTCCTTTAAGGATACATACGCTTACAGTGAGGTGGAGATATGTAGAGTAAGGGGTAGATGAAATATCTCAGAAAGGGTAATGTATAAAATTGACTTATTTACTAATCAGATTTGTCACATGTTGACCTTATTTTAAATATTTTCCATTTCATAGAATATAGAGAGAGACCATTTTATTTTTACACTGCAACTATATCCACTTTAATATTAACAAACTTAACCCTCACAGTAGTCTTTTAATCTATCCTTTATTAGACTTCCTTCAGACATAACTAATTTGAAACTTTAAGCAATTAAATGTATTTTCCAAAGATCACAATGCCAGAAAAATAAACCAGGTTAGAATATAAACCTTCATGTACATAATTTCTTCTATCTTCTAGATCAATGTTTACAAAACTGAGTTTCCTGGGTCATTACTAACTAGATAATTACATCCCAGGGATGCAATTAAAAAACACAGCCAACTTATATCAGTCAAGGTGGTAGGAACCAGATTAATTACCAACTTATTCTTTATCAAGACATAAAGTATTCAAATTGCATTTATTCATAAACTACTCAGGCTGTGTTCCTTGGTCAAGAGTTTTATTTCTTACATAGAACTCGCTGCCTTTTATATACAGTTCATTTTCATATTTTGAAATTGGATGTTTTACATCATACTGTTCGTTTTTAAATTTTACATGGCCAAAAGTACCTAATCTGGGCTTCTGTCATTATGATGTATAGACCTAGTTTGTTGGCTTAATTGGAAATTTATGTATGTCTTATCAGTATCTCATTATAATTAGTAGGGTCATCTGGAGGTTTTTTTGTACAAGGAGATGAAGGATACAGGCTGCATTGTTAGTGCTTTTCTTGAGGTCACTTGGCTAATCCATCATGTTGGAATATACAATTAACCATCATCTCCCAGTGTGGTTACTGACATGAATGCCACCTCCTCCACTAACCCCTCCCTCAATGACAGAAATCTTTGCACCCTCACAAGGATTTGTCTGCTCTAGGAAGCATTTGTAAATAATCTGTTAAATGAATTTCAATGCTAATATTATCGGATCCCAGCCAGTAGACATTTTATGTATTTTACATAATAAATTTCATCTGAAGTAATGCTTAATACCAAACAGAGATACCATAATGAAAAATTTAGGTAGAAGAAGAAAATCTTTGGCAGGAAGGACTTTTTACCTGAAATCACACTACAAAAACAATCACCTACTGCAAGTAAATGTAATCAAAATAATGAACATTATTTATGGGGAAAAAAGCAAAACAGAAAAATTGCATTCCAATTATTCCTCATTTTTTTTAATTTGGAATAAATTGCTATGTCAGAAAATTCATTGACTAGGTTTCACTTTGTTTTGTCTTAACTGATAAAAGTTGTGATTAGTTTTATGAGACCATGAAATTGTATTGTTGCCAAATGGCCTGCTTATGCCAATTCTCCAGAAGTCTCTTTTCTAATGATACTTATAATCTCCATGTCCTCAGTACCTATTGTGTGACAGGCACTGTGGATAGACTATCAAGTTAATTTTACAGACAACCCCATGAAAAAGGTGTTACCAACCCCACAGGTGGATGAGAAAACTGAAGATGAGAAGTTGACTAAGTTGATAGAGGTCATTCAGTTAGTGAGGACCAAAGCCAATATTTGAAGGCAGACATGTTTCAGGCCAAAGTTCATGTATTCTCCTATTATATTTTTCTGCCTCTGTCTGGTGAATTTAATCCAAAGAGAGACAGAAAGGGGATCGAACGGAGGACTTTAGCTTTTGGAGATACTGAGAAGATACAGCAAAACACGGATTCTTTAAATGTTGAATTAAAAATATATGCATACGTCTTCTGTGTGTATGTTTGTTTGTCTATATATGTGCATACATATATGTTAAATGTTGGATTTTTACATGCTGATAAATACTTTGAATCAAGCATTAAATACTTACAGCTGAATCCAGGTGTTTACTTGACTATTCAATGTTCTACTTGGACAACTAGATATCTCACAATGCTATAAGAGGGCTTAATGTTTCAGTAGTCTAAAATAAATTGCTTTTTTTGAAAGAATGTTGCAGAATTTTAGTATACTTTATGATTATAGATCTGTCTGATATTCAGGAGGCTTTTTCAGTTTTCTCACTTTCTTTTTTGGTGTAACAAGATTTCACAGAAGGCATATGCTTACAGAGTGTTGATTAGATCAAGGTGGGTGAAATGGGTAACACCTTGGAGATAGTTCCATATTAGACATCAAAATGACTTCAAACTTTTGGAAGAGTAAACGTAAACAAACAGGATAAAATGGTGTTTGCTGACAAAGACATAAAAACAGACGCACACAAAAAAATAAATTGAAAATTATATATGATTATTTACTGGTGCTTTTATAGCAAAGAAAAAAACAACTCAAGGTGCTTCTGATGTAATGTGGCTGCTTGGACTGTGTGTGCAGCCTTTTTGCATATTAACAAGGACATTTGGGATGGAGATGGGGTGGAGGAAGCGTCCTTGCAGTCTCAGTGACTTTGTCAGCTCTCACCTCTCCCCAGCCCCTGGTGATGACAGTCCTGGCACAACGCAGATCTCCTCATTATGCAAAATTCCACTGGAACACAGTTCAGCAGAATATCATAACTTCTGTCTATGTTAGCAAATGGAATTTGAAATCATTCTTCTCTGGTTCTAACCTTAGTGGCTGAAATAAAAGGAGAGAAGTAGAAAGCTTTCTTCTGCCATCATATGAAAGTCTGGCAATTAAGTTCATGAATGCATACTAGATAAAGTGCTACACACCTCATTGTTGAATATCACTACGGTCACCTTTGCAGTACTCCCCTTGGGAAATTATGCACCCATGCCAGCACCTAGTCCACACTTCAAAGCAATTTTGGAACTCTTTTTCTGGAATGGCCATCAGAACTGTCATTGTATTACCCTTGATGTCCTGAATGTCATCAAAATGTCTTCCTTTCAATATTTCCTTTATCTTCGGGTAAAGAAAGAAGTCACTGGGGGCCAGATCAGGTGAGTAGGGAGGGTGTTCCAATACAGTGATTTGTTTACTGGCTAAAAACTCCCTCACAGACAGTGCCGTGTGAGCTGGTGCATTGTCGTGATGCAAGAGCCATGAATTGTTGGTGAGAAGTTCAGGTCGTCTAACTTTTCCATGCAGCCTTTTCAGCACTTCCAAATAGTCAACTTGGTTAACTGTTTGTCCAATTGGGACAAAGTCATGATGAATAATCCATCTGATATCAAAAAAGGTTAGCAATATGGTTGCAACAAGTTCACAAACTTAATTACCAGGCCTTGTATAAATGATAGTAATATTATTAATAATGCTAATAGGAGCTAAATATTTACTGAATGCTTACTATGTTCTGCTGTAGTTTATGTGCCACAATCGTACTTTATGATATCGGTACCATTTTACCAAAGAGGACACTCAGGTTTAAAGAGATTCAGTAATTTACTAATGTTGCAATCTGCTAAGTGTTGTGTCAGGCTTCAATACAGGTGTGTTTGGGCTACAGAGCCTACACTTTCATCCCCTCCTACTGCCAACCAGCTTCTCTGGAAGCTTCTCAAACCCTTTCTTTCTGTTGGCAGAGGAATTGAGTTATCTGGCTTCTTTAAATTGACATCTTTTTGATATTGAGAAAGACATTGGGGCTTTCTAATGTTCCCCAGTGACTCTTTCCTAGTGCCATACATCTGCCAACCTGGTTCTTCCTCCAGGTACACTCTGCCTCCAGTAGTAACTTCCTCTGATTGAAACCCCCACCTAAAATTGGAGGAGTGCTTTGCCTCCTCTCTCCCGCCCCCTTACTGAGCATTTTTACCATCCCTTCAGGATTGAGGAGAGAAGCTGTCCCTTTGGCCCTTGGTTTTCCCTTCTTCTTAGTTCTTCTCCATTCCGACACAGCCTCACCTGATCATAAAAATACAGCAGTATATTTCATCCTTCTTCCTGAAATCATTTATATTAGCTTAGAAATGGTATAGGCTTAAATAATCAAAGAACCCAAGAATTACATAGATAAACAAATCCTCCTTAAAGTTTTGGGAAGTTATAGCACGGGATAAAAAAAATAAAAATAAATAAATAAATAAATAAATATAAAATCTATAGGAAAAAGGACAGAAAGGAAATAAATGATAGCTTCAGGCACACGGATGGTGATGGCTACCTGGTTTTACTTGCATTGAGGATATGCAAGACATCACAAAGTAAACTCCATCAATATAAGTACTTACCATGTGCCAGCCATTTGGCTGGATGCCAGGGAGAAAAACCCAACCCCTGCCCTCACAGAATCTAGGAGGATCCAACATCAATGAGGAGTAATTAGAGTAAAGAGTAATAAACACTGTATTGATGGCCAGCTGGGGATAAGAATGGTATCTATGGAAGGGCTATTCAATCCCAGCATTTTACAAAGAATTCTTTTGATAAATGATGTTTGAGTAAAATCTTTTGATGAACAACTTCAATAACCACGAGGCCAATCCATCTAGGAGGCTGATCTTTCAGTTGTTTGACTTCCCCGTGATTGATGATAAAAATATAAAGCTTGAAAAATTATTGGTTGTGATATGCAGAAGTTACAGTAAGTAATCAACAGTTCTATCTGAATAAAACTAAAGAAAACCTCAGACGATCTCCAAGACTGTTTATTTTTTCATTAGTAAAAGCGTTTCTGAGAAACCGGAAAAATTTCTCTCCCCCATATTCTGCATGACACTTATAGACCCACCCCTGATCTCTTCATTGCTGGAAACCTCTTTCCCCATATGGATAAGCCTATGGCTTCCAAACTTATATTTGCAGCTCAGGCATTTTTGTCAGAGCCTCAGGTCCCAATTGCCTCGTCCACATCTCTACTACATATAGCTCACAAACTGAGAATGTTCAAAACTGAATTCATCTTTCCTCTGTCCTCATGTCTATTTGACTCATCCCTCGCTTCACTCCCAACCAGCTATCAAAGACAGCTATTATTTCTTTTAAACAGCTATTGATTCTCTGTACTTCACTCCTTCTCCACAGCCACCACCTTTGTCTAAACCACCAGTCCTATCTATGGCATTTCTATTATTGCTGAGGTTTGGTCTTCTGCAGTTTAAGTTACGTAAAGTCAACTGCAGTCTGAAATTGTAAATGGAAAATTCCAGAAATAAACAGTTCATCCGATTTAAATTGCACACCGTTCTGAGTAGCATGATGAAATCTTGAGCGGTCCCACTCCATCCGAGCTGGGATGCCATCATCCCTTTTCCCAATGTCTCTATGATTTAGATATCCCCTGCCCACTAATCACTTATTAACTTATCGTTTTTCTGATCTACTGTCTTGGTATCACAGAGCTTGTGTTCAAGTCACCCTGATTTTACTTAATAACGTCCCCTAAGCACAAGAGTAGTGAGGCTGGCAATTCAGAGATGCCAAAGAGAAGTTCTAAAGTCTTTTCCTTTAAGGGGAAAGCTGAGTACAGTATAATAAGCTATTTTGAGAGAAAGACCACATTCACATAACTTTGATTACAGTATAGTGTTAGAATTGTTCTATTTTTATTGTTACTTATTGTTGTTTATCTCTTACTGTGCTTAATTTATAAATTTAACTTTATCATAGGCGTGTATATATAGGAAAAAAACATAGTATATAGTAAGTTTAGTGCTACCCCGGGTTTCAGGCAACTACTGGGGGTCTTTGCACGTATCCCTCATAGATAAGGGCAGACTGCTGTTGTATAGGGAGCTAATAGGTTTCGTTTTTCCCATAACTAAGAGAAAGTTATCTGAAAAGTCAAACTTGATCAAGTAAAATTTTCTGCTTAAGTGACTTTAATGACTTTTCATTGCTGTTAGGTTAAAGTGAATACGTATAATGGACCACAAGATTTGTGTGATCTGATGCATTTTTACATCTTTGACTTTATCTATTGTCACTGTCTCTTCTGCTTTGTCATTGCGCTGGCTTCATTGATCTTCTTTCAATTCTTTGAAGATATAATTTTGTATTTTCTTTTTTTATGCTTCTTCTGTAAGACTTTTTTTCTACCTAGCTACTCCTTTCACCTATGAATTGCTCTTCAATCCTCGGGTCTCAATATAAATATTACTTCCCCCAAGAAGGTCTTCATTGATACCCATAGCTCATATCACCATTGTATTTCTATCCATTCATTTAAAAAAAATATGTATCAACTATCATCTATATTCTAGGTGCTATTGATGTTTTAAATGGCTGTCATAAGGACAGCAAATAAGTGAGGACACGTCTCAGACACTAGAGAACACCATACCCACAGGTATGCCAAATAAGTATTTGTAGGATGGATGTTTAGATTACCACAAAGTTAGCCAGGCTGAGAATGGAAATGAGTGCATTTCAGGCAGAGATAACAACGTGAGTAAATCACAACAGATACATCATTAAGGATGAAGAACTGTGTGGTCCAATATGATAGCAGGATGGGGCTCTTGGGAGATGAAGAAATGCATAGGGCAAACATACCCCATGCTGACCAAGTACTGCTGTTGAAAAAGAAAGAGATTGGGAGCAAAAGCTACCTAGGTCTCTGAAAAGAATGGTGCTTTTCTTTATCTTTTTCTGTAAAATTTTGGGAGGTGTTTATTTCGAGTAAAATATCAAGCAGAAAGCTATAAATTGAACACAACAAGATCATTTAATTCATGGACAAATGCACGATTGTGACAAAAAGGGATGGAAACTAGAGCCCGGATAGAAGGACTCTTTGACCCAAAACCAAAGGAGGACAATCTTTCTTTGTGAAACTAGAGGAAATTTAATAATTTTGTTATTTCTATTGGTTCCTTGTAAATAAGGAAACAGAAATGTTCTTTTTGAGAAAAGGTAACATCTCTGTGAAGAAAACATTGTTGTCTGCTGAAAGTAAGGAGGGAAAACCTAATGGAATGATAAAGGTTTGGAGTAGGCAAGGAAGGAAACAGAATGGGCAACTAACAAAAATCACAAGGAAAGCAACTGTGGTGTAGTAGTAGGAAATATTGGACTGAGGATGGGAATCATAAATTAAAGTGTTAGAGAGGACTTCAGAAATAGACAATTGTGAACAATTCCGGAATTTCTGTCCCATTATCAGTTTTGTTATTGGCAGGATTTTTACAGTCTGTTGTAATCTATTTTAGTCATCTGTGTAAATGGAAGCTATACAAATGCTTTCATAGAGGTATGAGCTAACTTAAAATGAACACATGCATGATTGAAAAGGGGAGTTTATGTGAAAAGTATCATGTAGATACCATCCATTTTCCTTTCTAAAAAGCAGCAGAAAGTACGAATATACAGTAATGCATCTGTGGTCAGAACTCTATTTTACTGCATTAAACATGAGACATATTTTGCTTTCAGCACATCTTAATTTTCAACCTAAATATTTTCTGAAAGCTGGGTATGTGTTTTAAAGAAAATGAAGTTTGTCCTCTTCGTGGTTGGAAGATTCGCATGTACTATATGATTGACACAGAAAGAAATGTTATGTTGAACAATTTTATAGCAGACATGCCCAGGGCAATTCAGATGGATTAAAAACAATGCAAGAAAATGAAATTCCTTATTAAAACTTTGTTAAATGGAAGTATAATTCATTAAGGATTATATCACTATAAAAATCCATCATGCCAATGGGGACTTCTATGGCCTATAATAAATTTTATATGACTTTTATGTTCTGAAATAGTGTAAAGTTAAACTTATCTGTGCCCTCAAATGTTTGATATCTTTTGGAGCATCAAAATAACTAGCGAGAGTCTATAACCACGTTGAACTCCTCAGGCATTTTAACATTTCAAAAACAAATAAAATAGAATCATATACAAAGTTTTTTTAAACCTTTTCCTGATAATAAAATGAATGTATTTGCATTAGAAAAATTGGAAAATAAATGCAAGCTCTTGATTTCACTTGTACTTTCTCCTGTATCTTACTATGGATGTATTTTCATAGTTGACATTATACATAATGTAACAACGTGAATTTTGCATTTATACAAACTCAAATGTGAAATAATTGAATATTTCTTTATTTCTTTTTAACAGAATTTCACTTCTAACTCTAGCCTGATGACAGAATATTTGATGTAGTTATTTAGTCTCATACTTGGTCTCTTTTGGGTAAGCCAAATTAGTTTCTTTCTTGGTAGGATAGCATCTAACTTCCCTTTCCCCTCCAAACTATCTACACATTGATAGGAATGACTGAGTGTGTCCATGACCTCCAATGAAAATTGGTAAGACATAACTCATTTGGTTTCAGGTCTTGTTTCACCAGAATAGAGACCCTTTTAAGTTTGCTATATCTTACAATCATGTCTATTGCATTGTAAAGTGAATGGGATGAACAATTCATGGCTTCTCAATCCCGGTTGAAGGCCCTTCCCATGAGATGGCCCCAGATACATAAAAAGCAGTACTCTAGTAAACACTGTCTATTGCATTCTGCCTTGTTGTGGTAATATGGAACCGTTGCTGGTAATTCATGCCCTCTTTAAACTCCAGATGGAACATGATACCTATAGACATATCCTCAGGTATGCTGCCCCCTAGAGTTCTAGAATTAATAGGCACCTACCCTTTATTTTCCATTTCATTGGAAATAGATGCCTTCTTTGTGAAATCATTCTGATGATTCTAGCTATGTATATTCTTTACATATCCTCATGTCTTTACTTCCTTCTTCCACACCAAAGCTCCTTCTCCCCCAGCTTTGAAAAACGTGATCAAGTTAGAAATGAGGAACTGGAGTTTTTTTCAATTTATTTTTACTATTGATTGCATACAATTCACATTTGGTTTCCTCTAGGTTTTGTGTTTCACAATACTCATGATAGCAATTGAAAAATCTAAGTTCTCAAAAGCGGTGACCCTGTTATGACTGTCAGGATTATTTTATGTTACCTTTTGAGGCATTAAATGCTTTAATTCCATGAAAGAATGAGCCTCCAGTGTTGAAGTCAGGACTCCAGCGGGGAAAAAAATAAGAAGATGTCTGAGCTCTAAGAGAGAAACATTTAACCAGTGAGCCTGAGAATCACAATTCCCTCCAAACATCCAAACCTCACAGGCCAGAAGAAGCAGTCTCCTTCACCCTCAGTGAGCAAGTATCCTCGCTTCTCCCGAAGACTGACCACACGGGAGACTTTTGTTCTACTCAGATTCTGCATTTCTACCCCTTAGTGTTTCCAGATTGGTAACCAGGGGAAGGTCTCTTCAGAACCAGAGCTCTGAAACAGTTCATATGTTGAAGGTATTCCAGGACCTTTCCAATACTTATTGTTAGTAATCCTGTGAACATACTGAGAATGGCTTGTGAGGGTGTTGCAGCAAGAGACAAAGAATTTAGGCTTGATAGAAGAAATTTCATGAATGTGTGCACACGCAAACGTGATTCACAATGTAAAGTTCTGTCATAGGGAGCTAAACTGGCCTCCATCTTTTGTTGGAATCTCTCTAAAATGACCTACAGTGAATTAGGAGAGAGATCTAAACATTCTTGGGAAATTGCAGGATGACAGAAGTCTCAAAAATATGAGAATATTAGATTTCTTATGCAAGATCCAAAAATGCACCATATAAATATGTTCTCTGTGCGAGTTCAGACTATGTCCCTTCAGAAATCCACTGTCAAGTGGTATGCTAACTGCGAGAGTGGTAACTGACCTTTGTAAGCTAGAGTTGCTTATAGTAGACGCTAAAAAACACACAAGCAAACAACGCCCTCGAGTCCCTAGCACATAACCATCAGAGACAACGTGGATATAATTGCCATTACATGCGTTAAGACCACAGGCAATCAGCGTCTTTATTCACAGGGGTCTGTGTCAGTAGCTAATCGATCATGGTATCACTAGGTCAAGATGGAGACCAAATAAGTTGGCACTCAACTTGCCTGACAACAAAAACAACTGATAGTCATTTTGTAGAGGCTGATGTCAGTTTCTACAATGGATAATTGAAACCCTCACTGAGTTCTCACAACTAAGTGAGTATATTGCCCCAGATCCCCAAATAAAAAAGCCATAAATTCAGAAAGTGACCTGAGGCTTAAAGTAAGGACAGGGCAAGGTTTTACTGGGTAAAAGAAAATGTCCAGGTCATTTAATAACAGAAACAGTTGCTGAACTTCACCAGGGCTGAACCACTGGAACCAGGGCCACAGAATGTCATCAAGGTCCTAGATTGGGCTAGACACAGTTAACATCTCACAGTCTTGACATTTGTTCCATGACCTATAGAGCAAGGTTGTAATCATAATAGTAAGGGACACGTGTATACCCTTGAAATTGAAAAATCTAATCATGATATTAATTTAGAATAAACAACACACATTTAGAGGAAGTACAGGAATCAGTGTTGCTCTTAAAGATTTAAGGCAGTGATGCTTAATATATCCCTGGGAAGCCTCCTATTTTACACCTGCAAAATCACGTTAGATGTTAGTGAATGATGATAAACTACTGTAAGCTTAGCCAGTTGGTGACTATGGGGACAGAGCCAGGAATGCAGTTTCCAGGACCTCAGCCTCATGTGAAAAGGTGCTGGCTCAGGTAGTAGATGTCATCAGCTGTGACTAGTTGGCCATCAGCTGTAACCAGTTAGGCATTAGCCACTAATAAAATTGCCAGGCTAGCAAGCGTGGATTGCAGACAGGCACAGATTAAAGTTAGCAAGTGGGTTGATTGGTCGGCAGAGAAGCAGACAGGTGGATTGCAGGTCATGTGGCTTCTACTTCCTATATCTCCAATCCAGCTGCCAGCGAGAATAAAGTGGTATGAACCCCCCTATCCATGGCTCCGTGGGTGTTCCTTTTTGGCCTCACCATATCCTGTGTTCCTGTGCGGGGAGCAGAGCCAGAGACCCTGCATTATAGTGACACCAATAACAGCTGCTCATCTGTATTAGTATGTTTAATGGATAAACAACATATGGGACTAGCTTTTGATCTGGTAAAAAAATGTCCTTTTCGATCCCTGACAGAGGGAGAGAAGAAGAAAAGTTCACGTTCCAGAGCTGGAAAAGCAATATTGCCTTCACTATTTGGCCTGAGAGCTACGTAATCTCTTGCTATCAGATATAATATAGTCAGCTGAGACCTTGACTGTCTTGACATTCCACCATTATCGAGCTGTTCAGCTGTATTAATTTCAACATGCTGATTTGACGCAATGGTAAGCATGAAATACCAAGTACAGTAGATGCTCTGGTAAGACCCAGGCCTGCCAAAGAGCTGTAAACAAGCCCCAGGAATTAAGGCTCTTCCACCCAGTGAAGGTTCTTTTGGAGCAAATGGTTTGGACACAGTGGGATGTTCTGTGTAAGGTAAGTGAAAAGTCATTCTACTCTGTACCTCCCAACACTAAGAAAGAGTCCCGATATTTGGGAGATGGGATATACTATACTTGGGGTATTGTTCCAAACCACTGATCAGGGGCTTAGAAGACTGCCCATGTTAAATGAGAGTTTTCTAATAAGTCTCAGCCGCAATACAATTTCCTACCACACAGGTCTGACGATTCATCTTATGACCCTCTACCATGCAAAGATGTTCAAGGTATCAGTAGTGAATAGCCATGCTGTGTGGAATCTCCGGCAGGTCCAAACAGGGTGGCGCAGTGCAGACTCGCCTAGAGCTCTAGAATAAGTTTGTGCTTTCCGAGAAATAAACTTTCTTTCTCCATTTGAAAAAAATTATTAACTCATCTCTTCTGAGCTCACCTAGTGATTTTTTTTATCATATCAGTAACTGTACATTTCATCTCTAAAATATCTATGTTTTATAGTTTCTAATTTTTATCAAGATTACCTATTTCCAGAGTCAGTGTTATCATTTATTATTTAATTATTTGAACATAGTTTAATTTTTTTTTGGGGGGTGGCAAATATTTATAATAGATGATTAGAAGGTTTGTTTGATTAGAAGGTTTGTCTCCAATATCTGGGCCTATTCAAAATCAGTTCCTATTGTTTCTTTGTTTTCTTTCCTGAGTATAGGTAACACATTCTTATTTCTTTTTGTGTATTTTGATATTTTGTTAACGTGTAATACTTTAATACCTTATAACAATTCTGGATTCTGAATTCTCCCGTTAGGGTTTTATAGTTGTTAATTCATGATTTGTAATGTGCCTAGATTTAAATTGTAAAATTTGTCTCCCTTATGGTGTGCAGCTGGTGCTGATTTTTCTCAGAGTTTTTAAATTGTTCCTTTTTTTATTTAAAAATAATAATTTTGAGGTTGACTTCTGTGGGGACAGAGCCAGGAGTGCAGTTTCCAGGCTCTTGGCCTCACGTGGAAAGGTGCTGGGTCAGGTAGTAAATGGTCATCAACTGTGGCTAGTTGGCTGTCAGCTGTAACCAGTGAGCCATTGGCCACTAATATAACTGCCATGGCTACGCTAGCAGCAAATGTGGGCTAGCAAGAAGATGGTGGCTGAACCAGCAGGAGTGGATTTCAGTTAGGACAGTGGGTTGCGGACAGTGTGGCTCCTGCTTCCTGTGTCTCCAGCCCAGCCTCCAGCGAGAATATAGTGGTATGACTCCCATATCTATGGCTCCGTGGGTGTTCCTTTTTGGCCTCACCATATCCTGTCATTCCTATGTGGGGAGCAGGAGCTGAGACCCCGCAGGCCACCCTGCATAACAGATGGCGCAGTGAGCAGGGTACGGTGTCGGCCAAAGCTCTCCGATGGGCGGTGGAGTAGTTTATACATATGAACGCTTAGTCTCAGGAAGACCAGGAGGAGCAGCTGCTGGAGAGCTGGACCCCCATGGAGGGGTGGGAAGACATGGACAGTTCCCCAATCAGCATAGGCCCGAGAAAGCAAAGGTCATTGTGACCCTGTGGGCTGGGAAGTGCTTGCTGAGGCCCTCACCCCCAGGTTAGGGAGGACTTATAGCCCTTCCCTTGCAGAGAGTTTGCACATTGTGAGGCTAATGCACAGCCCCGGCGAATGACTGTGGACTATGGGGAATGGGCTCCATCCCTAATTTAATGAACCGCTTGACTGTTTACTTGGGAATGTACCACTATGTAGTGGAACTGGCGGATGCTTGCTTTTGTGTCTCGACCGGCCATCATCAAGAATATGTGAGAATGCTGGCTGTGCTCAGAAAGTCTGGCTGTGCCCAGAAAGACTGGTGGTGCCCTGAGAAACCCTGGCTGTGCCCAGAGAGAGTGGTAGTGCCCTGAGAGTCCCTGGCTGTGTCCAGGAAGACTGGCTGTGCCCACAGAGAGTGGCAGTGCCCTGAGAATCTCTGGCTGTGCCTGGGGAGACTGGTGGTACACTAAGAAGCCCAGGAAGTCTGGCTGTGCCCAGAAGGACTGGTGGTGCCCTGAGAAACCCTGGCTGTGCCCAGAGAGCCTGGCTGTGTCCAGGATATTGCATTCCAGGCTACTCGCACAGCGCACCTCACTGAAGAGGCTTGTCATGTAGATTGTCAGGCGAGACCCTGTAGGGGTGGAGTGTGGGGACAGAGCCTCAGAGAGCTGTTTCCAGGCTCTTGGCCTCATGTGCAAAGGTGCTGGCTCAGGTAGTAAATGGCCATCATTTGTGATTGGATGGCCATCAGCTGTGGCTAGTTAGCCATCAGCTGTAACCAGTGAGACATTGGCCACTGATATAACTGCTGTGGCTACGCTAGCAGCATATGGGGGCTAGCAAGAAGATGGTGGCTGAGCTAACAAGAGCGGGTTGCAGTTAGCCCAGTGGACTGCAGCTAGCTAGTGAGGTTGGTTGGCAGAGAGAAGTGGACAACAGTTTGTGGATAGTGTGGCTCTTGCTTCCTGTGTCTCTAACCCAGCCTCCAGCGAGAATATAATGGTATGACTCCCCTGTCTATGGCTCTGTTGGTGTTCCTTTTTGACCTCACCATGTCCTGTGTTCTTATGTGAGGAGCGGGAGCTGAGACCCTGCATGACACTGGGCATGATAACTTCCTAGGGGTTGTCACAGTTTCTGCACGGCTTAGTGACCAGCCAATGATTTAGGCAGAGGATATGCCTAAATCCTTTAGACATCAATTCTGTGCTGATCTGTGTGTAGTTTGGGGAACACATTCAAAGTTCAGTTAGTTCTCATGTCTACCTCAGCTTTCATATTCTTCTGGGATTTCTCAGGACTCCCTTGAGTTATACAGTTTTCCAGGAATGTGTGAGAGCTTATCCTGCCCTTCTACTGCTCTCTCATTTTCATGATCTCCTCATATTTCCACCTTGTCTACGTACTACTTGCCCTAACTGTGATCAAAATAACAGGCTTTCTGAGGTCTGAGTTCCCCTGTTCACTTGCTACCAAGTTAAATGCTTGTACTGAAAATGAGAGCAGATTTTTGCTGTCCATCTACCCAAATGAAGACTGCCTCCTTTGACTACAACGGTTGCAGTTCTCTCAGCCTAATTAACACTGAAAAATAAGTTGCTGTTCTTACCAATTTATTGGGAGGAATTGGTGATTGTGGTGGTGAGGGGCGGGAGTGTTAAAGAGCCTCAGAGAGAAAAGCCACAGAGCCCAGCTATTATTACCTAAACGTTTTTATGAATAAACATTTTGAAATTTGAGTGTTACCATATGTCAATTTCTAGAGCCCCAAAACGGTTGCTTCAGATAATTTTGTCCAGTTTTATTCTTGATGTTTTGGGGAAGGATTTACTGACATCTGGATTCTACCTTAGCCAGAAATCACAACTCTTCATTCACTACTTGTCACCATGTTCAGGAATCAAGTGATCTTAAACTGTTAAAGGGAAATAAATAAGAATATTTCTCAATTAAAACACAGGTGATGAGATTCTTACATATAGTGTGAAAAGAAAAGATATACGCAGATTATGTATCTTTGCAGTTCACTGAGAACTTTATTTCATTTGCATTACTATAATTTTGCGGGTGCATTTATCACAACACAAATCTGCTTACTAAGTTTCCTCTAAAAAATTTGCTAATCTTGAACCCATCAAGTTGCTTAGCAATGAGATTGTTGGAAGGACAGCTTTGTGGACTATGACAGTAACCACTTCACGGAAGAAATGTCTGAACACAAAAACAGGGGGTGAGGTAATGAAATCAAGTTACTTCTGGCGAATGCCCACACTCATGGTGAGAGACGTGGTCAACTGAAACTTAAAATGGCCAAAGTTCAATATAACATAGAAGATAGGTAGGAATGATACAGTTCCTGAAAATGCAGGGAGAAGTGAATCGTTCACTTTCATGTTTATGGAAACTTGCTTCTGGGAATGCTGTTTATTTGGGTGAGGTAAATTAGGTTCCCACAATTTTAATTGGCAATAAAGTCAGACCCCTGTTAAACATATGCAACCCAAACCATAGAGTACATTGGTACAACTGTGGAAAATTGGAGTAAAAATTTATTTTCCAGGAAATCAAGCTGAGAGTCCCCCCAAACAGCCAAGTTTACCTTTTGCGGTTTTCCTTAGTGTACATCTGTTTCCATTTAATGAGAATATGCCACTCTAACTTGTGCGTTACCAGTACAAGATTTTAGTATTACATAAAAAGTACTGAAATATAGAAACCATAACTACCTATTGATTTGAGCTCATATTGGGTATCTGAAGGTTAACTCTCTTAAATAAAAATTGTCCTATTTGATACACTGTAACATGTGTTACATTTAAATAAGTTGTAACCTATAGTTTCAGAGTTTAGGAAAAAGCACAAATACCAAGTACACTTTGATTTAAATAACACATAGAGCTATTTATATTTTATCAGGCAAATTTGCGATACTGATGAAATTTCAAAAATAAGTTCTTAAGATGAGAAACTAACACAATTGTTAGAAAATTTTACTTAGGTAATAGGATTCTAAGTAAAAGGTACGGTTGTCATTCATTCTGGTTTCTAGGGTGGGCAGAACAGAACTTAACAAAACTTCTCTCCCATTTTTATCAGTCTGAGTACATTCATGACATCCCACTCTATTTTTTTTTTCTTTTTTTAGGTTGATTAACTTCCTATGAGTCAGACTCCAAAGGGCTAAAGTACAATTAATCCCTTTTATATTGTCAATCAACTACCAAATCTGATGTCTTTTCATAAGTGTTAAATGCTTAAGAAAATCACTTAAAGGTCAAAAACAATGCCATTCCAAAATGTAATGGAAAGTGTGTCCTTCCCATTCACTTGTGTAAAATAGCCTCTCTGTAGAAGTTATTTTCCACTGGGACTACAAAATCACTCAACTTGAAATACGGCCTTAAATTTCTGCAATATTTCTTTTCCTTGAAAGGCAACATCTAGAAAGATGTTTTTTGTTTTGTTTTTTTCTTTTTTTTTCTTTTTAGAAGTGACTGAAGAACACTTTTGGAAAAGGCAACATCAAATTGGTTCACTTGGCTGATGAGAAGCATCCAGACATAAAAAAATCAATGCACATTTAGCCTCCATCTTTATGTTTTAGTTCTGGTCTTTTGTTTTGTTTCATTTTAGTAGAAACTAACTAACTAACTAACTAACTAACTAACTAACTAAATAAGTAAATACAGTAATCACTCAGAGTCACTATGACAAGCACTTTAGAAACACATGGAAGAACATACACATTCAATTAATGTTTTCTTTTGTGCGTTTATGTCAGTTTTTATGCTAGTGTTTTGATAGAAGTTTCACTCTGTTGGTTAAGATGCCTCTACACAGTAAGAAAAATTTTTATTTCTCCAAGTGGCAGGTATTTTCCATATTTTAAAATGTTATAACATGCAAATAAAAAAGTGCTGGATAAATATTGCTTATATATTAATCACTTGACCTCTGAAATTGTCCCAAGGTACCCCTTAGAAGTTTGTAGTATTTCCTTAGGGGAAAAATAGCTCTGCTAAACACTAGTGTCTAAAATATTCAGTTTGTGGTAGGCAGAAATTATGTTTACTGTGAGTACTACAAGCATCTATCATTGTAATTTACCTGTAATAACCGCTCAGAAAATGAATAAATATTTGAATATTTTATTTCTTATATGGCTAATCATCCAATTATGAATCATTTTTTCACACACACACACACACACACACACACGAATAAAACATGATTTGAAGAGTTTTAAACCTTTAAGAATTAGAAGAATGAGAAATGAAAAACAGTAATTTAAATACCGCTACAAAATATTGTAAACTAGTTAAGCAGTTAACCAATAACTAGCAGAAGGAAAGTTTGAACCCTAAACTTGGGATACGAGGTGAGACAGAAAATTCAATATTAATCAGGCTGCCTCGTACCACAGAACTATGGAGAAGTGGGATGACAGGGGGTGGGACCAAACACTAGAAAATATATGCAAGTTTATGGAAAAACAATCACAATATATTTATACCCTTACATTGCTTTGACCAATGAGATACAAACCAAGTGATGTGTGTGGTTGGTGGGTTATGCCACTAAAGAGAAGGTACATGACCTCCACTTCCCCTTGCCCTTTTTACATTGGCCACAGTGCAGATATGGTAGTGTAATTCCTTCCACATGAGGTCACCCAACCAACCAAGCAACAGAGAAGTAAACTTCTATATGTTATCTATTTTGGGTCTCTATCTTCACTACAGTGAAACCTATCCCTCAATCAATATATCCACGGACAATACTGGATACAGAATTGATATGGAGTATTCAAGCATTGTGAAAATATTATTTTAAAGACTAGATCCTATAATTAATATTGAGAGTAGTGGAAAAGCAGGAGGTCCAGGAAGCTTGAGATCAGACTCAATATCTTAAAATTCAAACAACAATGTGCAGATTTGATAATAATGACGAAAACAGGAGCAACTAAAGGTTCTTAGATAGCAGACTGCTCAGATAAAAAATATATAGTAGGAAGAATAATCCTCAAGTGATAAGCGATTCTTTAAGGTATTATTAAATGAGAAGATAGTTTTAAGTAAAAACGCTCAGAAGATTTGAAATAAATAAGTAAATATAGTAATCAGTAAAGATCGGTACCTAACAGAAATTATCGAAAATAGCATTGAGTTATAGATACATGAACAGAGACGCATTCATTTCAATAGATATTACTGTTACTGTAAACCAACTATGTACTAAACATTAGTTTTAGCACCTCTGGAATTAAATTGACATGTTTTGAAGAATACTTGATATGAAAGGGATATGATCAATATTATTTAGATATATACAGAGGGTCCAAAAATGTATACACATTTTAAGAAAGGGAAAAACTATTCAATTTGTAATACTCAATATACTGATAACAAAAGATGAATACAAGTCATGTGTATACATTTTTTTGGCAACCCTGGTATTTGAGATGAATATGGGAATTGTAAATATGTGCATATTGTAAAACGCTGAAAAAATTGAATTTCAGATAAGAACCAATATCACAGATGTTAAAATAGATGTCAATAACTTCATGGAAGCAGCGATTTGAGAACAATTTCTATGGATTACAAGCAGACAAAATGTTTTCAGAGGAATTAGCTCCCCACCAGTTCTCCAGCCATTCATTCATTACTACCTTTTTGACACTACAGCAAAAGAAGTTAAAAGGCATCAAACGCTCTCCCAGCATGCATTGAAATTAACTCCTAGCATACCCGTGTCATGAGAATTTTGCTTCTGAAGAAGAGAGCTAGCGGCAAGATTTTGTATGCTGATGAATAGCAGGATGCTTAAGACCATCATGACTATTATGGTCAGGTCTGTTGGCCCACCATTGTCTCAAAATCCAACATCAGCGTTGGTGTCAACATCTGAACTAATCTAAGGACCTCTCCATTTTGTAAATGACATTATAGAGAAAGATTTGGATTTGGTGGGTTCGGAAAAACAAGATGAATGATGTAGGAAACAAAGTGGTTTATGATTGATACTTCTTGTATGGCTGCTAAATAATAATGTGTTACCTAACAGAAACTCTTTAACAATGAAAGTACCATTGAATTCAGTTACTTAGTTAATAGGGGTGATTTTATAGCTACTGTCAATGTCTGTTACCTCCTTTTAGATGGACAAAATACCAAGAGACACTGAAATAAAGATGATAGAATTTTGTTCAATATGGGACCTACTGAAAATGCTTTAGGTTTAAATCCACATAATATTTGACAATTGAAAATATTTAGCACGTTAAATGTATCTAGCTAAAAAGTTCTCTTTATGTATCATTTGATTTAAATTAAAATAAAATACTTCATTTCAGTATAGAGATTAAAGTGTTTTCAGCTTAGTTATCCTTTGTAGCAAGTTTTCTATATGCGTTATTTATCTACATAACACCATTAACATATGATAAACATACCATGTATATGCAATACATATGTAGCATAATACGATATGCATAGTGTTATATAAATATAGACTAAATATTCTAACAATATTACACATAAATTAAAACCCTCAGAATAGCATGATTGCTTTAGATCCACATTATCAATTTTATGCAGACAGACTATGACATAAAACAGCTATGTCTCAAAGGGGAGATTCATAAAGAAGTTATTAGAGAGATGGGCTAAAGGATTTTAGTCACAAAAAAATCAAGAGCATCTTTTATCTAACATATAATATGTTTATATAATAAATACATTTTCCCTTTGGAAATATTTTCTTCAGTGGTAATACTTTTAAATAATGAGCAAATTTTAAATAGATAAGGGTTTATATAGCTTTAACTTAAGTTCTACTATGTTATTGACAATATGAGCAATTAAAAATAAATTGTTTATACAAGTTATGAGCATCAATACATTCTTCAGCTTAGATGGAAGACAAAAATATTTTTTCCTGTCTGCTCAGTGTAACTTATTCCTTAAAAAAATATTTATTTTCCATTGATCAAAATATTTGATTATGTTTACTCTTTTTAAAAAATCAAGTGTATCCTGGCAAGCACTAATATTTAGAGAATGAAATTAACAATTTAACATTTTAGTTCCTCTTATTACAAAGTAGTTTCCCTCTAGTGATATAATTGCAACAATACTACCATAGTGTATTTCTCAAATTCAATAGACTTTCCCTTGAATCTATTAGTGTCCTGAAATGGAACATGTGGAATGCTTTGAAAGACAATCTTTTCTTTCCCCAAATGGTCCCAAGATGAATTTTGTGAGTTAATCATTCAGTAAATAAATATGTATTCAACATATTCTAAACATTGGATAAGCCATGTAGATATAACAGACTAAATTGCTAACTCAAGGAGTTTACCTACCTTTCCAATAATCTAATAAGACGATGTTAGTAGTAATAAGTACAAGTATGCTAATACAAAGATCAAATATAATGGGAGAAGATATGAATCGAATAGCTGCTCTGAAAAGGACAATAATTATAAATGTCCTCAAAAGAGAAACCACTCTACATATCCAAGCATAAAAAGGTCAAGGTGGTCAGAATGAAACGAATGAGACGGAAGAAAGGAAAGGGAGATACTTGGCATTATAAAGACTTAGGATTTTATTTTAAATATAATGAAGATCTGCTGGAAAGTTTTAAACTAAATATTGGCATGATAGAATTGAATCAATAGAAAGAACAGATGGACTACAAAGGGGCACAAAGGGAAACCAGTCAGCAGACTATTACAGACATTTGAAAGAGAGATGGCAGTGTCTTGAATCAGGTAGTGGTAAGAATAAACCTTAAGATGTATTTTGGAAATAAATTCTAAAGAACTCAGTAGGTATGAGGAGAAGGGGAAAAGAGAGATTATCTGATGGGCCAAAGGTTGTGCTGCTTATTGACACTGAAAGTCAGGCCGTAGAAGGCAGCCCCTGGTGGAGGGGAAACACGAGGCATTCATTTTCTTTTAATCTTAGTAAGTCTTAAATGCCTTGTCAGTTTACCAACGGTGTCTCAGTACTTAGGATGGCTATAACAAAATAGCACAGACTGGGTGTCTTGTCAACAACAGACATTTATTTCTCACAGTTCTGGAGCCTGGAAATCCTAGGTCAGTGTTTCAACATAGTTGAGTAAGGACTTTCTGTTGGGTTGTGGACTTGTCCTTATGTCCTCACATTGCAGAAGAGGCAAAGACATTTTCTAGGGATTCTTCTTATAAGGACACTAATCCCAGTCATCAGCCACCCACCCTCATGACCTAATTACTTCTCCAAAGCCCCACCTCCTAATACCATCACCTAGGGCATTAGGTTTTAACGTATGGATTAGGGGGTGGGTGGAGGATGAAAAAGAAACATTCAGACCATAGCAAACTAGAAATGATAAAATGTTAAAACTGAGCTATGGAGAATAATATTACAGATTAGTGAAACACGGAGCAAGAGGGCATGATTAATTAGGAGGAGTGATAGCTGCCCCTAAACCAATTGCATTTCGTTCAGAAGATATTATCAATGAAACTTTGACCTGAAGGTTCCAGATGAACACTTTACTTAGTTCTAAGTAGGGACAACAAAGAACATCAAGGCATTTGATATCTGCACTCTGCTTATGAGCAAAAATCATGAAGTAAACTGAATGCCTAACATAGCTTCTCAAAGAGTGGAACGTACCCTATTTCTCTGAAAATAAGACCTAGCCAGACCATCAGCCCTAATACGTCTTTTGGAGAAAAAATAATATAAGACCTGGTATTATATTTATTATATTATAAGATCGGTCTTACAGTAAAATACGATCAGATCTTCTTATAGTAAAATAAGGCCAGGTCTTAAATATTAATTTTTGCTCCAAAAGACGCATTAGAGCTGATTGTCCAACTAAGTCTTATTTTGGGGAAAACAGGGGGGTGATGAAATCAGATAATTAAGTTTTGAACCAGGCCCTACACAAACCAAGGCTGCAACACAGTGGATAACTCTCCCTGGTCCTAGAGAAATTCTGATAAATTATCAGAGGAGTGTGATGGACATTTAGTATATTGACTCTTGTTGTGGAAATCTTTGTTGACTTTTTAAAGCCAACATCTTTAAAAAATTGCAGAGATGAATAAAAGATTGGCAAAAATATTATACAGATTTATATTTGAAATGAAAAATCAGAAGTCAGAATTCCACATTTGTAAAATGTGCACAATGACAGCAATATTTTAAAAATCAAATAAGAAAGAAAACCAACAAATGTCCCCTGAGAGGGAGCAGCATATACTACCCCCAAATATGTCTGTCATCAGGATTACTTTCAGCTACTTATTTTTAAAAAATCAAAAACACAGGAGAAGCTCTGAAAACTAAGTAGAAGTTACCCATGCTTTTGTAAGAAAAAAAATTAACATTTAAAAGGGAAATCTCTATTTGTAAAGATGTCTCCCTCTCTGTACCTTGAAGGATGGCTCTAAAGCTTTAGAAATTGTCAGTGACTTAAATCTGCATAACAGCCTTACCCTTGTTTACTGTGTGTTGTTTTGTTTTGTTTTCCTGCTCATCTCCTATAACTGGCCTCCCTCTCACCCCTCAGTGTCTTCTTTGTCTTAAACTGGAGATGGTATTTAAGATAATGGCTCAGGCCATTTGGGGAGGTTACTCAGGTTTTCCTGGGTTACTCCCACATATACAGGAGGTGTGCATGTTATTAAACTTGTTTGTTTTCCTCCTGTTAATCTGTCTTTATTGGGGAAAGGAGGTTGTCTCAGCCAAGCATCTAAAATGGTAAAGGGAAAATTATTTTTCCTCCCCCACACCCCTAATGCTCCCAAAAATATTTACAGAAAGTAATCATAGAAATAAAGAATTGATATGTTTTCATCATCTCTGGTTGCTTATATTGAAATTGAATCTATTTTAATGTATTTAATACATGGAATAGCTTATATGAGAGTTCAGAACGAGCCACCCCAAGATGTGCCTCTCGGCAGCTTACTTAGAGCTAAAGGCACCTTCAGCTTCAGGCTCCAGAGAAACTTCTGTCCCTCCCTTAACTACCTAGAACTTGAATTAGGGCCCTTGCCCATAAGAGATTACAGAGATACCTTCTTTTGACCTTTAGAGCAGAACAAACTTCTGTTACTAAACATCTGTTCTTATACCTGCAATGGCCCAACCCTTTGAAGCCCCCAAGGTCCCTTTCCTCATCCCTAGCTCAGGATGCCTATACACCTCAGTCCCCCTTCTATCTCTGAACCTCTCCTGACGTGGGCCTCTGACTCCTGTGTGTGTGTGTGTGTGTGTGGTTATTTTCTCCTGCTAATCTGTCTCATGCCTATTTGATTATTAGACCAGCCAGAAGAACCTTGAACATAAAGTTTTTTCCTCTGCCACACTTATATGGCGAGGAAATTAAAATACATACATACATACATACATACATACATACATACATATATAAAAGGCATACTTACTTAATTGATGGAATTAATATAAAGAATATTTTGAACTGCAGAACTCCAAGTAGTTCCAAATCAGAACCCCGAATCGTAAGAATACGTTGTCGATGCCCATTTGTATATGCCTTTTGTCGGTTTTCATGAGATTGTTAACCTGAAAATAAAAAAGCCAAAGAGAGGTAACAAACATTTGTTTGACACAAAATTATCAGTCCTAATAATCGGGAGACCTGCTTTCCTGTTAGCTTTGCAAACTGTTGTTTAGAAGTCAGTGCTGCTCCTCCCCAGACCAAGGTCATTTTGCCCAGTTCAAACATCCCAGAGGTTCGAGGAGTAAGACGTGCAATGCAGTTCCTCTGGAAAGGCTGCTCTGCCTCCATTTTAAAATGGCTGCACTTAGGAAAACTTCTCACAAGGTGTTTTTCCTCAATTTAAAATTGCCAACTTCTTTATTTATAACTTTTCTAGGTGAATTCCAGCCTTTTACAAAATAAGGTATCCTATGAGGTTTGGTGTTTTTAAGCCCAGGTAGGTTAAATGCTAAAGGAGGCCATCACAGACTATAAAAGAGAATCCCACTCACAGTGCACAATGTCTCAAGGTCAAAAGCCAGGTGAAACTTTGAGATAGTTCAGAAAGAAAAGGAGATTTCCTGTTAGGTTAAAGCTCTCCCATATCATTTTATATTTATATTTTCTAGAAGTTTTAATAAAGATGGTTTGTGAGTTACTGAAGTAAACTTTTTTTTTTAACGATTTGCTATGACAGTCTTTCTTATAGTATAATGGTAGTTGTGTGTTCACCATTTTTATGCCATTGTGACTCTATATATCCTTTATTTCATCACTCCCTTGGTGTTGCAGCTTATTTTTCAAGTTAAATAAAAACACTAGCACAGAAACAAAGAATGTGCTGTAATCTTCTGACCCTCGTGCTGACAGTTCCATATATTTTGAAGTAAATAAAGATATAGAATCAGGATTATGAAACAAGCATGCACTTCAGAGAGATGTTTCATAAATTTATTGCTTGACTGTAGTGCAACTGCCATAGTTTTTGATGGACAAGAACATATATCTGGAAAATGAAACAAAGAGAGTGGCTCACTCTAATTCAAAGATAATAACTACTAGAAAATACAATTGTTGAGCAAATGTGAGATTGTTGGTTTCCTAGGGATTTATTAATTTGATGTATTTTAATCCCTGCCTGCTGTGAAAGAATATTGTCACTTAGATGATGGGGTCTCACTCATTTTATAAATCGTTCTGATCATCTTTTTTCATTTACACCTAAAATTCATCTGGCAGTTGCAAAAGGCCTCTGCTGCACAGCAGTCAGCCACCTACAATGAATGTAAGAGCCCCGTCCAGGCTTCAAATGTCACCACATTGCCATCTTATTGTGAATGACTGAAATTTGCTTCCCGTTGTTAGTGGTGCTGAAAATTGCCACAGGTTTCTACAGTTTATAATGCATTGTCTAAACCGAAAACATTTCCCAGATTGAATTGACCTTTTAGAAAACAGCACTTTCATCCTCAAAATGCAGGACTGTTGCAATATTTTATTTAAAAAGGTTATTTAGTTATAAAACTTGGAGAAAGGGTAAGGAATTAGAACTGAGTATATCTCTCTATATAATGCATTGCTGTCAAAAAATACAAAACAAAAACCACTGATTGCTTCACCCTCCAAATGCTACTGAGAATAATGCAGTGGGAAAACCACATCTTTCCTGTATTAGTAGAAAAGAGCAATAAAAGGAGTGAATGCATTTTGTATGCTGTACCTTTAATGAGTTCGTCATTTTGTTATCAAAAAGGGAGTAGGACATTGTCAAGTCTTAGAAAACTTATCCACAGTGTAGAATAATTCCTCATCATCTGAAAGTGTGTGTGTGTGTGTGTGTGTGTGTGTGTGTGTGTGAGAGAGAGAGAGAGAGAGAGAGAGAGAGAGAGAGAGAGAGAGAGAGAGAGAGAGAGAGAGAGAGAGAGAAGGCTTAATAAAAACCAGTAAGAAATATTCAGAATGTATCAAAAACAATTATTTGGCTAGGTGAACAAATAAGGGAGAAAAATTTGACTAATCGAAGTAATTTAAGTAAATTTTACTTTATGGGGTTCAATAAACATGGTTCATAAAGCTAGAAGAAAAAAAGCCAACAAATCATCCAAAACCAGTCAACTTTGTAAAATATAACTGTAAAATTGAAAAGCTTCTGATATTCTCTTTTTCTCCCCCCCCCCAAACACTTGGTTATTGATCACGGTCAGAGAATTAATAGAACATCTCTTGAGTCAAATAATGTGGATAATAAATTTCAGAATTTAAAAAAAAAAGGTATTTTAAATGTACTGAATATTAAAACAAAGTTAAATTATTATTAAATGCCTTTTAATATTTAGAAAACAATAGAAACTTTTTTAGTACTTTCGGGCCATTTTTATAAACAATTACCTTTGAGTCATCAGAGTGCTAAAATTCCATAGTATTTGATTACTATTTCCATTTCATTCTTTCAAAAAAAAAATGAAAACACTGTACTCGCTCAGCTTTCAGCTTTCATTTGGTTTGATAGACTGCTCTACATGAATGCATTTTGCAGACTGTTAGAAATATGGTTATTGCTTTTGAGGCAGGAATATATCTCCATGTGAGGTTTTAGTCCAAAAGCACAGAAAAAAATATGGGACTTAGATAAAACTGGATAATGGTGAAGTTGATGACAATAATTATGATTGTGATTTCAGTAAAAAAATAAAAGAACTTGAAGGTCGATATAATATTTATGGCTTAGGTAAATTAGACAAAAAATAATAAATAACTATTATAATTGCACATACAATGTTGTGCAGTATCAATGGTTGAGCTAATATTACATGCAATCATTTAATTTTTTTGTAACTACATTTTAATTGCATATAAAACTAGCAATTTATATGACTGATATAATTATTAGAGAACACTGAGGCTACATAGGTTAATTTCTATAAGAAACCGAGAACATTTGGTAGGTGTCTCTTGTAACACTACTAGTGATAGACCATTTCCACAAAGATATTAAACTTTAAAAAAAACAAACGTGTACCTACAATCCAATTTAAGAAATGGAAATAAATGGAATATTCCTTTTTTTTTTTTAATTTATTTTAAGAGTGTTTTCTTTATTTTAAGTGAGCTTTTCCAGGACCCATCAGCTCCAAGTCAAGTAGTTGTTTCAGTCTAGCTGTGGAGGGTGCAACTCACAGTGGCCCATGTGGGGATCAAACCCCAAACTTGTTCTTAAGAGCACCGCGCTCTAACCAACTGAGCTAACTAGCAGCCCCCAGAAATGGGATATTCTTAGTACATGATAATCCCCTGTGTGTCCCTCCCTAATTGCATCACCCTCCTTCCACAGAAGTCATCATCCTTTTCTATTAATCATTACTTCCTTTTTACCTTACACAAATTTATCTCTAAACAATACAACATTTAACTTTGCCTATTTTGAGCTATATATAAATAGGACGTTGCTTCGTTTTTCTATAGCTTTCTTCCATTGTTCAAAATTTTGATTTTGAAATCAACTTTGTTGAGGTATATAGTTGGCATTTATTAATATTCATTGCTGAATAGTATCCATTGACTTAAAATACCACATTTTATGTATACATTTTCTTTGTGATATCTATTTTGTTTGTTTCCAATATTTAAATTAGCAAATAATGTTGCTACTACTATTATTGTGCATATCTCCTGGGACACATTGCAAGAGTTTCCTTAGGGAAGATGTTAAAAAGTAAAATTGTGGATCAATGATATGCAAATATTCAACTTTTCTAACGAATCCTGAAATGTCTTTCAACTTGGTTGTGCCAATGTAAACTCCTTATAACAGGGAATAAAAGGTCCTGTTGCCTAAAATCTCACCAAAACAAGGAAATGTGCAACTTTATTTTTCCTGATGTAGTGTTTATAAAATGATATCTTATTATGGTTTTAACATTTAATTTATTGATTACTAATGAGTTGAAATATTACTTCATAGGTTGATTTACTTGTTTGTTTTCTCTTTCACAAAATTCTAGTATATATGTTTCACATAATTTTTCTATTTGTTTCCTTTATTTTGGCTTTGAGTTTTTAAAAGATATATATTGTTTGTAATCCTTTATTATTTTAATATATACTTTCCCAGCTTTATATGATCCTTTGCTGGAACAAAAAATTATATATATTTCACAATTTTAAAAATTATAGCTCCATCTAGAATTAACTTTTTTTAATGGTGCAATGTCAGGAGCCCAATTCAAATTTTTCCTGTGCACAAACAATTACCCCAACATCATTTGTTTTTTTTAGTAGATATGCTGAACGCAAGGCTTCAGAATCAAATTTATGTGTATGTGTGAGTCAGTTTGAAACTCTGTATTTGATCTACCTGTCTATACCTATGCCAATACTGATATATTTCTATAACTTTAAATTTATGTTACATTTTGATATCTGGCAGGGCATGCCATTCCCTTACCCCCTCCTTCAGGAGTCTCTGCTATTTTTTTAGTTTTTTGCTCTTCGTTGTTCATGTACAAAGGATGAACTTGAATTTTTCCCTTACTATACTGTAACTAAATAAAGCCATGTTCATAAAAGTTATAATAAGAAAGGTCCAATATGGCAGAATAGGTAGATGCTATGCCTGCTCACTCCCAGGATCACACCAAAATTACAACTAAATTATAGAACAATCAACCTTGAGAATCATCTGAAGACTAGCTGAACAGAAACAGAATATAAAAAAGAGGCCATATTGAGACTGACAGGAAGGAGACATGAAACAGGCTGACCTCAAACCCATTTATAATCACATCAATAAAATAAAATACCTAAGAATAAATTTATCCAGGAAAGTAAAAGATCTGTACTCAGAAAATCATAATACATTGAAGACAGACATTAAAGAAGATATAAATAAATGAAAGTATATACCATGCTTATGTATAGGAAGAATTAATATAATTAAAATGCCCATAATACCCAAAGCAATCTATAGATTCAGTGCTATCCCATTCAAAATACCAATGGCATTTTTTTGAAGAACTAGAAAAATAATCCTAAAATTTATATGGAACAATAGAAGATCCCAAATATTGAGATCATTATGCTATGCAAAATAAATCATACAGAAAAAGTTGAGAACCATATGATTTCACTGATATGTGGGATATAAAACTGAAAGCAACAAAGGAATAAGACAAACAAACAAAGAAACAAAAACTCATAGACTTAGACAATAGTTTAGGGTTTACCACAGGGGAAGGAAGAAGGGAGGGTAGATAAGGGAAAATGGGATTAAATATATGGTGATGGAAGGAGAACTGACTCTGGGTGGTGAAACACAATGTGATATATAGACGATGTAATACAGAACTGTACATTTGAAACCTATGTAACTTTACTAACCATTGTTACCCCAATAAACTTTAATAAAAATATATATAAATAAAAAGACCTCAAATAGCCATGGCAATCTTGAGAAAGAAGAACAAAGCTGGAGGTATAATGCTACCTCATATGAAACTAGACTACAAGGCTATAGTGATTAAAACAGCATGGTATTGGCATAAAAACAAACACATAGATCAATGAAACAGAGTAGAGAGCCCAGAAATAAATCTATGCCTATAGGGTTACTTAATCTATGACGAAGGAGGCAAACAGTCATAATGGGAACAAGACAGTCTCATCAATAAATGGTGCTGGGAAAACTGGACAGATATATGTAAAAAAAAAAAATGAAACTGAGCCATCTTCTTATTCCATATACAAGAATAAACTCAAAAAGATATTTAAGACTTAACTGTAACTCCAAAACCATAACTCTTAGAAGAAAACCTAGGCAGTAAACACGTAGTAATAGTTTTACTGATATATCTCCTTAGGCACGGAAAACAAACAAATAAACAAAAAAGAAATGGACTACATCAAACTGAAAAGTTTTTTCACAGCAAAGGAAACCATCAACAAAACAAGAAGACATCCTACTGAGTGGGAAAGATATTCACCAAGGATACATCTGATAAGGAGTTAATATCCAAAATCTATAAAAAACTCATACAGCTCAACACCAAAAAAAAAGAAAAAAAATGTCCAATTGAAAAGTGAACAGAGGACCTGTTAGGCATTTCTCCACAGAGTATATATAGAGGGCCAATAGATATGCGAAAAAGTGCTCAAAGTTACTAATCATCAGAGAAATGCAAATTAAAGCCACAATGAGATGTCACTTCATACCTGTCAGAATGGCTACCATTAATAATTCAACAAACAACAAGTGTTGGCAAGGATGTGGAAGAAAGGAAACTCTCATGTACTATTGGTGAGATTTCAAATTGGTGCAGCTACTATGGAAAACAGTACGGAGATTCTCCCAAAAATTAAAAATAGAGCTACCTTATGACTCAGCAATTCCACTCCTGGATATTTACCCAAAGAAATCCAAAACACAAATTTGAAAAGATATATGCACCTCTATGTTCACTGCAGTGTTATTCACAATAGTCAAGATATGGAAATAATTGAAATGACCATCACTAGACAATTAGATTAAGAAATTGTGGTACATATATACAATGGAATGATACTCTGTCATAAAAAATAATGATATAGTACTACTTGAGATAACTTGGATGGACCTAGAGGGTATTATGCTAAGTGAAATAAGTCCGACTGAAACATACTGAAAAATACCATATTACCTCACTTATATGTTGAATCCAAAGAACAAAATAAATGAAAAAAACAAAACAGAAATAGACCCATAGATACAGAGAATAAACTGATGGTTATTAGATGGGGAAGGGGGCGTTGGAGGGCTGAGTAAGAAACGTGAAGGATTAAGATGTTCAGGTTGGTATTTACAGAAGAGTCACTGCGATGTACAGTACAGTATAAGGAGTATAGTCAATAGTATTGCAAAAACTACATATAGTGTCAGATGGGCACCAAACTTATTGGGGGGGATAATTTCATAAATTATATAAATGTTTAACTACTATGCTGTACACCTGAAACCAATATAATATTGAATGTCAACTATAATTAAAAAGAATCGTCACAGGGATGTGTAGTGCGGAGTGGGGAATAGCGTCAATAATGCTCTAATAACTACTTACAGTGCTGGGTGGTTAGTAGACCTGTTGGGGTGATCACTTTGTGAGTAATGTAAATGTCTGATCACTATGTTGTGCCTGAAACCAATAAAAAAGTTATAATAAAATAAAGAGTATTTTGATTAAAAATATAATTGAAAATGCTTTTTATGTCAAGATAATTCTCAGTATCATAAATTGTACAATAAGGTAAATTTACGTTTGAAATATAACACTGTAAACAATATTTAACAACAAGATATAAAGTGGGTAAGGGTTCTAATAATGTAATGGATATATTAAGAATATAAAATAGTTTCTACTGATTATCAAAAAATAAGACAATAATCTCATAGGACAAAAAATGTGAAAAAGATATGAAGAATCAATTTAAAAAACAATATACAAATGAAAGGTATATTTATTAAAGTTATATACATTTACTCGTAAATAGAAAAGTGGAATTTCGTAATGAAATACCATTATTTACCAATTAGACTAGCAAATGTTAAATTTATTGATCAAACTAGTTTTAGAAAGGGTATGGTAAATGAGGTATCATACAAAATTGGTTATTATGCACATTGCAACAATTTTTAAGGTCACATTATAATTGTTATCTAATCAATAGAGTATGTTATTTGAAATAGCTCTTCTTGATCTCTTCCTACAGAAATATTCACATGCACAAAAGAGGTACGTGCTAGTAAGTTTGTTGCAACACCAAGTGATTATGATGGTATCTCTGTACTACGTAATACTATGCAGCCATCACAAAGTAATTAAGTGGATTTATAGATATTTACATTAAATATCTCTAATGTATATTGTCAAACATATATTAATATATATTTTACATCCATTCAGTAACATGCTACACAGCAGTAAAGAGGAATGAATTATTGATGCTCATTACAACATAGATGAATCTTAAAATAAGTAGCTGAGTAAAAGGAGCCAGAAAAAAAGAGCATAGACAGTATGATTCATGCATAGAAACGTCCAGAAATGTTCATCTAGAATAAAGAAAGCAGATCAGTAGTCTGGGGGGAAGTGGGTATTGACAGAGAGGGATTACCAAGGGGCACAAGGAAACTTTTGAGCTTGACAGACGGAAATGTTCATTTCCTTGATGGTGATATGTACATGTGTCAAGGCTGTACTCTCTAAATTTCTGTGAGTTGTGTACTTCAATTATACTGCAATATGATTCGAAAACAAAAACACTTTGAGAAACCTACTAATTTAGGATGTTCAGATTTAGGTCCTTTCCTGGCTCCATTCCAGGAGAGAAATATTTGTCACTTGGGAGGAATATACCAAGGAATCTCCTGTGTTTGGAAAATTGTAACATGGACCTTATACAGCCTACAGTTAATTAAAACTATAGCTGACAGTGGAAAGACATGACTTTGTCTAGTAAAACGTGTATAGTCAGATCATGGTGGTAGGAGAGTTATTTATTCAGATATATGGCTTACTCAGCCCCACAAGACAGATTATCTGAGAGCATTGTAGGAAAGCAGAAGAAGAGCCTGAATTCAATAAAACCAACCCTTGGCTGGAAGAGGTGATGTCAGTAGTTCTGTGATCACATTGAGTGGTTATGGCCAGATTATAAATACCTCCATAAGTTCCATCAAATAAATTATTGAATTTAATTACTACTTGATCAGTTGCCTAGATTTATGCACTAGCTACAGATCCTGTTTTTCCAACACTATCATTGTTCGAACTTTATGGTTTCCAAACTTTTAAAAAGCAATAGGCCCTTTAATGAAGCAAAATCTCACTCAAAATATTCACCTCAGTCACCACCCCTTGCCATTAATAAAAGCAAGATATTTATTTTACAGGGTTACATTTTTAAACCTGATAACAAATAAGAATAATATAACAAGAGGATAGTGGCTACTGAGGGCCATATGTAGTGCTTGAGGACTATTGCTGCTGATATGTCAGCCTCAGCCTCCATTTCTATGTCTGGTCTGAACTTCAGTTTTCAGAAATCTGATTCATTCAGATTTTAATAGTTTCAAACAGCATTTCTGTTTATCAGCGCCCATTGAAAACTGAGTATACTCTTCCATGAAGCTGATCTAGATTCTTGAGAAGACCGGGGCAAATATTTGCTTGTAAGTTAAATCACTGTTAACTAATAACTGATTTCATTCCTTACCGAAACACTCAGGCAAGACACAGCAACAATTTACAATCATTGTTAAATTATCTAATATGAATGTGACCCAATTCAAGGCACTGTGCATTTACTTATCACGGTACAACTTTTACTCATGATAAGCACGTGCAAAGCAAACATACCTGAGCCTTATATGACATTCCACAATGAAGAACACATGTGGTTAACAGTGTTTTACTTGTATAAGTGTATGTGTTTCAGACATGCAAAAGCCTAAGTCAAAATTTGGAAGAAAAATAAAAAAAGCTGAGTCAGAACAGAGTGACAACCTCAATAACCAACAAAAAATTCAAAGATACTAACCAAGATAGCAGAGAAGTATCCAGATAGAAAAGCTATCCGGGTTAGTATTTGGAAAAAATTCTAAGATGAGCCCCAGTCACACATTACCGTGTATATCCCCTTCTTTGAGTGATGGTAGAAACTTTCAATTACTTTTAACCAACAGAACATGGCAAAAGTAATGGATTATCATTACTTTTTATTATTATCGTGTTTCCCAGTAAATAAGACCTAGCTGGACCATCAGCTCTAATGTGTCTTTTGGAGCAAAAATTAACATAAGATCCAGTCTTATATTATATAAGATTCAGGCATATTATAGTACAATAAGACCAGGTCTTATATTAATTTTTGCTCTAAAAGACGCATTAGAGCTGATGGTCCGGCTAGGTCTTATTTTCTGGGAAACACAGTATGTTACTGTTATGCAGGGTCTCTGTTTCCACTACCCACATAAGAACGCAGGATATGGTGAGGCCCAAAAGTAATACCCATGGAGCCATAGATAGGAGAGTCATACCACTATATTCTCACTGGCGGCTGGGTTGGAGACACAGGAAGCAGGAGCTGCACAATCTGCAATCTGACGTCCACTTCTCTGCCAACCAACCTCACTTGCTAGCTGCAATCCACACTTGCTAGCTTAGCCAGGGAAATTATATCAGTAGCTAATGGCTAATCAGTAACAGCTGATGGCCAACTAATCACAGCTGATGACCATCTACTACCCGAGCCAGCACCTTTCCACATGAGGCCAAGAGCCTGGAAACTACTCTCTGGGACTCTGTCCCCACAGTTACATTATATGGCAATAGTGAAGGGATTTTGCAGATGTAATTAAGGTCCCTGATTAGTTGATTTTAAGTTAATCACAATAGAGGCTATCCTTCCTGGGCCTGACTTAATCAGGTGAAACCTTTCAGAGACAGAAATCCAACTCCCTTGCCCGTCTTGAAGAAACAAATCATGAAATATACAGCCAACAAGCACATGGGCTTGGAAGGGGACTTTGAACTTCACATGACACCCTCACTTCTATCAGGGTCTCATCTGAATACACTCATGATCAGAGGGCTCAGCTAAGCCATGCCTGGATGCCTGGCCTACGGAAGCTGTGGGATAATAAATGTGTACTGTTTAAATTCCTAAATGTGTGGTAATTTGTTGTCCAACAATAGGGAAAAATATTGTCGTGCAGGGTCTCAGCTCCCACTCCCCGCCCAAGAACGCAGGACACGGTAAGGCCAAAAAGGAACACCCACGGAGCCATAGATAGGGGAGTCAAACCAATATATTCTCGCTGGCGGCTGGGCTGGAGACACAGGAAGCAGGATCTACATAATCTGCCTAACAGCAGTCCGCGCTTGCCAGCCACCATTTTCTCGCTAGCCCCCATTCCTTTTCCTGCTAGCGTAGCCACAGCCGTTATATTAGTGGCCAATGGCCTACGGGTTACAGCTGACGGACAACTAGCCACAGCTGCTGGCATCTGATCACAGTTGATGGCCATTTACTACCCGAGCCAGCACCTTTCTATGTGAGGCCGAGAGCCTGGAAACTGTTTTTTGGGGTTTTGTCCCCACACTCCACCCCTACAGGGTCTCGCCTCACAATCTACGCGACAAGCGTCTTCTGCGAGGGGCCCTGTGCAAGGAGCCTGGAGGTGAATGCACTATCCTGAACACAGCCAGGCTCTCTGGGCACAGGCAGGGTTTCTCAGGGCACCACCAGTACTTCTGGGCACAGCCAGACATCCTGGGCTTCTTAGGGTACCACCTGTCTCCCCGGGCACAGCCAGGTTTTCTCAGGGGACCACCACAGTACTTCTGGTCACAGCCAGACTTCCTGGGCTTCTTAGGGTACCACCTGTCTCCCCGGGCACAGCCAGAGTTTCTCAGGGCACTGCCACTCTCTCTGGACACAGCCAGACTTCCTGGACTCAGTCAGGGCCTCAGGGCACTGCCACTCTCTCTGGGCACAGCCAGACTTCCTGGACACAGCCAGGGCCTCAGGGCACTGCCACTCTCTCTGGACACAGCCAGACTTCCTGGACACAGCCAGGGCTCTCAGGGCACTGCCACTCTCTCTCTGTGCCTCTCGGGGTACCGTGCTGGAACAACAGCGGCTCACATCAAGGTGCTTACATATTATCAATGGCGGCCAGTCAAGACACAAAAGCAAACATCAACCAGTCCCACTACATGATGGTATGTTCCCAAACAGTCAAGCGTCCATTAAATTAGGGATAGAAGGCAATTCCCCATAGTCCATAGTCATTCGCCAGGGCTGTCCTGGGGGTGAGGGATGACCTTAACCTCACCCTCATCTCCCAAGGAGGACTCAGCAAGCATTTTCTCCTGGGACTAAAAGTCCTGCATCCGGGCTGCCTCAGCAAGCAGTTCCCAGCCCACAGGGCGGCAACAACTTTCGCTTTCTCCGCTTTCTCCGGCCTCTGCTGGTTGGGGAACCATCCACATCTTTCCACCCCTCCACGGGAATCGAGTCTCCGGCAGCTGCTCCTCCTGGTCTTCCTCAGACTGAGGTTTCATACGCACAAACTGCTCCACTGCCCTTCGGAAAGCTTTGGCCAGCACCATATCCTGCCGACTACGCTATGTGTCGTGCGGTGGACCCTGCTCGCTGCGCCATTTGTCGTGCAGGGTCTCAGCTCCCGCTCCCCGCCCAAGAACGCAGGACACGGTAAGGCCAAAAAGGAACACCCACGGAGCCATAGATAGGGGAGTCAAACCAATATATTCTCGCTGGCGGCTGGGCTGGAGACACAGGAAGCAGGATCTACATAATCTGCCTAACAGCAGTCCGCGCTTGCCAGCCACCATTTTCTCGCTAGCCCCCATTCCTTTTCCTGCTAGCGTAGCCACAGCCGTTATATTAGTGGCCAATGGCCTACGGGTTACAGCTGACGGACAACTAGCCACAGCTGCTGGCATCTGATCACAGTTGATGGCCATTTACTACCCGAGCCAGCACCTTTCTATGTGAGGCCGAGAGCCTGGAAACTGTTTTTTGGGGTTTTGTCCCCACAAATATGTATACATATTTATACTGAAAAAAATTATAGGTATTATTGTTATTATTATCACCATGTTTTCAGTAAAAGATACTCAGGGATTTGCCCAAGATCACAGAATATGGAATACCTGGATTTAAAACTAAGCAGGCTGACTCCAGAGTAAACCAAATCCTTGTGATTAATATAATACTACTTTTACCTTCTGAATATTTAAGATGTTAAAGAGTTTCAAAGTTAATGGATTTCCAACACATTTAACAAAGTAGATGATCATGGTGAGTAAAATTGTTTTAGTCTAAAATTATGTGAAACTCTTAAAAAAGACTGTGACTCCCTGTTAAATTCACACTAAATGCAAAAGATAATTGATATTGTTGCCCAGTGTTGCCATTCTGGCTTTTGATGTAAGAAACACATAGCTGAAGACTTGACTGCAAGAAAAAAAGAACAGAGAACAGATTGACTATTGGCATAACACTTGATCTACTCGTATACTGAATTTTATGGGTGAAATAAGATTTTTAAAAAAACTTTTCAATGTACCTCAAAACCACTTGTTTCTCAAAATGCTTATTTTAGTATTTTTCCCTATATTGAGTTGGTTGTGTGTTTGAAACTGAACAATATGACATACCAAATGTTATAATGCTGAACTGGGAGAAGGAGAGAGAGAGAGAGAGAGAGAGAGAGAGAGAGAAAGAGAGAGAGAAGAGTGAGAGAGAGAGAGAGAGAGAGATTAAAATAATTTCTTATAAGATCTTTTAAATGATCTTGTATGACAAGAGACAAAAGGTCATTTATCTCTTGTCATTCAAGAGATGAAAGAGTGAGAGACATAAAATTGATCTGTTCAATTCTCCCTCATTCTATTCTATTCCAGGGTTCATATCCTAAGTCTGTCCATAGCTAACGATAAAATTGCAGGGGTTTCTGGATACAGTTTTCACAAAGGATATATGATAGGTTTTTGAAAAGATTCCATGATAGATTTTGAAAGGTCTTTTTTTCCTGATTGTCTTCATTATTTCTTGTCTGCTTAATCATAGCCTTTTTTGCACTGGTACTTTTTTCTTTTCTACACGTGTGCTTGCTTAAATAGATTTTAAGCATGAGTCCTCACAAATTATTTCCTAAATGAATAAAATCACATAGTGGGGAATGATTAAATCCCAAACAACAACACATGAGGAGTAGTAAGGCATATCAGAGAGCACGATTAATTAACTCTTTCATGCCATTAGTTACCCTGTCACTGTGGAAGTGTTCCAAATAGCATAATCATCTACTCATTTTTCCTTTAGGGACTTGAAAACAAGACAAGCCTTAGTAAATTGAAAGGGAAACAAATTGATGATGATGAAGTACAGCACTAAGAAGTGATGAGTGTTAAAATGCAGAGAACAACTTTTATTTCATTCTACACAAAAATAACAAGAACAACAAAAAAAGAAATTTAATTTGAAAATCCTAGGTATTTACAATTCCATTTGACACCCCTTTAATTTCAGTAGCTACTATCGTGTTGTCATGCAGGGTCTCTGTTCCCTCTCCCCAATTAAGAACACAGGATAGGGTGAGGCCAAAATGGAACACCAACTGAGCCATAGATAGGGGGTTCATACCACTATAGTCCCGCTGGCAGCTCGGTTGGAGATTCAAGAAGCAGGCTCTACACGGTGCGCAATCCGCAGTCTGCTTCTCTGCAACCAACCAATCCCCTAGCGTAGCCACATCAGTAACATCAGTGGCTAATGGCTAACCGTTAACGGCTGATGGCCAACTAGTCACAGCTGATGGCCATCTGCTACCCAAGCTACTTTTCCACATGAGGCCGAGAGCCTAGAAAGTGCTTTCTGGGACCAGTCCCCACACTCTACCCTACCCCCCCAGTGTCTCACCTCACTATCTACGCCACAAGGGTCTTCCGTGAGGGGCCCTGTGTCAGCAACCCAGCTCATGAGAAAAAGTTTCAGTCCAGTTTAGGTAATATTCCAGGGGTTGGCCCTCTATGTCCACTTACTTTCTGGGCACAGCCAAACTTCCTGGGCACAGCCAGCATTGTCAGGAACAATATCGTACCATGCTGGAACAATAGTGGCTCACAGCCACGGTGCTTACATATTCTAGAAGGCAGCGGTTCGAGCAACATCCGCCAGTTCCAGTACATGGTGGTACATTCCCAAGCAAATAGTCAAGCAGTCTATCAAATTAGAGATGGAAGGCAATTCCCCATAGTCCACAGTCATTCTCTAGGGCTGTGTGTTGGCCTCACAATGTGTGCCCTCTCTGCAGATCGAGGGCTCCAAGTCCTCCCCAAACTGGGGGTGAGGGACGACCTTGACCTCACCTGCATCCTGCACAGAGGACTCAGCAAGCGTTTCCTCCTGGGACTACAAGTCCCGCACCCGGGCTGCCCTAGAAAGCGCTTCCCAGCCCACAGGGCCGCAACAACCTTCGCTCTCTCCGGCCTGTGCTGGTTGGAGAACCATCCAAGTCTTCCCACCCCTCCACGGGGGTCCAGCTTCTGAGAACAGCAGCCATCAGGCACCACACACAGTGTGGGGGCCACATGTTCTCCTGCTCAGGGGCAGACGACTCCTTTACCTGACTGGGAGAACCCTACACAAGAAACTGACCTTTCATACGTACAAACTGCTCCATTACCCCTTTGGGGATTCTGGCCTGCACCATACACTGCTCACTGCACCATGTGTCGTGCAGGAACTCTGGTCTCACTCCCCACATAAGATCGCAGGATATGGTGAGGCCAAAAAGGAACACCCATGGAGCCACAGATAGGGGGTTCATACTACTATAGTCTCGCTGGGGTTGGGATGGAGATATGGGAAGCAGGAGCCACATGATGCGCAATCCACGGGCCACTTCTCTGCCAACCAACCAACAACCAACCCCCTAGCGCAGCCATGGAAGTTATATCAGTGGCTAATGGCTAACTGATAACAGCTAATGGCCACCCAACCACAGTGGATGGCCATCTGATAACTGAGCCAGCACCTTTCCATGTGAGGCCGAGAACCTGGAAACTGCTCTCTGGGACTCTGTCCCCACAGTAATCTTAAACAATATAGCACACGTGTGTTAGCCATTAGATAGTGTGTTAGCTATCGATGGCTCCATTGGTGTTCCTTTTTGGCCTCACCATATCCTGTGTTCTTGTGTAGGGAATGGGAAATGAGATTCTCCATGACACATGGCACAGCGAGCAGAGTATGGTGCTGGCCAGAATTTTCAAAGGGGTAATGGAGCAGTTTATACGAATGAAAGCTCAGTTTCGTGAGCAAGGTATGGTGCTGGCCATAGGTCTCTGAAGGGCAGTGGAACACTCAGTCTCAGGAAGCCCATGAGGAGCGGCGCCAGGAGCAGGAAACGCAACCTGCCTGGGAGAAACATGACCCCTCAGTGAATTGCTGGTGCCAAGCCTCCGGATGGCACGCTGCCCTATTGGCCAAAGCAAGCATCATCTTCCTTTTGGTAGTCTGTTGCTGCTGTGGGCTCCTAGAGTTGTGGAAATTTTACACCAAGGCCTCCACCCAATCAGACACATGGCACTGCAAGTTAAATTCTGGTCAGGTAAGAATGATGTCTGACTCTGGGCAAGAGGACATGTGGCCCCCACACAGTGTGTGGAGCCCAGTAGCCACTGTTCTCAGGAGTTGGACCCCTATGGAAGGGTGGGAAGACGTGGACAATTCTCCAACTAGCACAGGCTGGAGAGAGAGAAGGTTGTTGCAGCAGTGTGAGCTGGGAAGTGCCCGCTGGGGTGGCCTAGGTGCAAGACTTGTAATCCCAGGAGGAATCACTTGCTGAGTCCTCGGTGGTGGATGTGAATGAGGTAAAGGTCATTCTTCATCCCCAGTTTGGAGAGGACTTAGAGCCCTTGCCCTGCGGAGAGGGCACACATTGTGAGGCCAACGCACAGTCCTGGCAAATGACTGTGGACTAGGGGGAATTGACTCCCATCTCTAATTTGATAGACTGCTTGACTATTCGCTTGGGAATGTGCTACCATGTAGTGGAACTGGCAGATGTTTACTTCCTGTGTCTCACCCGCTGCTAGCAAGAGGGTGGTACAGGTAGACCCCTTGTTGGGGTACAGGTGGATATTTACCTTCTGTGTCTTGACCAGCCACCATCAAGAATAGATGAGAAACCCTGGCTGTGCCCAGGAAGTCTGGCTGTGCCCAGAAAGACTGGTGTTGCCCTGAAAACCCTGGCTGTGCCCAGAAAACCTAGCTGTGCCCAGCCAGGACACTGCATCCACCTCCAGGTTCCTGAGACAGGGCCCCCTTCAAGGAAGATGTTTGTGGTGTAGATTGTGAGGCGAGACTCTGTAGGGGTGGAGTGTGGGGACAGAGTCCCAGACAGTAGTGTCCATGCAATCAGCCTCACGTGGAAAGGTGCTGGCTCGATTATCAGATGGTCATCCACTGTGGCTGGGTGGCCATCGGCTCTTACCGAGTAGCCATTAGCCACTGATATAGCTGCCATGGCTACACTGGGTAATTGGTTGTCGGTTGGTTGGCAGAGAAGTGGACGGCAGATTTCACATCATGTGACTCCTGCTTCCTGTATCTCCATCCCAGCTTCAGCGAGACTATAGTGGTATGAACCCCATCTCTGTGGCTCCGTTGGTGTTCCTTTTTGACCTCACCATATCTTGTGTTCTTGTGCGGGGAGCAGGACCAGAGTCCCTGTATGACAATTGCTTACATGCAAAAATCTCTTTTATTTGCCTTTTCATAACATGTTGTGAAGTACAGTGCCTTGGGTTTGAAGCTTTATGCATGTAGGAATTGTCTCCCTCCAGAACTGTAAAGCTTTCTATGGGAAGGGAGAATAGTCTATGCATCTGCAATTGTCCCCAGATCCCAGTACACTGCTTTGCATACTGAAAAGCTCAATCATTAAGTATGTTCTGCAGTTATATGCTTGCTTAAACTTAGTTACTACGTTTATTTGACCTTTCATAGGCTCAAAGTCTCATAATTGACCTAGCCCTTTTAGGTTTCATTAAATTTCAATTCTTATCCACTGTTACATAAACAGAAGAGGAAAAGGCCTTCATGTGAAACTAGCACAATACATGGACACTTCAGTCCTCCCACCCCGCACTCTGCTGCTTCTGGAGAAATATGTCCAATCTAGTTTCTCCAGCGAAGCTGAGGACTTATGTCCAACACGAAGGATATACGCTCATTTAGACTGTAATGCTCTGTAGTTACCACGGATTTATTTCAGGGGGCTTTCAATTATTGTTGCTGCAGATAAAACAATGCCCATCTTACGTAATTAAAAACCTTCTAACTTAGGGTAGATAATATGTTATACTACTGACAAAAAATAATTCCATTAAAACATATAATATTAATTTCTTTTAATAGTTTTGTTTCAAAATTAACAATAAGGGAATAACTCTTATTGTGTGACTGTAGAGGTAGAATGATAACAAATGTCACCACCTTTATCTACTATCATTCCAGTCTCCTTTTAAATTAAGAGTACTATATGCCTTAAATAGGGGCGTGCAAATTGAATATTGTGCTGTCTTTCTAGAACCAGATCCAAATCTCTAAACCATAATATTTTTTTAAAAAAATATATTATAAAAAGTTCTATTAGACATACCAAAGTAACGTCTAACCTTCTAAAATTAAAGGATAAATGTGACAATTTGCATTTCATACAGGAGACAAAGCAAAAGCTGGATGTTCAGTTGTCTTTTATTCTTCCTGCTTTATCTTAAGATATGCTGGCACTTGTCTTTTATTATTTTTTTTTCTCAGAACTGAAAGATAACAGTACGGATAAAATTTTTAAAAAACAGCCAATAAATTTTATTATAAGGAAGAATTATTTATGTGTTTTAGAGCTTTCAAAAAAGTTAGTTCATATTTACAAAGCAGTAGTTTCGTGAATTATAGATTACAAGATACTGGCTAACTAAATGAAAAAGACTTTTATTAGATCAAGATGAACAAGTTCAAGATGAAGCCTCATCATAGATCAGATAAAGAATCCCAAAAGCAAGCACTCAAAGAGATTTATAGTCTTTCCTTCATTCCCTTAAGAAAGGAAGAAAGAAAGAAAGAAAGAAAGAAAGAAAGAAAGAAAGAAAGAAAGAAAGAAAGAAAGAAAGAAAGAAAGAAAGAAAGAAAGAAAGAAAGAAAGAATTTCAATTGCTTTCCAGACTAAGTCCCAGCCCACCTCTTTTCTTGTATAACTTTAATAAAAATACTCCTTGCAAATCTTACTTCCAGCAAATTAAATACCTTCTATCCTTCTTTCCTACTTCAAAGAATTATTAAGACATTTCCATTATGTTTTTAAAAACTAAATTATGCTGCTCAAATTTTTGCCAAACTCATTTTTTTTTTACTGGAATTGTACACTCAATGATTCTAAGGGGGAAAAATAATGCTACTTATAATATTTTAGCAGATCAACATTTCTAAAACATATTATTATAATAGTCTATGTAGACCAAACATTGTATCATTCTCACTTGCTCTTTGTAGCTTTGAATAAATTTGGCTGTCTTATTTGTGCTCTTACATCTATGCTATAGAATGAAATCTTGAATCTCGCATTCTTTCCTACATTTATGACTGTCTTTTACACTACCTTTTGATTCCCTCCAAGATGCAGGAAACCTGACAGTAAATTATTTAAGTTATTTTGGCTGAATCTCAAGCAAATCTTAAGGTGTCAGACATAGATGTATAGTAATAGATGGGCAAATAGTAAGATTATATTTATGTACAATTTAAACAATAAGACAGTATTTAAACATGAGCCAATCTGTCCTTGCTCTACAAAAAACATGAATTGAAATTTTTCCATATCATTTGCCTAGGTTTATTTGCAAATTCACAAAAGCTACATTATCGGAATGTAGGATTTTTTCTTAATTATTTTATGTAAAGTTTTATAAAAATATATTACTTTGTATTTAGATTTAAATCTAACTTATTTGGTATACAGTCATGATTTCTACAAGTGAAGTAACATAAAAATTTATCAAAGCTAAAAAAATAAATGTGCATATCAGAACAATTTTTTCCTACAAAATATCTATATCTCTATAATGGAATGAATAATCAGAATTTGCCTTCATAAATATTCTAAGACTAAGTAAAATGGAGATTTCATTTCACTTCTCTTCTTACTTCAACATAGCCAGTTTCTTTCTACAAGCCAGTTTCCCAACCTGTGGAATAAGCTAGATAAGATGACAGTTCCCTCTGGAAGTTCCCTCTGGAGTGTATCAAAACATGCCAGAGAAATAAAAACTATGATAGCAAAGATTAAGGTTTCCAACTCCAAGTGAGGCATCTCAGCTTTTTTAGAGACCCACTGAAGAATGGCCTTGAACCTGCTCTCAATTTCTTGTTCTCTCTCTCTCTCTCTCTCTCTCTCTCTCTCTTTCCAGTACATAGGATGTTTCACAAACATTTTGAAATCAAGAAATCTCTCTTTTGAAATGGAGCTCTAGGGATGATTTAAATTGTTTAACCCACTGGCAAATTCCTCCATTCTGGAGGATTAATTGACAATTCAGTCAACAAATTCTTGAAGACTTGAAGGGAAAGTTACAGACACCCACATGGAACACATAGGGGACATATTAAAGGGACAAACATAGGTTCTTATTTAAAGAGGTTACAACTGAATCATGGAAATAAATGACACATGCAATCAGAATAGATATGATCATATTAAGAATTAACTGACTGTTGACACAATCATTTATTTCCTACTGTGTTTAAGACTATGTTAGGCACAAAAACGGATGAAGGAAAAAGCCTTCCCTCATGAATCCTTGCACTAGAAATAAGAAATGGATAACCATGTATAGAATAGAATATAGTCAATGCTAAGTGACATAAAAAAGGTATGAATCTGCATCATGGAAGATGACAAGAGAAAGCTAGTTACTTTGACAAAAAAAATAAGTAAGACTTCTGATGGACAGTAGGATTTGAGCAAGACTGGAATAACAGAGAATTTAACTATGGGAAGTGGTTAAGAAGAAAAAAATATAAGACCATCCACAAAAAGAAAGACAAAATGTGGCACAAAAAAAAAAAAAGGTTTTGAATGCTAGAGTTTTACCTTCATTCTATAGAGCAGGATTTCCAAAACATGTATAGAACAATGCCTATCGATATGTAAATGGATATTCCATTAGAAACCAATACAGGACTCTCTGGGAGAATTATTCCATTTGTGAAAGATCAAATACTTAGTAGATAAGAGACCTAGAGGGCGAGAGGTCATGGAGCAGAGACTTGTCTTGGGGACAATACTATCACCACCCGAACATATCTGTGGCTATTAAATGGCAGCTGAAGCCAATGGGTGTGACATGAGATGCTGAGGGTTTAGGAGAAAGGAAGTACAGGCAACCCCCGTATAACACGGTTGTTCTGTTCCTTAAAAAATGCTGTGTTATGAGAATCTGTGTTATACGAAACAAAGAACTAGTACAAAAAAGGGACTTCGGTTCCAAAAATTAAAAAAAAAACAACACACATACTATTATATTTTCATGATTAAGAGAAATATCTTCATTAAAGCAACTTTCACCAAAAATATAACATATTAATATGTATTAAATAATATTTTCTTCATCATCACTAAGCACCACTAACTGAGGGTGTTTTCTTTTTGACAAGATGTCTTCATCCTCTGAACTTAATACTCCACGAACAAAATAGATTTAAATTCTAATAAATTTTAAAATTCTGCAGTCAAATCTGATAATGGCATACATGCTCGAATGAAAATTTTCAAATGAGATATCTTTTGCTCTTAAAAGCTTTCATTACATTCTGTGTTGTTCAGGAATTCCCCTAATATTGAATGAGATATTTTTTTGCTCTTAAAATCTCCTATTACACTCCATATTGTATGAGGGTTTCCCCAATTCTCGAACCATGTCAGAGCGAAAATGTGCTATTGAAGTGCCATGTTACATGGGGGTTACCTGTAGCTTGACTGGTGCTGTATCTTGGAAAGGTAACTAGCAGTATTTCAGATAAAAACAAAGTAGACGGGGCGATTTCTTTATAAAATAGAGGCTGGATCATGTCACTTCTCTAATTAATACTTTTTACTGTTTCTCAACTTACAGTAAAAGCCAAATCCTTTATTCTGGCCTTTAAGGTTCTGGGTCTACTCCCTACCATCTCCTTCTCTCTCTCTTTCTCTCTCTCTCTCATTCTCTTGAAAATTCTGCTTCACCCGCACTGCTTTTGTAACACGGAGTACGCTTGTACTATACATTGCTATTCTTGCTCCAAGGAACACTGTTTCCCAGATTTACACATGGCTCACTCCTGCAATTCCTTCAACGGCCTGCTCTACCTCATTAACTTTTTTTAAAAAGTAAATAACCATTCCGTTGTGACTTTTGTCTAACTTTCAATGCTCTTACACTGCTCAGTTATATTCATCACTCCAATCATCCTACCATATACTTTGCATTTATTATTTGCTGTGTGTCTCCCAGCCTAGAGTAGCTGCTCCAAGAAAAAAGGACAGAGAGACTTCTATATCCCCAGTACCTAGACCAGGGTCAGGTATGTACTAGTTAGTCAATAAATAGGTACTAAGCAAGGAGAATGGAGGGAAAACTAAAAGTGTGGAGACTAATTAGAAAGTGTTTTGTAAGAGCGAATGTGAAAGGAAAGGAGGGCTTAAATGTAGGTGGGAATAGAGTAGAGAGGAAAGATTAATACCTACCTCCAGTTATTTTAGGCATGTATTATAGTGGAAATGGAGGAGCTATGAAGGCAGGTGGTCTCTGGTTCAAATCCTTGACCCCTAATTTAGGAGCCGTGTGGCCATATGCAAAACATTTCATCTTTCTGAACCTGAATTCTCTCCTCTGTAGAAAAGGGAAAATGTCCCCTTTTCAGATGGCTATAGGTTACAGAGAAGATGAATGTCTAAAACATGGCTTAGCTGCTACCACTGGCATTTTTCCAGTATCATGTATTTGAGCATGTTTTTAAAAGAGGATTAGAAGTTCTCTCTGTGCTGAGTCTCCACAACTCGATTTTTGATTGTGCAAACTAATGCATAACCTTTATATCTTCTATAATTTTTCATAGTTCTTAGTATGATCCTATTATTTATGTGATGCTGAAAATAAAATAATAATGAAAACTCCCATTTCTTCAACACACTTAATCTTATTTTAGTATCAAATGGAGCACATTTATATCTAATATGATGAACATGTTGGAAAGCTGGCTCAGAGTAGTAAAGTCACTTGTCTGTGGTCACATAGCACATACACAAAAGAAGTGGGATCTAGCTTCAAATCTTTATAGAATTCAAATTCATCTCATTGCCATTTCATATGCCTACCCAGACATTTTATAGTTTCTGAATTGACATGTTTCTTCCCTGAGTAAGGTTCATGTCTGTCTTAAAAGTTTTCAAAACTTTAGCTTCCCTTGTGCTTATCCCATTTTACACCACATACCTAAAAGTGGCTATCCTTGTTACCTCCTTCTTCACAGACTTCTAACGACATCCTATTTCACTTTGATCCAAAAATAAATGTTAGATGATGACCTTTAAATGTTTACTCCAAATTGTCGTTTCTACTTATTATTTACTCTCTAAGTTTATGACCTTGGAACATAGCTCCACAAATGCTTGTGCAGGCCAGATCCAGGGGCTCTCAAAGCATGGAGGGGGCTTAAATAAAGATGCATAAATTAACATAACTTAGAGACCTTCTTTTTTTACCCGAATTATCACCTTCTCCCCTTAACATATGTTCCTAGCCCTGGGGCTCCAAGCATGAGAATTTTTTAAAGCTCTTCAATGATTTAGTTATTCCCTTTACTTCCCACTTTACGCCTGAAAGCAACTGTCCAGGAGAGCAAAGGTTTGCACAGTTCTCTACTCCGTATCATCACTGCCGAGGTCTATGTGGCAGCAGTATGACTAACTGTCCTCTCCCACTTGGCAAGAGGAAAACAGAGGAAGAGGAAAAGGTAACAAAGCTCTCATCTGGGAGAATTCAAAGCTCAGTAACAGGTGAGTTAGAACTAGACTTGAGTCTAGAGAGAATGCTATAATTGCATTTTCTGAAAGAAGGGGTCTTAGTTTCTAGGTGGACATTGGAGGGAACTAGCATGAGCAAAATGCACATATGTTTGAGATAAGTGTGCGATATGACTGGAAGGTAATAACAAATCTATATGTTCATAATTAAAATAGGCATGTTGGTAACAAGTATACATTTCCTGCCACTCTTTTTTCTAGTTCAGATGTAGCAACATGGGATTTGAGGCTTGCTGATTCTCACATTCGAAATGTTTTTGAGATGAAATATTATTAATAAATGTACATACTTTTTATACTAAAGTGTATTGATTTCTACCTCAGAGAAAGATACATCTACGAGCTAGCCTGTTGAAAACATGTTCTCTGATCTTTCTTGCCTTAGAACTTTTCGTATGTTTTGTCTGTCTGAATTGATCTCCACTCACCTGGCCTCTTACTACAGAATTCAGGAGAGGCTTCACCTCTTCAATAACTCCCCACCCAGCCCCCCAACCATGGGTAACAAATCTCTCTCTTATGCTCTCATAGCATTTATGTTATTTACCCTCATTTTACATAATATTACATATTGTGGTGCAATGGCCAGTTTGCTTATTTGTCTCAGCCATTATGGGGATACCCTGAAGATAAGACATTCTTTTATATTATATTCAAATCACTTATTTTACTGCTTGATGCACAATACTTTCTACTACAGTTACCAGTTTTGAGAAGGAGTGCTCAGCAGCCATAAATTAAAAATCAACCTTAAACACTTGCTGCCAGAGCCAAAGATGATGGGAACCTTGCTTAAGGGAAATTAGCCCCACCAAGTTGCATGAAAACATGAAAGAGAAACTTTCTTTCTGATGTAGCTGTATGCTCTGATAACAAAATCGGCAACATACAGAAATACCCTTTAGTGTACAGCAAATAAGATATTCAAACTACAACACAATTTTAATGTGCAACATCAGTTTATACTGAGGTGTATTTCAATTTTAGCTCTTTTTTGAGTTTAGCTAAAGGATTTTTTCCTTTTATTATCATAAAATATGTATATTCATTTAAATTTATTCAATTTTTATTGTGAAGATACTATTGTGAAAATCAATCTGAGGTTGATTGTGAGAGCTCTTGCCTTCAGATAAATGACTTTTCTATATTACAAGAGGATACAGAACTTCATTTTTAGAAATTCTGTGAAACAAAGAAATACAAATTATTTGTGATAAAATTGTCTCCTGTAAAATAGTTTTTTCAGTTAATTTAGAAAATAGCACAAGATGAATGAACCACACGCATACATCATCTTGAGTGTCTTTGAAAGATGATGTGCAACTTATTCACAATTACTGTCATTAGGCTTAGTATTTATTCCTTAACATTCTCTCTCTGATCCATTTTAGTTCCCAATTTAATAATGTTATTATAACTTGTTACACCATATGGATGTGGAATTAACTTTGAATTATTACGACATATAATTTGATATGTAGAAGTTAAATAAACTTTTATTTATTTTATCAGAGAAAAAGAGGTATAATAAAGAGCCTCCTCCCACCCTCCCTACCAGCCCGACTTCAAGGAAATATTGTGGATTACTGCTCACTTGGTGAAAGTCAATTATAGGGCAGCACGTTTATATGCACCAAAGTGCCAAGTTCTAATAAAGGCACGTCCTAGGTATGATAGTTACAAAATTAGGTGAAAACATTTATTAAGTTCACAGCAAATGTAACAGAAGATGCTGGAGCTGAACCACAGCCAGATTTGCTAACAGCATGCACACAACCTTCAGAGTCAAAAATCATTCAAAAATGTCTGATCCCATAACTGCATCAAAGTTGGCAGGTGTTCACTACACAGAACATTAAGTTGGGAGATTTAGAGGCTGTTTTAAAGATAACCTTCTGTGCCAAGTACGTTAAGAGCAATGTGTCTCAGGATACCAATATGGAACATTCCATAATCTGTAAGAAGGATGCAGATATAAAATGGAAGCGAGAGAATAGTTTCAACCTCAGAGTAATTATATAGTTTTCATTAGGCTCTGTTTATATTAGTGGAGTGGAATCCGTGCAAAAGTGTGAAAATAAAATCAGAACGTTTTCAGTTCACAGACAATAAGGTCACAACAATCAGAAGGATGGATCACAACCTGAAGATGTTTGATGTACAACAGCAAGAACACAATCCCCAAAAATAGTAATGAACTCCTCGATAAGGACTTTGAAGGGCACTGTTGATAACACTCTCTTGTATCCTTTATGTTATGCATATTTCATAGCAGTCTGCTCTTGCATCCAAGCTTCTCAGCAGTGCAATGAGCCAAGTCCCGTCCTAGCAAGTTGATCATTTTTTGCAAGTTGATCAGTCAACTTCCTGATCTGACGTGAAGCCTTCAACAATGACCTGTGTCTTCCAGTGAGTTCTGAATCACTACTACCTTCACTAAAATTGAGCAAAGGGAAAGGTTTGTAGAAGGGAGAATATACACTGAGCAAGAGTAAATGACCAAAATACATTTTATCTCGCAAAGAAATGTCAAAAGTGACAAATTTCTGATTTAAAGTTATAAGATTTTGTGGATCAAAGGGGTAAATGATATTCTAAAATTACATTATACTTTAATACATATCCTTAGTTACATGAGCTTGAAAACACCAGATTAAAATTGTCACACATGAAACCTGCAGAAGGAAGATCTGAGGAAAATATAGCTTTGGAGGAAAATATAGGGATCCAAGGAAAAGGACCTACTAGTTTAGGAAATGTCTTATGAAGCTTTGTGTAAATGTGGACAAAACACTCTCCCATCAGAAGGACATTAAAAGGAGCATGATTAAGCAAATAAAATAAAAATGACAGAAAAAATGTCTGTGTCTTTAGTACTTCCTAATCTTCTAGTGTTTCTTAGAAATAGACCAAAGTGGGTGAGTGCCTGCAAAAAATTTAATATTTTTATTTCATCAGGATTTATATTCTCTCCTGTGACATACAAGCAATCATATATAGTCTTATTTCTACCTCAGTTTTACTCTCTTTCTTTTAAGCCTATAAACCTTGACCAATTTCTTTAACCACATATTTGTTAATATTTTCAATTTGTTTTTTAATTTCCATCTTTGAACCTACCAAACAAACTGAAAGCTGAAACAATCCAACAGACTGATTTCTCTGTTCTTACACCTGGGTAGTTGAATCCAACTGGAGGAAATCACAAAATCCTCAGAAAATTGCCTCTGTAAATTAATGTTTTCTGAGCTCAATAGGGCCATTTACCCTGCTCACCAATTCTCTGTCTCATAAGATTTTTCTCCATTTTCCATAATATCTAATCAAACCATTTCTTATCTTCTCAGCTGTCCTACCCTATTACCTTCCCACTCATTCTCAGCAGACAAATGTGTTTCTTATTTCACGGACATATAGAAACTCTCAGATAAGAACTTCAGATTCCTGACACCTCATCTACAAAGTGATGCTGAATTTTAACTAATTTCTCTCTTATTATGACAACAAAAGTCTCATTCTGACCGAAGCTAACTCTTCCACTTGTTCCCTCGATCCAATGAATGCTCCCTCAGGAACTTCATTCCAACTGCTAAACCTTATCCCATTTTCTCCCCATATTATCTCTCTTTTCCTACTTGCATTTTTGAAAAATCCTCATGTTTTTTTTCCATTTGTCCTTACACTCCACGCATTCCTTCTCCAGTTGCTGTTTTTTTTTGTTTGTTTGTTTTTCCCCTCTCTATTACGTGGCATTACCAAGCATCTTAAAAAAAGACATTAAAAACCCCCACGACTGCTCTCTCCTTTCCCATTTATTGTTCAGATCATGGTAATGTAAGTTTCATCCTTTACTCATCCACTGACCAAGCTCTCAGCATGACTATTGCTGAATTTTTGTTGCTATATCCGATGATTATTTAGGTCTCATTTATCTATTCTCCAGGGAGTATGGGATATTGGAAACCATAATCTCTTTGAAACCCAAGTTCTCTGAGCTTTCTCAATGTTAAACTCTTCCACATCTCGCCCTACCCGCTCCTTGAAGGCTCCTTCTCAGCCTTCTTACAGATTTGCCTTGGTGAACTCATCCATTCACAAGCCATTCTGACTCATGTGCTGATGGCTTCTTTAACAGATTTTCTGCAGTGCCTGCCACTCATTCAGGTCACCTAACTCACTCAACATACTTGTAACATGGCATTCTGTATACTAACCTATGAAAAGATGAAAGTGAAATATCTAGATTCATTTTGAATCAGGGCTCTTCATGCCACGATTTTCCACCAAACAAATCTGTAAGCAAGCCTTAGAACCAGAGGTTCCTCTGGTGATGTGGTTAGAGAGATATTTTGCAGTGTCTAGCCTGTCTTTGTAAGGCTTGAGGGATAAGTAAAAGCTTAAATATTACAGGCAAATGTTAAAACACAAGAAAATACAGGAGAATGACTTTACGATCTTTTGTTAGAAAAGAGAATAAAGAGGTGAATTTCAAACTAAGAACATAAATTTACAAATCTTGTAACTGGAAAAAAAAATCCAGAATTTAGAAATAAACTCTTTGAATAAATAAGCAAACTAGGCATAGCAGGCAAAATGCATAAATAGGCATCACACACACACACACACACACACACACACACACACACACGCGCACACACAATCCAAATTGCCTCAACATGTCAAAAGGTATGCAATATCATTACAAAAAAGAGAAATGCAAATTCAGATCTCAGTAAGATGTAAATTAATACCCAATACCTGTATGACAACACTAAATGTTGGCAAGAATTTTAAGCAATAGGACTACCACACTAGCCTTAGACCAATTCTAACATGAGGCATCTTCCCTAGAGAAACCTTCACTCATGAACACCAGGAAATGTGTATGAGTGCTTGAAGTTGCATTGTTTATAGTTAGGGAATAAGAAAATCCCAAATGCTCATCAGTATTAGAAGACATAAACTGCGATGAGTTCGTACAAACAATATTATGCAACCATAAAATCAGTGAAATATAACTGTGCCTCATACGGTGAATCTTGAAAATAATATTACTCAAAAACAAAGTTATATAAGTTCCTAAATAGGAAAAAGCAGATACAATGCATCCTTTTAGATATGTATGTGTGCATATGTGTATCCTAGGAAGAAAATAAAATGTTTATACTACAAATTTATCATTGTAACTAGTCCTAGGGCTGTGACAGAGGAAAAGTGGCTTTGCTAGGACTACATACCAGATTTCATATATACGGAGACTGTTTTGTTTCATAAGCTGAGTTGTGATTATTTTCATTTTTTTGTAATTCCTTAAATTGCATATATCTGTAATTTGAACTTTTTAAAACCTTCATAAAGTTCATTTGTGAAGAAGAAAGATTTCTCATTAACTAGAGGAGAGTATAAGGTCCAAATGAGGTTTTGGAAAGATGAAGTCTCTTGAGGTAAGCAGAATGTTCCCTCAAAGACACACACATCACAATCCCTGAAACCTCTAAAAATGTTACCTTGCATGGCAAAGTGACTTTGCAGATGTACGAAATTAAAGATCCAGACATCAGAAAATTCTGGATTATTCAGGTCACTTCAATGTAATAATCAGCGGGTGGTTAAAAGTGGAAGAGGGAGATAGAAGAGTCAGCTGAAGAGAGGTATATAAAAGAAGGGCACCCAGACATACAACTCTGTCGTCTCTGATGATGGAGAAAGGGGACATGAAACAAGGAAGACGAGTCACCTCCAGAATCTAGAAAAGACAAGGACACAGATTCTTCCCTTAGGCATCCCAAAGAAACACAATCCTGACAAGACACTGATTTTCATCCTGTAAGACCCGTTTTTGGATTTCTAACATCCAGACCTCTAAGATACTAAAATTGAGTGCTTTCAAACCACTAAGTTTGGGTAATTTGTTATAGGAAACATCCATCTCTTGAGGTCAAATGACCTTCAGGTACTGCTGGCAAGTCAAAGAGAAGAAATGATAACAAACGCTGCTGTCACTACCATGACTAGCACCCCCACGTAATTTGTGGTTAGTTTATACAGGCATTTTACAAAAATTGCATATCTCCTGTCTTTGAATACAACAATAAATCCATAGGTCCAGAATCATTATTTCCTTTTGACAAAAAAGGAAACTAAGCATTGTTGAGTCAAGAGAATTATGAGTTGTTATAGCTACAATGATGGTTAACTTAAACGTGACTAAAGTGATTTAATAATAAAAATAAATTTTATTTGTGAAATCACAAGAGATAAAACGATGTGCTTGATAGGTCATTGAATTACCCGTCTGTATTAAAAGTATACATTATTATTCATGCATTGTTATAATATACCTATAAATATAATTATATATAAACATATAAGTGTATTGAAGAACTTCTATCTGATCTGTCAATATTTACAAAAACATTAATCACAGGTGAGAATTCCTCAAAATGTGGACATGCGTCCTAAGAAAAGTTAAAAATTTACTCCACAAGGCTAATTTTTAATTTTTAAACTCAAACCATTGTGAAAAAACTGTTTGTAAATAGTTTTTATTCAACTGTATGGAATTATATGTGACTATTGGTTTAGTAATTTGCTCTAAATTTCACTCAACCAGAAAACTATGAGGGAAATATATCTGAAATAAAATTCTCTTTTTTTGATCGGACTCAATCATTATAACATTTTTACTCTCATGCCCTGAACTAACAGGGGGGTGTAATAATAAGACTGAGTGAGTCAGAGAGTGAGAGAGAGAGAATCCAAGAGGGTGAGTTTGGATTGAGAGAGGAACAACACGGCAACACTGAGATGAAAAAGTTAAGTTACTGGCAATTATTTTTCTATTGTAGCATTTATTTTTTTCAGGCTTATAAAAATGTCAAATCAAGCACTGAGGAAAATGGTTTACAAATGCAGAACTGTAAAAAAATATGATCAAAAACAACACTAAAAAGATTAAGTTTAAAATGGTGGATGGGGATCAACTTTCCATTTCACTGTCATTTAGAGTCAATTCAAAGTTCAATTTCAACCGTACACAAAAACATAAATTGATTTTAATGGAATGTGTGGGAAAAAATTTTTTTTGCCTCAAATACCCTCACAAAAATATTTGAAGACATAGTTATGCCTATAATGCTTTTAATACTCTGTGCCTCAAAACTGGAATTGTATAGTAAAAGAGAAAGTATTTGGAAAAAAAGGCAGGTTGGTATTCGGAGCCCTGATTAAAAAAATCCTTCCATATCATCATGCCCTAACTGTCAGCCAGTCAGATGTCAGTTTAAAAAGCACAAAATGATATCATGTTTCTATAGATCACACCCCTCAGAAGCAAAAGTGGTAAATTCACCTGAAAGATCCAGGTGGAGAAGTTTAATAACAAATATGGAAAACCGATGTCTGCTTGCATATGCTTTTAAAGAAGCTGGCAAATAGTTATAAACATTTACAAAAATAGAGCTGATCTAAATTCAACATGTATCTTCAGCTCTTCAGCTTTGTAAAAGTTCACAAGTCCACTGTTTACTCACTTATTCTATACTTGTTTTTTTCCTTGAATATACTTGACTGAATGTTTATGAATTTTCAAGTGGTCAGGATCCAATAAACATTGATAAGTACTTGAAATAAGGGCAGTTCTAATACTAAAAAAGTGATTTGGTGGATTTGCACCCCAGCATAGACTCCATGAAGAAAATATATTCTCATCAAACATGACCCTCTCGCAATTCTATTATCCTTGAGAAATTTACATTCCATAATTGAAGGCTGAGACCTTCCTTTTGTTGATTTTGTATGTGTGATAAAAGTTAGTCTATTTATGCTCCTGAATATGAATGTACTGAAACACTTCTAAGTACAGGACATGGCATTTGGATGTCGCTATTTTGTCACAGGCACAATTGGCCTTGGACTTATTCTGTTCAGACCTTGAAATATTAAGTTTTTACTTGTTTTATTTATTTTTTAAGTTGCCATGTCATATACAATAACAGATATACTCACTCCATTCCTGAGTCTCCCCTGCCCCAAATCTAAGTTGATCACATCCCTGACTGCCAGCACCACTGAAATCAAAGATGGTGGTGAAAGCATTTGTTAAAATTGTATCGTGGGACACATGCTGCTCAAGGTTTTGAGAGGAAGCAGGGTGTGAAAAACAGAGCAAAGCTTGGGGACAACCTCAAGTTTAGGAATGTGCAGTTTGTATCTGATAAAATTCAGAAGAACAGTTCTTTTACATTTTTTTCACCAATCATTTTGTTACCATTGCACCAAAACAGCTGTTTCTGTTAGACCCCATCAGAAAACAGATGGTACCCTCAACAGGTAATTCAAGAGAATTTAAGGAAGGGGCTTCCATACATCTGTAGGCAGGTTGAAGGAAAATGATATGGGCTACTGGGGCATTCCAGAAGTAGCAGCCATGCAAAGCTGTGACCAGCACAGCTCTGAACCCAGAGAGTGTAGTTGTGGTTGAGTTCTGAACCCGTCTATTAGGTTGGTGCAAAAGTTATTGCGGGTTTTGCCATTGTTTTTAACCTTTTAAACCACAATAACTTTTGCACCAACCTAATAGCTAAAAAAAGAGGGAGCTCATTTGAATTTGTAGATAAAAGACAACTTCTAGAAGCAAAGGAAATAATGGAAGGTATTGGGGAATGGATCTGGAATGAAAAATAAAAATATGTCCCTCAGTTCTCCCCTTTTGCCCCTCAGGGTGCACCATTCTTTGTCTATCGGTTACCATATTATAACTGGTTAACATCACCATAATTACAATCCTACACAAAAACTAAACTAACACACTAGCTACTATCAGTACATTCTTTTATACGGCAGAATTAGAAGGAAAACATGCGGGGTGGGGACAAATACATATAATTAATAGAAAACAGAGTATCCTTTTAGCAAAAACAGGGTTGTTCAGAGGGGTAGTAGATTGGGGGAGGGAAGGTTATCACTTTATGAAGGGTGTAAATGTCTAACCTTACATAGCTTTGTACACCTAAAACTAAAAAAAAAAAAAAAAGAAAAGAAAGAAAGAAAAAAAAGAAGAAGGTCGGTGCTATCATCTTTGTTTTTCCTTGTTTTCAGATTTGTAAAATCAGATAATGCCAGAGCCATAATGGGCTGTCTGGATCTCTTCTCCATTTGGTGGCCATGCTCAAGCATCCAATCTCTGCTGGTCCTCAACAGGAAACACAGAGATACTTTTCAAACAGGAGTCGTATCTCCTGAAGAGAACACGGTCTTGTTCCAAAGCCCTAGAGGTCTGCACTGTGATTTCCATGCCGAGGGCCTCCCAGGCTCCTGCAGGAGCCACATCTCCCAGCAAAGTCCAGCACCGTAAAACTAAGGTAGCAGGCCAGGTGCTGGAAGCTGGGATTGGCTGTAGAAAGACCTTATCCGGATATCTTATATATATAGACATATATATATATATATACATATATATATATATATATATATATGCTTTCACAAACAATATAGTAAGTGTGTTTTCTTGGCAACTGTAATAGCTTCTATATTCAAGAAAATATATTATTTTCATCAAAAAGATATATCAGATGAAGTTAAGATTTTCTTGAACAAACCCCAAAGAGGACTTTTTTCTTTGCTTCTATCCCTATCCTTCGCTACTTAACGAACACTTTTTATTGGTTATTATTTTCCCAATTTCTTCCCACAAGAAAGCACTCAGTGTATTTTTGTGCAAATGTTAGGCAAACTGAGGTCACCAATCTAGTTTCTGAAAAAGGAGACGTCTGCTCACTTATGCAAGATAATTACTTCTTCTGTTTTCCTCTCTCAAAAAGTGATGATAATATAAATGAGGGGAAAGCTCTATGTCTTCAGGAAGTGACATTATTTTAGTATTTCATTTTCTGTTGTGAAGTTAAAGTACTTTGAGAAACTCTTGGTGGAGTAACGATTTTAGTAGAGATACATTTCGCATTTGGTTTTCTATATTAATTAGAGCAATGTGATTGGCAGGCCTCGGATGATATCATGTCTATTTTATGCACTGCAGCTTGAATAAAAATGGTTGGATATGCAATAAAGAAAAGTAAGGGTGATGCGGTGGAAATTGACTTCACCAATTTGAATATTTATCTTATTGTAGTCATCCTAGGAGATTTCAAGTTTAAATCAGCATATGGTCTGCAAATTTAAAATTAAATTTATTTTATAAATTTGACACAATAGGAGTAAAGCTCAAATGAAAGACATAAGCATATGGTGGATTTCCCACTAATTGAGAGCCTTATACCATCAGAAGAGAGTAGGAATTTAGTAGTTTCACTTTCATTATTATGGCTGAACAGATTACTTATAATCTTCGTTGGTTGTTATTCTAAAGAATAGGTGAAAAAAATATATTTTTAATTAAAACTCATTCAAGGATATAACTGTTTCACTTAAAAGCAATTTAGATGTGTTCATATGTAGATATTTTCATATATAACTATATACACACTCATATATTCATATATATATGTCTACTCACCCAAGAGATAATCCTTTTTTAGCTTTATTGAGATATAATTGATAAATAAAATTATAAGATATTTAAAGTGTAAAACATGATCATTTGAATATATATTAAATATATAATAATTGAATATATTATATAATATATATATATATATATATATATATATATATATATACACACACACACACACACAACTCAAAATGAGATATTCTCCTGTTAAAAAAAAACAAAAAACCAAAAACAGTAAATTTCCATCTTGTAGAAATTTCTAATTTCAGGACATCTTTGGCAGGAAACATTATTGAGCCCAACACACACCTCCCACTAACTCTTCAACCTTCGCTTACCTAGCTTTTATCCCCATCACTTCATTAAAATCACCGTAAATAAGTTCACCAAGGATCTGAAACACTTAGATGAAATAAAAAAAAAAAAGATGTTTTTTTATATTCTTGCCATCATCTGAATCAGTTGACAACTTTTTTTCAAGAATAAAAAGTTTTTTCTTATTCAAACACTTTCTTTTCTTAGCTTGACACTATACTCTCATGGATTCACTGGTTCCACTTTACTTACTTTTCTTACTCGTATTTAAACAAAGAACATACTTTTAGAACGGATTCTAACTCATAAATATTGTGAGTGTATTTTCTTTTTGTCCTATTGTTCCTACCTAGTTTTTCTCAGAAATGCAGATATAGACTAACTTGTAAATTAAACATTGAGTGGAATGATATGATATAGTGCTATGAGTTTTCTAAACAGTAATTTTCAAAAAATTTATTCTTGGTGAAGTGCCAGATCCAGGAAATAGATATTCTGTCATCCTTTGTCCTAGTCTCTTCACTTATGTGTAAGTGTAGGTTCCTTCCTGATTTTGCTAATACAGCAAGGTCCACTGCACCAAGGAATACCTTTGGACAAATTCTGCGGTCTTCATGAACAGTAGAGCCACCACACAAAACTTAGACTTCCAAAATAGCTGTTTCTAAGTACTGGGGCACTAAGAGTTCTGTTTCCTTTGTTCTTAGACCATTTTCACTGGGCTGTTTTGTTCCAAATCAAGTGTATATCAAGTTATACTAAGAAAAGTGGTGATAGTGGAGTTATAAAAAAAAAAAAAATCTTTTTTTTTAATTCATTTCCCACAGTTCCTCACTGATGTTTATGAAAGGAGAGTGAGAGAGTGAATTCTTTCTCAGTGATTTTTGTTGTTGTTGGTGGTGGTGGTTGTATGTTTCAGTTTTAGTTTTTTTGTTTGTTTGTTTTTTGTTTTTTCAATCTGCTATCAGTTCCATTTCCTGCCTATATATTTTGAGGTGTGAGGTGAAACTTTTCTTCCGTTTCTATGGATAATATAGGATTTCTGTTGTTTTCGGGGGAAATTGCTTTTGGTATTTCAACACAGATCTTGGAATAAGAGAGCTGGATATCTCTGTTCAAGCTGCTGTTATTTTGAAAATACCACACACTAGGATTTTTTTTTCTTTTTTTCAATATGACCTTTGCCATTTTTTTGTTTTTGTTTTTCAATCTGCAATCAGAAGGAAATTATGGGAATCTCTACAATCAAACGGTGTGACTCTTTATCATCAGTTCTTAAATGTGACTTACAGGTTCTCTTTTAAACATGAGTATAAGTGAGAAACACCTCCCCTCAAATATTTCAGAAAGTAGTTTGAGATCAGTAAGAGGCAAGATGTCCTAGCACTCACACAGGAACAAATAGCATTCATATCGGAAGCAATTCAAGTATATAGTTTGCAAAAAAAGGAAAAAGAGTAAAATGCATATTGGAAAAGAGATTCAACGCACGTTTTAAAAACAATAAAAATTAACAGAAGATAAGGTAAAGTGTACATGTAAAATATACATATCTACATATACACTTGAAAAAGATACACGATCTTTTTAGAGGTTTTTTTAATTTTAGAATAAGTAAAATCAAATGATTTTTATAAGGGTGCTGATTTCCCTCATTACTGCCTCATTCGAAGATACAGAAAAGTATGATTTGATAATACGGATCTTTCATTCCTATTCCTGAAGGTACGTTGTGGCTCTGAAGTTTATTATACAGAAGTAAAACGGTTCTCAGGGAAACAGTATATCTTTAAACAGAAAAAAAAAAAAAAATCACTTTGCACCGGACACTAGTAGTATTTCCATTCTAGAAAATTTCAATCTAACTGGCTCTGTGTGTGAAATAATGAGCTCAAGAATCAACAGACACTTTTCTCCAGTCGCAGAGGTCACGAGCCTTTGGTTGTCCACACTGGAGCTGGTTTGGCTGGCAGGGCACATGAGCTTCATTTGAAAACCCTTTCTGTGCAATGGCTGCTGTGTCTCCATTACTCAGAGCACAGCATATTGTGAGGGTGAAGGGGGCACATTCAAATGCAGAATTTGGACAAGAATCATAAGAAATATTATTTTATGGACATCTGCAAAATGACATTCAGTCATTTCAAGGAACATCTCAGTGTGGTTCCACTTCAAGGGCATTGTCATGTTAGATATGGGTGAAATACAATTTATTTTTTTCCAAATACACCAGGAAGACTAATTAAATTATTATGCATTGAAATGGCCATTAAAATAGTGAGATGTTTAATTTTATGTGTCAATGTGACTGAGCCACAGGGTACACACACTGATTACACATTATCTCTGGATATGTCTATGGAGGGTATTTCTGGATTAGCATTTGAACTGATGGAGTCCATACAGTCCATTGCCCTCCCCAAGGTGGGTGGGCATCATCTAATCCATTGAAGGCCTGAATACAACAAAGAGTGCAGAGGGAGGATTTATCCCCTTCCTGCCTGTGTGCTGAGCTGGGGCATCAGTTTTCTGCTCTTGGATTTGGATGTATACCACCAGCTTTCATGCTTCTCAGGCCTTGGCACTTTGATTGGAATTATACCTCTGGCTATTTGGGCCTCCACTTTACAGACAGCAGATTGTAGGAGTCTCAGCTTCTACAAAATCAATACTACATTCATAGAGATATTGCAGAGATGAATACCACCATCAAGAACTTGAAAGATGGAGGGTTTTTGCCTCCCACCACATTCTCATGCAACTCTCCTAACTGGCCTATACAGAGGACAGATGGAAGGCTGACACTGGATTATCATAAACCTATACCAGATGTGGCTTCATTGTGTGAGCTAATTAATACATACCCTGGTGCCTGATATGCAGCTATTGATCTAACAAATGCCTTTTCTTCACCCCTGTCCATAAGGTCCACCAGAAGCCATTTGCTTTCAGTGGGCAGGGCCAGCAATACACCTTTACTGTCTTACATCAGGGGTATGTCAAATCACCAGACCTATGTTCTAATTTAGTTCACAGGGATGTTGGTCACCTCTGTCCCATCACAGGATGTCACACTGGTCCATTACATTGAGATATTATGTTGACCAGGCCTACTGAGCAAGAAGTATCAACTACTCTAGACATAGTCATGGCTATTTGCATATCAAAGTGTGAGAAATAAATCCAATAAAAACTCAGGGAATTCCACCTCAATAGGATTTCCAGGAGTCCTATAGTATAAGTCATATTGAGACATTTCTTCTAAAATAAAGGATAAGTTGTTGCATCTTGTCCCTCCTACAACCAAAAAGGAGGCACAATGCCTAGTGGGCCATTTTGCATTTTGGAGGCAATGTATGCCTCATCTGGGTGTATTACTCTGGTCCCTTTACCGAATGACCTGAAAATGTTTTAATTTTTTATGGAGTCCAGAACAAGAGATGGCTCTGCAACAGGTCAAAATTTCAGTGTAAGCTTTTCTGCAGCTCAGATTCCATGATCCATCAAGCACAATGGTGTTTGAAGTGTCAGTGACAAACAGGGATGCTGCTTGGGGCCTTTGGCAGGCCCATTAGTTGCATCAGAGAGCTGACCCTTAGGATTTTGGAGGAAAGTCCTGCCATCATCTGAAAATAACTCCTCTCCTTTTAAGAAATAGCTCCTAGTCTGCTATGAGCCTTAGCAAGGACTAGATGCTTAAACATGGGTGACCATGTTACCATGAGACCTGAGCTCACCATCATGAATTGAGTGTTATGTACCCTCCAAGCCTAAAGTTATGTGTGCACAGAAGCACGTTGTCATCAAACGGAGGTGATATATACAAGACTAGGCCAGAGCAGACCTGGAAGGCACAAGTAAATTACATGAAGATATGACTCAAATACCCAGGGTCCCCACTCCTGCTAAACTCCTATTCTCTCCCAGCATGCATCTATGGCCTCATGAAGACTTTTCCATGATCAGTTTACAGGAAGAGAAGACTCAGGCCTAGTTCTGCAAGATATACAGGCACCATTCTAAAGTGGACAGCAGTAGCATACAGACCCTCTTTGAGACTCCATGAAGGACAATGGTGAAGAGAAATCCTCCTAGTGGGCAGAGCGTCAAACCATACCCTTTATTGTTTACTTTGATTAGGATAAATTTCCAGACATGTGATTCTATACTGATTCATGGGCTGTGGCCAAGGGTTTCGCTACATGATCAGGGTCAGAAAAAAAAATATATTGGACAGTTATTGACAAAATTTTGGGGAAAGAGGTATATATATATATATATACTTTTCTGAATGGGCCAAATACATAAAGATTTTGTGTCCTGTGTGAATATTCACCAAAGGGTGACCTCAATAGAAAAGGACTGTAATAATCAAGTAGATAAGAAGACCCATTCAGTGGATACAAGTCAACCTCTTCCTAGAGTCATCCTCCCATCACCCAATGAGCTCATGAACACAGTGGCATGGTGGTCGGCATGGAGGTTATGCCTGGGCTCTGAAACATGGACTTCTACTCCCCAAGGCCAATCTGGCTATGGCCACCAATGAGTGTCCAATATACCAGCAGCAGAAAGTAACACTGAATAGCTAATATGTCACCATTCTCCAGGATGATCAGCCAACTACATGGTGGCAGATTGATGACATTGGACCACTTTCATCATGGAAGAGGCATAGTTTTGTTCTTATTAGAACAGACACTTTGTCTGGATAATTGTTCTCCTTTCCTGACACAAACTACTTTCCTAAGAAAAACTACTATCACAGGACTAACAGAATGTCTTATCAGTTGTCATGGTATTCCACCTTTCCTTGCTCTGACCAAGGAACTAACTCCACAGCAAAAAAAGTGCTACAGTGAACTCATGCTAATGGAACTCACTGGTATCACCATGTACCCCCACCACCTGAAGCAACTGGTTTGAAAGAATAGTAACTGGTCTTTTGAAACCTCAGTTAAATCACTAGCTAGGTGGTAATGCTTTGCAAGCCTGGCGCTATATTCTCCAGAGGCTGCATGTGTTTTGAAGCAGTGTGCAACATATGGTGCTGTTTTTCCCATACTCAGGAGTCACAAGTCCAGGGCTCAAGTGATGGAAATGGTAGTGGCACCACTCACTACCACCTCTAATGACTCACTATTAAAAAAAAATTTGCTTCCTCCTTTTCCTGCAATTTTATGTTCTGTTGGCCTAGAAGTCTGAGTTCCAGAGGGAGGAATGTTCCAACTAGGAGACACAACAAAAATTCCATTTAAAGTTAGGGCTGCCACTGCACCACCAGTCACTTTGGGGTCTTCATGCCTCTGAATCATCAGACAAAGAAGGGAATTATGGTGCTTGTTAGGGTGATTGCTTCTGACTACCAAGGGAAAATTTGACTATTACTCCAAAATGGAGGAAAGGAAGAGTATATTTGGAGTACAAGAGATCCCTTAAGGCATCTCTAAATATTACTATGCCTTAAAGTCAGTGAAAAACAACACAATCCAGGCAGGACTACTAATGGCCCAGATTCTTCTGGAATGAAAGTTTGAGTCACCTCACCAGGTAAAGAATCCTGATCAGCTGACGTGTTGGCTGAAGTCAATGCAAATACAGAGTGGGTAGTGGAAGAAGATAGCAATTAATATCAGCTATGACATTGTGACCACCAAAGATATAATTATCTATATCTATATATCTCTGGCCCCCCATCTCTATATCTATATCTCTTATCCCCTTATCATGTAACATGAGATGCATTGGCTTTATACTATAGTATTAAGTACTGTTAATTGTATATCACAGTATTTATTTATGGGATATCAAATTGAACAGTAAACATGACTCAAGGATTTTCCCTCCTCTTCTGCGGACAGGGTTATTGCACTTTTGTATGTGCAATATGTATGCTGGAAGCTGTATCATATTAGCCAGAATTATGACCTTGTTATTTTCTCTATTTAGAGATCAAGAATGATTGAAGGAGATTCATATGGTTCCAAGTTGATAAAGACTAGAACTGTGAGGGTTAATTTTATTTATCCATATGACTAGGTCACAGGGTACCCAGATTGGACCCAGTAGATTGCCATCCCTATTATGGGTGGGCATCACCCAATTCAGTAAGGGCCTGAGTAGAACAAATATCAAAGAAAGGGAGGATTTAACCCCTTCCTATTGACCTGCCTGAGTTGGGACATCAGTCTTCTTCTGTCCTTAGAGTGAGCTATAGATTTTGTTTCTGTGAAGAACCCTGATTAATAAAAATATGCAAGAATATTATACTTTCTGTTCTAGCCAAATGATATGAATAGATAAAAAATCTAAATATCAGTATTATGCAGTTTAATGGGAAATAAATAGGATCTTCTCTTCACAATTATGTACCTCCCAAACACCTGACTCTATCATCACCACTGTCCTGCATGTTATCTTAAATTTAACAATTTCAGATCCATTTCTTTGAAACTGTGAATACATCTCTTGTATGACTATTAAAATACAAATATGGTGATATTTGCTATATTCTCTGATTGATTATCAGTCTCAGAGTAATCAGAAAAGGCAGAAATCTCAGAGCTACTTCGATTTAAGAGAGCAGAAGGGTGTGATAAAAATGCTCAGTGTGTAGATGACAAACTCTGCCACTATCACAATTTTACTGGAGAACTGACTCAATTGTTATAACCCTGCAGAAGCAATGTCACAAAATGATGAAGAGTGACAGTTCTAGAACCAAATAATTAAGATATGAATCTGGGTTAAATCCATTACTACTTGGGTAGATTTGGTTTTGTTATTTAACTTCTTTAGGCTACCATTTTCTCATTTGTAAAACATGGGTGACAATAGTGCATATAGTACAGGGTTATTGTAAATCGTAAATTTAGTAACAAACAAAAAACATACCAGTACATGGCCAAAGTAAGAAATAAAGGTAGCAACTTTCAAAAAAAAAATAGTGAATATTTAGTAATATGTACATAGCTATTAAGCTACATATTTATTAGATTGAAATCTGTGAAGAACACAATGCTAAAAGAATATATATATATATATATATATATACACATATATACATATATATATTAGCACTTTCTGCAAATGCATTCCCAGTAATATTGTTTCTGGCTAGTTTTACCCACGTTTACATATGAACTTGAAACTTCTATATACATAACAAAATCAATGAATACTTAACACGTTGTATTTAAGGGTGTGCCATTTAAAGATCTCACTAAGCATCTGAACTCCACAGACTAGCATATGATCCCGTTCCTTTTTGATATATTAAATGTTTTAAATTTAAATCTAACAGTTTTCAATTAATTTAGCTCTTCTGTTTTCATAAAACTCTCATATACTTAGAGTTAAAACATGTACTATGCATACACTTAATTATTTCAAATTCCAAGAAACATACATTTTATAGCATCATAAAATGTACTTTTTATTATTTAATTATATTGTTCTACATAGTTGAGAAGAAATAAAACCACCAAGAATAAATTAGGTTTCCATCATTTCCCAAACATTAATCCCTGTAGGCTTCAATTGTTCCTCATTCTTCATCCAAATGTCATATAATAATTTTATTTAGAAAAAAATCCCTAATAATGTACTTACCATGATTTACAATTACTCCAAAGCATTTCTAAAATTAGTGGCAATATGTACAGTACAATGTTTTTAATTTTTGATAAAGTTGCCATTCAGGTCAGTAGCTCAGAATTATGGCTACACTTTGTGTTTGTAACAAATGTTTTTCTTCAGTGAAATATTACAAATAATAACAATGGATGTATATTACTTGTAAACAGTATTTACAATAAACATAAATGGAGTATATTAGTTTCCTACGGCTGCCATAACAAGTTACCACAGTCTTATCTTAAAATAACGAAAATTTACTCTCTCACAGTTCCGTAGTCCTAAAGTCCAATATCAAGGTTTCAGCAGGGTTTTATTCCCTCCAAAGGCTCTAGGGAACTATATCTATTCAATATAGAAATTAATATGCTTGAAACCAGACAATAAAAATTAGAAACTTTCTTAACTAACCTAGTTATATATTCAAAATTAATAAAAAAAACACAATTTTCTTTGTTTTGTTTTTCCTTTTGTTATAAGAGACTCATAAGATCTGATAAGATTTATTTTTGAAGCATTTAATAAAGTATTGTTCATCACAGAGCCCATCTGTACAGCAGATCCCCAGAACTTATTTATCTTGTATAATTAAAACTGTACCTTTGGATCACATCTCATTTTCCCCTCCTCCCAGTCCTTGGCAAGTAGCATTGTATGCTCTCCTTCTATGTGTTTGACTAACAAACATGGTTCCTAGTGGAAAATTAATATACATATTTTCTGTAGGATCTGAAACAAGATAAGGATTCTTACTATTGACACTACTGATAAACATAAAATTAGAATCTACAGCCAGTTAAATTATTGTTTAAAATAAGATATGAGTTAAAAGGATTGGTGGGAAAAAAGTCAATGTGCTATTATCGGTAGGGGATATGATTATCTATACAGAAAACTCAATTGGATCAAGAGACATGCCTAGAACTATAAGAAAGTTTAGCAAATGTCCCTTATGCAAGATCAACTTATGAAGCCATCTGTGTTTTTCTATACCATCAATAGTCAATTAAAAACATAATGGAAAATGTGATATAATTCATAAACTTATGAAAAAAGATAGCAGAGATAGATAAATTTCCTTATCAAATATGGAAGCAAACCAAAAGGCCATGCTTTAAGCAACACAGGGTAAAATTGACTGGTGCAGGATTTTATAAACAATGACTATTGTGGGCTGAATGGTGATTGCCCCCAAAAGTATATGTCATGTCCTACTTTATGGACCTGTAACATTACCTTATATGCTAAAAGAATAACCAATTATTAAAATATTACCTTCTATGGCAAAAAAAAAATGTGATTAAGTGTCTTCAAAGGAGATTATCCTAAATTATTCAGGTGGGCTCTAAATAACATCACGGGTAAGAAAGAGGCAAAGGGATATTTTACACACAGATACAGAGAGAAGAAAGTGTAATGGAAAGGGAAGTTACAAAGATGTTCTCATGAGCCAAAGAAAGATAACTTCTACTATAAACTGTAAGAGGAAGAAACAGATAATCCCCTAGAGCCTCTAGAAGGCGTGTGATCCCTAATGACATCTGGATTTCAAGTTTCTGTTCTTCAGAACTGTGAGCAAATAGATTTCCTTTTTTTAAGCTACTCTTTTTATGGTAATTTGTTACAGAAAACACAGGAAAATAATACAGATTTTGGTACCAAAAGTAGTTCTAGAGGAATATAGTATTAAAGATGTGTTTTCTCAATTGGTTCTGGATATTCTGGAACTGGTTCTCTAATCTGATTATATTTAAAGGCATGAATGACTCTATTTCCATTGATAAAGAGGCCATTGATAGTCCATGGTGAGATGCAGCACTACAGATATTCAAATGTCACTATTGGGACGTGTGTGTGTATATACGTGTGTGTGTGTGTATACATGTGTGTATACACACACATATGTATGGTAAGGTAAGATTCTAGTTATGCATGGATTGCATATTTTAGAAAACTTTAGTTAAATTAATGAGTACAATGAGAGTGGCTGGTTATTCCTAACTGCACTGGGGAAACTGGGAGAAAGAAAAGATGAGCACAGAAATTCCCAGCTCAAGATCTGAATAAATTACTTGAAATTACCTGAAAGTTCTTATGTGTTCCCTGAAATAAACCCTGTCTCCTGTAGAGTCTAAAAAGACAAACACAGAGTCTTATCCTGGGAGTGGCTGGATCACCACACAAATTGAATTCTAAGCCATCTCAATAGTATCTCTTCTGTTGAAGTGAGAGCACTGACTGGGGGTCCTGAAAAATTGGAATGGGGACATATGAGAATATTCTAGTGAAGTTGTGAACATTGAACCCCTACATTCTGCTGAGTCTTCTTTAACACTAAATGCAGTCCGTCTACCACTATTGATGGAAAAGGTTAACCATGGTTTGCCTGAAGAAACTCTAATGGCCTTCCTTGAGGTAGTGGCATTTCATGACACTGCTGGTTCTTCTCTGGACCCACCCTTATGACCGTACTTGCTTCTAGATCTATAACTAAACTCAAGTGCAAGCAGGCCATAAAGGGTAAGGTAAAATGTGTGCCTTACAAGGAGCTCTACTGGGCCCCAGTATGTATAGGCAGAAATCTGGAAAATTTGCGTGGGGAAAGATAGAAAGAGTGAAGAATAATGACGGAAGAAAGATAAAGTTGAATTTATTGATACAGGTCAATTAAGAAGAGTTCTGGATTTTACCTTGAAGGGTAAGAAAGTGCCGTAACTGGTTGGTTGGCTGAAACATCAACAAAAAGGTAGCCAACACTACGTGAAGCTAACATGCAAGAACTTCCTTGAGAGACTGGAAAAAAAGGTATTGAAAGACTTAGGAATATTGGAATGTTAATGTGAATTCTCATGCAAGAACTACTCACCCACCTCTGGAAAGTCCACAAGATATAACCGGCACATTACTTTGAGAAATAATTTATGATATGAGTTCCAATATCTCTGGAGAGCTCATGGGTATTTCTTCTTTGTAGGCTAGAAATTACATGGGAACAGCAGTTCCCATGGTGACCAGAGATCCTTAACTGCAATGGGGATAACTGGATCCCAGGGTGGTAGAGCACGTAAAGCAGAACTTAGTCATGAAAGACAAGGTGCGTCTAATTACCATAATGAACAGTGGAGTGAAAGCAGTAAACAGAATGGTTAACAAAGAGATGAGGAATAAATTAAATTTCTTAATTTATGGACCGTAATGGAAGAGTTCTAGGTTTAGTTCATAGAATTCTAATTTGAATCACACAGGTTAGTCACATCCTCCTCAATCAATTCCAAGTAGTGAACCATTTTATAGAACCAGAACTCCTTGAAGGGATGAGAGGCCAGATCTCTTTGGGAACGAATCTAGCTACACTGCCAACAATATATACGGTTGATTTTCTCCCAGTTTTCTTGAAAGGGGCTTATGGAATTTTACTAGGTTTATTATGGATTGGGGGAAAGGAAATATTCAGATTTTTTTTGAAGATTACTGGATATTGGCTCTGAAGTGACACTAATTTTGGGAGATCTATATATTATTGTGGTCTGTTACTCAGAGGAGGGGCTCATGGAGGTCAAGTGATCAATGGCATTCTAGCTCGTACTGGGTCCAGTGGGTCCCTGAGCCCATCCTTGGTTATTTCCCCAGTTTCAGAATGTCTACTTGGAATAGATGTACTCTGTGAAATGAGGGCTACCATGGTATGAAAGGCCACATGGAAACCAACAGACCTGGATCTACCTTGGATCAATAGTAAACCAAAAGCTATCTCACATTTATGGAAATTTTTTAGAGATTAGTGGCACACTCAGGTAGTTGAAGTATTCAGGGGTGCTGATTTCCACAACATCTTTATTCAACTTGCCTTATTTGCCCTGTGCAGAAAACAAATAGATCTTAGAGAATGACAATGGAGTTTTGTAAATTAACCAAATGGTGACTCCACTTGCAGCTGCTGTTCCAGATGTGATTTCATTGCTTCAGTGAATTAACACATCCCCTAGTAGGCATATATTGATCTGGCAAATGTTTTCTTCTCCATACATGGTAATAAAGATCATAAGGAACAGTTTGCTTTCAGCTGGCAAATCCAGTAGGACATGTCCATTGTCCTGCCTCAGGGGTATCTCCAGGCCTATGTTATAATTTAGTCTGTAGGGACCTTGACCACCTTTCGTTTGCCAAGACATTATACCAGCTTATTATATTGATAGTATGCTAATTAGATCTAATGTGCAAGAAGTAACAACTACTCTAGATGCCTCGTTAAGACATTTGTATTTCCACCTCAGTAAAATTTTCAGGGATCCTAGAAAAGCATGTTGGGATATCTCTCCTAAGGTAAAGAATACGTTGTTCCATCTGTCCCTTTGATAACAACATCAAAAAAAGAGGCACAATGTCTCATGGGCAGTAAGATCCACCAGATATTACAAATCAAATTACTAACACATCTCCAGACTCTATTATGGGCATCTGTCTGGGGAAAAAAAAGTTAGCACTAGTTTGTTAAAAAATATATATTTGTACATTTATTGCATCACTTTTTCTGGTAGAGGGAGTTGGAAACAACCAGCTTCCTCTCACTAAAGGAACTAGAGAAGAAATTTGAAGGATGCAGTGTTAAAACCATGAACTCAGTGTACTCTCAGAAGTGCCAATACAAGTGACAACATACTGTTGAGAGGAATAAGAAATACAATGAGCTCCAGAGCAGGACATTATTTATATAAATCAAAAATGTCTATAAAGACAAAGGAACATGGTACTAGGGATTTTAGAATGGTGTATATATCTAACATACATCAATTACATCTAAAAGGATATGCACAAGTGAACAGGATTGGAGAATGTGGCTGAAGGGAAAATAAGGCAAAATAAAACAAATTATAATAGATGGTTGATATTAAATTGTGTGTAATAAACTGAAGAATTGATCAACTTAAATGTCTACATCTGAGCACAAATGGGGAAGGGAGAGAAAGCAAGGGATATAAACTACTATTAAGAATTTAAAAATTGATAGCATATTTATGTGTTTAGGAATACATATTTAAAATTTTTAAATGCACATCATTTACCTAAAAATACATTTAGAGTTATTTATCATAAGAGATTAAGACTGTGGCCAAAGCTTGTGTTAAATAACATTCATCAACACACTATTCAGAAAAGTGAAAAGATTAAAAAGTCTAAACATACACTAATATGAGATTAGTTAATTATGGGAATGGTTACATGAAATATAAAAGACTTATTGAAAATAAAGCTTACAAATTCTGTTGTGGAAATACTGACAGAGAAAACATGAATTTTAATTTTATGTTAAAAAACACATTATAAGCTAGAATATGAAGAATATATATATGTATATGTAACGTACATAGAGAATGAATGAATATATAGAAGTAAAATTCTGATAGTTGTTTTCTCTTAGTTATGAAACTAAATGGACATGTATTAATGGTTAAATAAAAGATAGTTATTCAATAAAAAGACACTCTTCAATATATATCTCTTATCAAAAACCAGTAATTATTTAAGATATAAATAGTTATGGTAGCTACATACTTCTATAACAAAGATTTAACTTTACTTCTTCCAAAATTATTAGTGTACACTTCAGACATATATCCTTTCAGTAGTTTATTAAATACTACATTGTCTGTTATGAAATGAGGATAGAAAAGGAAAAAGATATATCTCCTTTACAGAAACCTAAGATGGAAATACAATATGTTACTAACAGATACATTACGTAATAGTACAGGACAAAGACTCATCAAAACAACAATGGTCTAAGTGTTTCTGAATTCTGGAGACACATTATTATTTTATATATATGCCCTTACCTGTAAGGCAAAATAGTATGGAAATAGAATGCAGTTGGCCCACCACATAGATGGATTCATGCAATTATGGATGGAAAAAAATTCCAGAAAGTGGATCCGAAACAACACAATGTACCAGCTACTTATCCAGCATTTACACTGTATTAGGTATCATGAGAAACCTAGAGACTATTTAAATTATATGGGAGGATGTGTGCAGGTTGTTATATGCAAGTACTACACCATTTTACATGAGGGATTCGAGAGTCCACAAATTTCGGTATTCATGGGGTCCTGGAATCAATTCCTCACAGATACTGAGGGATGACTGTAATTTGAGAATGTGCTCACTTTGGCAGCACATATTCAAAAATTAGAAAGATACAGAGAAGACGAGGGTGGCCCCATGAAGGATGGCACGATTGGTGAAGCATTCCATATTAAGAAAATAATAATAATCGGAGAGTGATTAAGGCTGAATTTGAGATAAACCAACCTGGTTGTGTGGGATGTTCCTCTTTCCAGATCACATGTCCAAAGAAAGGTATTCTTTGCTGAGAGATATATAAAAGTATATGAGCCTGAAATGAAGTCAAAGCAGTCATCTGCTAGAAAGCAATATACAATGCTTTAGGTAGAAGTACCAAGCCGGTTCCTAAGGATTGCTGGAACATTGTATGTTTTCGAGTGAGAGAGCTTGAAAAGGCAAATCCAGGTGTAAGTGCCTAACATAAATCAACTATAGATTAGAAATTAGAGGTCACCAAAATCCTTCTACAATGGAGAGTGTGTACATAGAGCGTGCCGAATATAACAGTTTGAGACTTCAAGGCCTGTTCAGGGACACGAGACATTGGCCTGGTGGCAAAGGCTGGTGCTGAGGTTTGCTTCGCAATGAAGAATAAAGTTGGCAACTCAGATGTTATTAATTCAAAGCAAAGGGCATCCATAAACATTTCTGAGAAAAGTGATTACTCAAATAAAGGCCTACGATATTCCACATCTAGAAGAAGTCTCAAACATACTAGAACCAATGAATGATGCAAAGAACAGAAAACTAACCTAATATTTCATTTTCTCAACAGTTGACAGTATGAAAGAGTCATTTAGCAGAGAGACTCTTTTGAAGGGAACATGGGTAAGAGTAAAAAATGAAATCTGTTTTTGCATTTTCTGAGAATAGAGCCTGGCATTACACTCAAGTGGAGGCAATATTTCGTTTCTGTGGAGTATCTTGTTTTTGGCTAACAGGTCGATGCAGAATTGCAATGCTAAGGTCCATACATCTGTCTACCTCTAAATGCTTTTCTAGTCCATAATCCTTCAAAATCCCTCATGAAACTCACCTCTTTTATTGAACCTTCTTTTATTTGATAGTCCCTAACGGTATTATTATCAAATTAAAAATACATCAGCATGTACATAGTTATGTTAATTTGTTCTAAATGTGCTCTTCTGTGGGACTTTTAAGACTTCCATTTGATTAGCTTTTTAAAAATGAAATCTTTCAGTGTTTCCAGATTATTTATATTGCTTCTAATACACATAACAAAATATATTGATTTTGTAATAATATAAGATCCACGAATTGTGTGTAGGCTGGTTTATAGAACACACTCATGTACTTTGATTTCACAGAGCTTTTCTTGGCACCTCATTTAAAGGTACAGCATTGGTCTTCCAAATCTGACATTTGTATGACTGGCAGATTGCATTCCAATTTTATTGACCTTTATCTTGTTTTTGTGCCCACTGGATCATCAGATGCCATACTGTCAGAAGAAGAGCATTACAATTTCCTTACTTCTCCATTAATGAGTGTGTCTTTTGCAAGAGCATTGCTGATCATTCACAACCGGTTTTTAGCTTGGCTGTAGCCTTCAACTCTCTCTAACCTTTGTAGCCTTTAGGGAGCTATTTGTCTTTGTATTTCCTAATCTTGTAGATTTGTGTACTAGTAAATCCAAAGGCTACTTCTCAGCCCCAAAGTGGCTACACATGCTCTCTTATTTTTTGCCAAAGTTGCCCCTTTCCCCTCCTCTAAAGCAACTGTTACTTTCTACATTCTTTGAGAATCCTTTTCCTCAAGACTGGCTTAATTTTTTCTTGCGGGCTCTAAAAGTAACCTACTACTTACCTACTACTATGTCTCGCTCGTATAGATTCTGGTCATTACAAAGAAAGAAGTGCTCAGGGTATGACACATTTATTTTCAAAGGGTGTGTTATAGATATTCTAGATTACTGAGAATCTCGGCCCCTAGTTTCTAATTCCTGATTTCTAATTCATTTAAGATTTTCATTCAGCTTGAAATATCATTTTTGTTTTCTATATTTAAATGTAAATGTAGTTTTTATATTTTTTCTGAAATCTTTTTTTAACCCTTACCTTGAACTAAGCTTTATCTTTTTCTACCCATCTCTTTTTTTCTATGACTGTTTTCCTCAACAGTTGTATGCTCCCCCAAAATAAACAACCAAATCATTCTAGAATAGTGAAGTTCTTCCAGGCTCTCTAGTGGATAACTTAGATTGTTTTTAGACCTGAAGATGGTTTTATCCCATTTCTTGGCCCTTTACCTTGTTATACACAAATCTTTTAGGCAGTATGCCAGTTAGGATATTTTGTCTCCAAGTTTTCTTGAATTAGGTTCATTTCAGAAATGATATTTTATAACTTGTGCCTCACAAAACTTGAAGAGAGATCACCTCAAAGTTCATTTAGTTGCTTAATGATATTAGAACTCCGGGTTGACATCTATGCAATCATTTTGTCCTTTTTTAAAATGTTGCAGGATGTATGCAAGGATGAAAATATCTTGTTCTCATGTAATGATGTTCCAAATGAGAAGGAGGATAAAGAAATTCTTTTCCTGTAAGATTATTCTATAAAGCAAGAAAATCTTTCTCTGAACAGACTTCTAAATTGTTATTGGCCCAGAATGGGTCATATGGACACCCCGACCTGATTACTGGCAAAGCAAAATGGGATTATCCTTCTGAGTTTGGAACAACTATGATTCGTACCTCAGAGCTGTTGTAAGAAAACACTGCTCTTCTCATTCTATCCTCTGATTCCTGAATTTAAATGAATTGGTTTTCCAATAGTTAGGAACCAAGTAGAACAGCTGTTGTGTTGATAAATAATATCGATCACTACATGCACCTTGTCCTATATTTGGAAGTTAACCATTTGAAGGCCTTTGCTGACTTCCTTAAGCTATCAGGGCAACACAACTATAATATATATATATATATATATATATATATATATATATATATATACACACACACATATACATATATATATGTGTATATATATACACACACACATATATATTCAGTCATATATATTGTCAGTCATACATATTAATATGTATAATTAACATATATTAATTATATGTATAATTAATACATACTAATATATTATATGTAATGCATAATTTATACATATATTGCCAGTCATATATATTGACTACATATAATTAATATATATATATATAATTAATATATTATATATATATCATATTACATATAATTTATATATATAAAATCAGTCATATATGTATGTCTGTTTGTGTATATATAAATATGTATATATGTATGCATATATACACACACACACATATGACAGTTAAGTTTGAGAACTCATCCTAGAAAAAATGCTACATACCTCATTGTTGAATATCACTACAGTCACCTTCGCAGTACTCTCCTTGGGAAGATGTGCACCGATGCCAACACCTAGTCAATCCTTCAAAGCAATTTTGGAACTCTTTCTCTGGAATGGCCATCAGAGCTATCATCCTATTACCCTTGATGTCCTGAATATCATCCAAATATCTTCCTTTCAATATTACTTTTATCTTTGGGTAAAGAAAGAAGTCATTGGGGACCAGATCAGGTGAGTAGGGATGGTTCCAATACAGTTATTTGTTTACTGGCTAAAAATTCCCTTGCAGACAGTACCGTGTGAGCTGGTGCATTTTCATGATGCAAGAGCCATGAATTGTTGGAGAAAAGTTTAGGTTATCCAACTTTTTCACGCTGCCTTTTCTGCGCTTCCAAATAGTAAACTTAGTTAACAGTTTGTCCAGTTGGTACAATAGTAAACTTAGTTAACAGTTTGTTAACTAAGTTTAATAAATAAATAACCAATAATAATAAATGTTAACTAATAGTAAACTTAGTTAACAGTTTGTCCAGAATCATAATGAATAATCCCTCTGATATCAAAAAAAGGTTAGCAACATTATTAAAACAGGTCGTGAACTTAATTGTCATGTGTATTATATGGTATATATATTTGCATATATATAATACATATACACACAAAAATGTATATGCGTGTATGTATACATGTGTATATATACATATACACACCTACACGTGTATTTGTATATATGCATATAAATACATTTTTAATGAATATGTATATTTATAAGTGTATATGCATGTATACATGTGACATTTCCTACCCTATGTGACTATTTTCTACAATCATATAGTATTGCTTCCTTTCCATTCACATTCTTTGCTGATAAAGTGTTATCTTTTCTTCAGTTTTATGCATAATTGACAAAAAAAACCATATGTTTATAGTGCAGGATGTTTGTGATGTTTTAATATATTCATTGTGAAATGATTACCACAATCGAACTAATTAACATAGCAAGCACCTCACACAGTTATCATTCTTTGTGTATGTGGTAATAACATTTCATATCTGCTCTCTGAGCAAATTTCAAGTATAGAATACAGTTATTATTAACTAGAGTCACCACGGCGTACATTAGATCTATACGACTTAGTCATCTAATTTGTAAATCAAAGCCAATATCTGGTTCTAATTTTAAGTCTCCAGCTTCATCTCTCACTAGTTTTCTCCTTAATCCATACATTAGTAACAAAGAAATTACTATCCATTTATTACACACATCATTGATTTAAAAATATTTCTCTAGTCTTTCCCAAACCAAATTTAGTTGATTTAATTACTTCTACATTCAGTATTATCTATTTCTACTAGTTCTTTTTCCTCTTATTATCTTTCCTTTGATGAATAGCTTGGAATCCAAAGATTGGAATCTCATCCTATACATTTACTGCACTTTATCTTCATACTCCTTACTAGTTATTGTGAGTTTTTACATCTTTCTTATAAAACTGTAAGTTTTGTGAGAGCAGGGGCTTTGTCTCTCGTGTTGCATAGCCTAGTCTGTACCATAGCACATAGTCAACACATCAGCACATATACATACATACATACATACATACATACATACATACATACATAGATGAATTTTGTAGGTATTTATTGAATAATTGGAAAATTATATGAATGTACCATCCATTTTGTTGGCCAATAGAAATCCTATTCATTTCTTTAATAAATTTATCCCATCTTTCAATTTTGCAAGTTTTAAATCTAAAGGAAACTCACTTTATATAATGAATTTGAATAACGTTTATTTTTAACACATTATTTAAAAAAATGAAGTCACAAGTTAAATTATAATTTCATTAGCATCCACCAAAATTGACTATTATTCAAATATAATGTTTTTATTAATTTTGTGAAACCAAAATAGGTAATGAAAAGATACATTCACCTGTTATTAATGTCTACTTACTGAAGTGTAACATTTTAATGAAAGTCTTCTTAGGAAACTGTATATAAAAAAATGGTTATAGTCAGTGGAAAATGTGTGAAACATATTTAATATTTTAAGTAGTTAGACTCAGTCTATTGTCAATAACAAAAACTTCAAAATACATTATGTACAATAGGAAAAGTTTTACTTTCCTGAGGATTTTTTTCTAAATTATTTATCATGATTTTAACATAAAATCACTTTATAAACTCGATTAAATTGAAACCTTTTCTTATGTTCTCTATACTCTAAATTTTAACAAATATCCATACTCCAAACAATGCCATTATTATCAGAAAACTTCTAATAAAACCTTGCACGCAACTTACTTATACATTGCCAATTTGCAAATACAAACTCTCCTTCCTTCTTTCCTTCCTTCCTTCCTTTTTTCCTTCCTTCCTTCCTTCCTTCCTTCCTTCCTTCCTTCCTTCCTTCCTTCCTTCCTTCCTTCCTTCCTTCCTTCCTTCTTTTGAGATTTATTGAGGACCAATCTACTTGGGTCAAAGATGTTAGAATTAGGGATACATATTGTGCAAAATTGACATGATCACTATCCCTAATGCAGGCTCCAGTTTAGGGGGAAATACCTATGTTAATCAAATAGTAATATACATTTTTGAAATTATAACTGTACTAAATATTATGAGTAGGAATGTTCATGGATCACTCAGAAAACATAACAGAAGGATTTGTCCTAGATAGAAGATTTGAGATCATTTTCTTTATGGAAGTGAAAGTAGAGCTAAGATATGAAGAAAGGTTCGCAGTTAACTGGAGGAAGACAGAAACAATAGAACTCCATGAACAGAAATAAAAGGTGAAAAAGTAGAATGGCAGGAAAGCATTTAATGCTTCATGGAATTAAAACAACAACAACAACAACAACAACAACAACAACAACAACAATAATAATAACGGAGCCAAAGAGAGCAATGAAAGTATGGTATAAAATAAAGGACGAGAGACAGTCAGGGTCAGCTCATAAGTGACACCATCTAGTGGATGTTTCATATGTTACACCGAATCCTCAAATAAATGAAGAGGAATTGAATGGATTTAAGCAAGAGAGTGAGGGATTAAAATTTAGTTTTTAGTCCAAAAAGTGACTTTATGTTAAATAGAAAAAGCGGTCATTTCTTCAAGACATTTTACTGACATCTGCCGAAAAACTGTCAAATACCTATGAATTTATAAGTATACAAGCCTAGTGAGTGAAGGATGCCTCCTACAGTTGTCCAAAGCATAACTTGCAATAATAAGCAGTTCTGAGTAACTGGAGAAGACGTCGTTAAAGCATCATTATATCTAAATGAGAAGAGTATATTAGCCGAGGGGAGAGTAAAAACAGAATTTGGAGTGCGTTAATACGGTAGTGCGTGAACAATAGTACTTGGACAAGATTAACTGAGATTTGGATTAAAATTAGAGATGAAAAACAGATTTAACATATAATTAGAAGATAAAATTAACAACGTCATTGATCAGGTATGGGGAAGAGAAGGAAAAATTGCTGTCATGGATGACTCCTTGGTTTCTGGCTCATGTAAGGGCATGCACCATTCATTATGACAAGAAACACTGGAAGAGAATTGGCTCTGGGGAAAAAAAAAAGGGAAAGATCATTATTTCACTTCCTGACTTGTTAGTTTGGAGGGATTCTGAAACATTCAACTGGTGAGATCAAGAGGGCAGTGGATATAAATTTGAAGCTCAGGGAAGAAATCTCAGCTGAAGGTAAAATTGCAAATCTTTGATTTATGTGTGGAAATTGTAGTTGTGTGCTTGGAAGAGAATGCCTTGAGAAAGAGTCACGTTTGATAAGATTTTAATGTGTAGCACTTGGAGACTGTGGAGGGGACAACTATTTTTGTAATGTAACATTGGATAGCCATAATGAAAGGGGAAATATCACCAAATCCAAGGAAAGATGAGTTTAAAGAAGAAAGGGGTGGTCAAGTGTATTCAATTCTACTGAGAGGGCACATAAAATGGAAAGTTTATAAAAGCTTTCTTTGGTTAACTTTTTCACGTCCTGTATTAACTACAGTGAGAGAAATTAATTGATCTAGTTTGGAGTAACCTACCAAGTGTGTATGTGAGAAATGGAAGTAGCAAGTAAAGACTATTCTTGAAAAATGTGGTTGAAAAGACACAAATAGAAATCAGGGAGGTATAAGAAAGAGGGCAATGATAGTGCCTTTTTATGTCATTAGCTCATTTTTGTTGTTGTTTGCATTTAAATGTGAGATTCTCCAGTCTATTTAAAAGAATCATTTTCACAACAGTTTTGCCTCTTAATGAGTCTTGCATTAAATTCTTTATATATTGGATTATTCTATACTCACTTTAGGAAGGCAGATATATTAAGGTTATCAGAATCAGAAGGAAATATCAAACAAGTAGTGTTATATCATGACTTTGAAAACTGGTTAGTATGTTAAAAGCAAGAGGAGGAAAGGAAGCACAGTTTTTGATAGAATATTTGGAGATGCATGACACGGCTGCTTTAGTTGCAGTTTTTCTTTTCTATAGTCAAGAGATAAGAGATTGGGAAAATTAAATGAACTTTCCTAGTTCAAAGTTTTAAATGCCAAGCCAAAGATCTATGAAAGAGTAGGGAGAAGAGTGCAGCTAGAACATGAAAGATGGAGGTGATGAAAAGATTCCTGTAGTTCACACAGCTGTCACAATCATCATAATGAAACCTCACAATTTGGTGCCATTCTCAGTGATACAAAAGTGCTTAGAAGCTGCCACCTGATGGTGCTTACCTGGTGGTGTCACTGGACTTCTAAAGTCAATAAATACTTTTGTGAAGCTCTTGCTGCTTCTCCTTGCCCTTCTCCTGTGCTTGGGTCTCAGCCAAAGTTATTCAAAAGTCTTGAAAGTGTAAACCCACACAGAGATTATTTTAGGCTGAAAGATGCTGAACTTGGGAATTTATAGTGACTCCTACACATTAATATACACATTTAAATTAAAAAATAAAAATGTACAACTCTCAGTGTGTTTTTTTTAATGTGTTTAAAGCATTATACGCTTATTGTGGAAAACTATTAATAATAATATTTTAAAAGACCAAAACTTAAAACCTATATTTCTACCATCCAAGGTAATGATAGTTAAAAACATATATGATACCATCTACTCTTCTTCTTCTTTTTAATTTTAGGCAATTCTATTTATAATGCTTCGATAATAATAAGTTAAAAATCGCATCCTATTTTTTTATAAACATGATATGAAAGACCTATTCGTATTGTACCAATTATTATATCCCCTCCTAGCGTAAGCATGGTTAATATTTTGGTGCATTCTAATAAAATTTTTTGGGAAAAATATAAATATTATAAAGCATAATGGTTAAAAACTTAGCTTTGGTTTCTACACTTGTTGCGTTCCTCCTTTCTAAGAACCCTAAGAAATGTTTCTTTAACACTCACTGACTCATTTTCAATACAGTTATAGTTCAGATATAAAGAAAGCTTGGTTATGTGTCAATTATGAAGAAGAAGAACCCATTATCCTTTGATTAATGGTATGACATCATTATCTTGGATTTATGCCAATTTTGCATGAAAGAAATACCTTCTTTTTATTTTAATGTATTGCTTACTAGTTAAGTGCAGTGTTTTCAGTATAGACATTTGATGTTTAAGTCTAAATTTCTGAATTGGTTACCCATGTCATCTGCCTATTTTTATTTTGAATAGTTTGTCTTCTTTCAATTTTTTCAAACATATTTTTGAAATTTAACCTTTTGTCTGTCAAATGTATTTCTGTTGCTTCTTGAGTATATTTTTATATAATATTATACATAATACTTTGACTTATAAATGGAATTAACTTAGTTGGTACCCAACTTCATCTGTTTTCACTTAAAGAAGTATTAATCTGGGAACTTTTTATCAAAAATTTGCCAGAGATTTACAATTTCCTTTATCCATTTAATATTGAATATAATATGGTCTATTTCTTCTTATTTTCTCCATGTGGATCACATTTTAATTATTATGCCTTTGTACCATATTTTAATTTCTGGCAACAGTCTTGATAATGCTCTCATTTTGTCTCATTGATAGACATTCTTGTCTACTTATTTTTTCATATTAACCTCAGAATCATTTGCCAAGTTTGCGGTAAAAATATCCCATGGTGTGCATAAATTGATTTCATCTTAATTTATTAAATAAGTCAGGGAACATTGAACTCTTTATGAAAGTATGTTCTTTCAATTAGTGACATGCTCTTTCTATTTCTTTATATTTAAAAAAAAAATTATCTAGATAAAAATTTGCAATTTTCTTTGAAAAGAATGTAACATTTTTTCACAGGTTTATTATATATGTTTTTATTTTGTATTAAAGATCCTATTTTGAAAACATTTCTTGTCCCCTATATTTTCCAGCTGTTTCATCTTACACACCATGGGTTGCAATAGGAAGCAGTATAGGGTGAAGTGAAAGAGTATATCATATTAAAGAGTATATTATATTACCCAGACCAGATGGTCGGGGTTCAAATCTTGACTCTCCTGCTTTTGACTTAAGGAAAATCACCTAATCCCTGAGCAAAAGTTAGCTTATTTATAAAATTAATGTAATATAATAATAATAACTACAGTATGTTGTGATATGGATTAGAAGAGTATATATGAGTCAAGCAGTTTACTAAAGTGCAAATCTATGAAGCCCTAAATACAAGTTGGAAAATATATAGGGAAAGTTTTATGTTTCATGTGTATTTTCTGCCTAAACTGCCTAAGGTTCTTATAAAACTTTTTATTCAGTTTTGTTTAATAAATACATCTGTCATTTATACATAATAATTGTATTGTTCCTAATTTCGATAGTTATGCCTCTTATTTCCGATTTCCATGTTGCACTATTTATATCTAGAGGTTACATACATTGCAATATAACAGTTTAATAGTGGCTCTTCAGTCTAAGTCCTGACAGGGAAAAAAAAAAGTACGTACTATCAAATTGAGCAATTTAAAAAGGTGAACTCAAAAACGATTTATAAATACTTGGGTGAGGGGTAGGGAAGCAATGAGATACAGTGACGTTCCAGGCCCAGTACGACTGGAGGTCTTACACTTTTTTATGCTAAAGATATAAGGGAGGCAGTAGTTGCCAGGACCTGAAAACTGAGTGTGCTGAGAATGAAGCCAGCACGGGGTAATCCTAAATGAAGCAAACCACGGGAACATGTACTCCAGCTGACCTCTCCTCTCCCCTCCATCACTTCCACTGGTATTCAACTTCAGGTAAACGCAAAAGGAAGCCTTACGATGAAGGAACCCTTAATGTTGTCCATTTGGATTGGCCTCAGAAGGCACAGAGAAGAGGGTGCATCTGAAGGGGAAGGTGAAAGACACTCAGTTGATGGACACTGCTGTCATGTCCTGACATGGCTCCGTATATTTTCACTCCATAGTAAAGTATGAGTTCCAAGACTGTTCTAAGATAAGTTTCTGTATCACGTAATTTATTATCATATTCAAAATTAATTATTTTTCAATTAATTAGGAATAGATGTTCCATTTGCTCAATTTTGTTTGGGTTTATTCATTTAGTTACATGTTTTAGCAGGGTCAATCATCAGCCAGGCCTTCAGAAGGGGCCCAATACACATTAGAAGTTAATTCAGAACTAGTTTCTGACTTCAAGAAACTTAATGAATTTTGGTAGACAGACAAAAGAAGGTAAGAAAGCAAATCTAGAAATAAATGATTCAAAAATTTGAAGGATTACAATGCAAACAAATAACATGTTGCGATAAAGAATGATTTTGGTGAAAGATGAAGGTGAGTGGGTGGGGAATGTACATTAATACAAAGCTCATGGAAGTCATTGTGAAAGAGCGCATTTAAGCTGAGACCTACAGTGTGGTTTAACATCAGTGATGACAGCAGCAAAGCAGTCAGAACGAGAGCTGAGGACAATCACTTCAGAACTATTATGCCAGAGACGCCTAGTTGGGGAAAGATTTAAGGGTACACCCGCAGAAGAGAAAGGCCACGGAAGTTGGGGTCTTAGCCACCAGGCTGAGAGAAGAGGAGCTGACTTTGACCAGGCAAGTGGGGCGTAATCTGGCACAGCCTATAGCTAATAAAATTAGATTTTATTCTGTAAGCCATGAAAAGCCATTTGCCCCTGATTTCTCTGACACTCCACATCCAATCAGTCAGGGAATCAAATTAGCTTTATCTTCAAACTATATTGGGTACCCAACCACATCTTATGACTTCTACTGCTATCATCTTGTTTGCAGACACCAGGGCCTCAGCAGCGTTCCCATTGCTCCCCCAACAACCTTGCACTCCTGATACCCTCCTCACAGCAGCCAGGGGCATCCTCCTAAGAGTAGCAATAAGTCAAGCTGCACTCATCACCATACTGTTGCACCCCAGAATTTGCAGGTTAGCAAGATTAGTGTGCGGTTTGCTTTCTCATGTTATCCACCAAATTAAGGATTTTGAGCATGTCATTAAAATTAACTGGAATACTTTTTTTCCCCAAATGCTTTTTAAACTATTTATATGGGTAGATGTTATCTGTTCCTTAAATGTTAGAGCTAACTGAAAAATAAGTCAAGAATATTGAAAGTTTATCTGATGAAAATACATTAAAATATTTTGAGTTTTCTCTGAGCTGTTGATCTATTCAGCTATACGCATTGTTCAATAACTTTTGGTGATTAATTGTTCACCATTGAATTATCGTTTTACTGCAGTGCAGCACAAGGAATGCAGCCTTTAAATAAATATTATCTTCACATTAATTTGGGATATTATTGTTGTCTTATTTACTGATTTTATTATGGAAGAATTGTATCCTGTATATGTAAAACTTATAAATCATTTCATATAACTCTCTTTGTAAGTCATCTTATATGTATAATTTAGTTTATATATATAATATCAAAAAGTCTAATGAATTATACTATTCTAAGATATATCTTTATGCATTTTAGATTACTTATTCTTTCACGGACAGGGTGATTTATTCAAGTACTCCTAAATAGTTGTTTATGTTGATTTTTCTTGTATTCATTACATACTTTGTCTTATTTAACTCCATGCTTTGTTACTTGGGGCAAAGAGCTTACATAACAACTGGGACTACAAACAAAGTATTTCATCTCCTATAATTGTTTTAGCCATGTCATCTTAGTTATCTTGAAATGTCACAGTAGGATTTTATGTTCTAAACCTATCTCTGACAAACTTGTTATTTTTTATCATAGAATATCACTCAAATTGTACAAACTGATTAATTTTGTCGTGTGAATATTGTAGTTTTTTGGTTTCCATCATCACAGTGGGCTTCATCTAATTTTTATATTGAAGTTCACACTTAATGAGAGTTTTTAACTATGAGGTGGAAAAGGAGATTATTGATATACTATTGTCATATTACCTATTTCCCTTCCCACCCATGCAATCTCATCCTTCATAGTCACAGTTTTGATTCAATAGTACGACATCAAGTATTTTTAAATACAGTTAAATTACGAATAAAAAAATGAGAGAATAAAAAGAGATCTTTCAGTGGTAATCAGTCTTCAGATAATGCCATTCATTGTTTGCCATCATTCCATTTCCCTGTTGTCTCTTACTATAAAACATAGTTTGTCATATAAAAATTTAAAACATGATTTAATAGCCCATTAATTCAATTTACTATTTGTCTTTAATAAACAATCACTGTAAATTCAGAAAACTTCTAATTTTCCGAAAATGTGGTTTGGTCTTTTCTTTCCCCTCACTTTCATTACAGCAATTACATCAACAGAAACAACAATGACATGTTTCAACATGCAGTTGATAAATTACTAACTTCCATTAAAGTCAGTTTATGACCCTCTTGAGAAAGGCCTCTTTGTTGCAAACAATTGTGAGACACAATTTGAGACTTAGCATTTTTCTGTTTCAGTTGTATTCCATATTCCCTTAGGTAATTCTATCTGTGCTACTCACATAAATCAAGATAATTCTGTGATATGGGTTTCATATTATAGTTTTTTATGTGCTTATTATTTGGAGGCTGATGCTTCTGAAACTTTTTTTTTCACTGCAGTATAAACTGACAGCTTGCCCTGAGGGGGTCTTTCTTTGAGGATCAATGACTAGAGGCTGTATTTTATTTTTGTAGCCTCAGAACTGCATTTGTAAATTGATTAAACTGAAAGCATATATTTTATAACTAGAAAAGAAAAACGGATTCCTAATAGACTTGCCAGATTAGATTTGGGCTTTTACTTAATAGAGTTTCAGTAAATATATAAATAATAGATGATCTATCAGTTAGGATATCTTAAAAACAAAATAAATTAAGGTCTAGTCTCAAAAGGGGGCAACAGGCTTTAGGGATACTAATTAACGTATATATTTTTAGGACTCTACTTTTTTCATTGAAATGTGAAAGGGATATTAATATCTTTGTTAGCTAAGGACTCTCCCTATATTTGGGCTGTCATCCTAGAGTGTGGTGGATAAACTAAAAACAAATATTTATTTAAGGATTTCCTTGTGCTCTACTGGTGGTTTACACTCACTATCTACATATAAGTAGTTAGTATCATTACTCAAGCACATTTCACAAAATGCAAGCAAGCAAATAAAAATAAGAGTATATAAGTTAAATCAGATCTTCTCCATGAAATGCAGGATACATACAAATTATCAAGAAAACTACATTACAAGTAAAAATCATTACGTAATTGAGAGAATGGAAAAAGGGAAAAAATGGCAGACATAAATAAAAATTATTTAAATTAATGAAAATTGTAGGGTAAAATTTTTATCTGTGGCATTAGAACAGATTAGAATGAACATTGTCAGTCACAACAGAGGTTGGTGTTAGCTTTGCTGCCAATATTGGTGAAAGAGTTGGAGGCATGAGAGAAAAATCAGGAAAAAAGAATAGGAATCAGAAGCCCAGAGAGAAATATTGCATGAAGAGCTGCTATAGCCTACCAAAGCATACATTTAACAAGTTACATTAAGAGAAGTAAATTAGTAATATCAGAAGAGCGGTGCAAAAAATCAGACTATGCACAGCGAGGTGTGGAATCAAGCAATTTTCTAAGTCAATGTACACACAGAATGAGCATCCAAAAATATCTTTCAGATTGTCATTATCAACATTTATTTTCAATTAATTCTGAACATACAGATAATTTTGACAAATACTTTTTTCCTAAAGTATTTGCTTTTTTTTTTTTTCATATGGGATTTATTTTAATTTAATGAAAATTGTAACCAACGGCAATACAGAATTTATCAATATCAAATCAGAATGGTCGGTTTCATACAATTACTTTTTTAAGTTATTTAAAATATTTTGATTATTTTAATTTCTTATTTTGAAACAATCTGTTAACCCTCATCCAAATAGCTAAAATGCCCTTAAAGGAAGCATGACTTGCCTCTGAAGGTTCCCTGGCAATTTGGAAGATTTCATAAACCTTGATAAAGCTCAGTATCAGCTATTGGACAAATGCTGCATTAATTGTGAGATGGAAGAGAAAATTTATTTCTTTTTCACAAGAAACTGAGCTTTGTACCTTAAAATATTTGTCAGACTTGCATGCACATTTCCGTAAAAATCAAGAATCATGCTCTAGTGGATTATCCTGTCAAATAACAAAGGCATAATAAGCACATTGCAATGGGTGACATAAAGAGTTAAATAATAAGATTCTGCACCCACTCCCTTGTCTTCATTCCCCTTTTACTCCTTAAGGAGAAAATATGAACTGTATAATTTACATATTTTAAGTACGTTTTAATGTCCACATAAACATGAAAACGTGTACACATTAAAATGTATTTCTACAAAATGCCACCTATATTACTCTGCAACTTGCTTCTTTTACTAAACATTATATTTATACAGAAATCCATTTTTTCTTTATTGACCATATAATATCAGATATGTATAGATAAGCTATAATTATTTTAAGCCATTTTCCTATTGATCGGTATTTAGGATGCTTTAATTTTTTTTAGTGAGATTGTTGAGTCTAGTGGAATGCATATTTCAATTTTAGATTCTCCCAGCTTCTTTCCCAGAAGGTCACTGTGATTGCCACTTCCATCAGAAATACATGAGCATGCACATTTTGATCATCCTTACCAGAATTAGATGTTATTAAATCTTTCACTTTTTTGCCAATATGAGCAATGAAAATTGTTTATCACTGATTAGCTTTTTCCTGATCAATAAAAAGGTTGAATACCTTTTTATACACTTATTGAAAATATGAATTGATAATCATTTCTACTTTGTGTATTTCTGTCATAGCCTTTAATCGTCTTTTCTATTTGGTTAATGGTTTTAACTTAAGATTTGTAGGAGCTACTGGGATATTAAAATGTCATTCCCCCCTTTTTTGTTTTTCTGTTGTTGATATTTTCTCCTAGTTATTTCATGTTTCTCTGACTTGTTTTCCCATTAGGAAATGTTTTATTTCTTGCCTTCAAATATATTACATATATTTTTTTCTTTAAGATTGTATTTTGCAAAATATCTTTCTATTTTTTTTTAATTTTAATTTTAATCTTTTGGATATTGACTTTTACATATGGTATAAAATAGTGGTTTTAACTTGATTTTTGTTTTGAAAAAATAATAATGCCTGCTTGATGATTAATTTTTAACATTTTAATTCTACACAATTTTGAAGTTTTTACTCATGGGTATAAATTAATTCTCATATGGGTATTATACCAAAAGATTAATGTTTTATTAGGCATTATTTTATATGGTATAATACTTATTTCTTTGTTCCTCCCTTCCTTTAAGGGTTCTAGAGTCTTGAGAACTTACTATTCTTAAATAAAATCTCTGAATTACTAGCAACCTGCTATGCTGAATTTTGTTCATGTCTATTGCTGTTATATGGGGTGGGGAAGAGAGTGTGTGCGTGTGCGTGTGTGCGTGTGTGTGTTTGTTTGCATGAGGTTGTAATTCTCCCTGCTTTTCCTTTCTTTCCTTTTGAACCCCCATAGATTCTGACATGGGGAAGAAAGTGTGTGCGTGTGCATGTTTGCGTGTGTGTGTTTGTGTGCATGAGGTTGTAATTCTCCCTGCTTTTCCTTTCTTTCCTTTTGAACACCCATAGATTCTGACATGGTGAAGGGTTAAGTCCTATTCAGACTTTTCTCAGAAGGTTCTGTCTGCTATTTTAGTTGGGACTTTGCAAATATCTCTTGGGTACAGTAGCACAGGTGATTTTTAATGAACTAGTTCAAGGATTTTCTGTGAAAGCTATGAAGTCCAGTGTTAAAAGTTAGGAATCTGTATAGTTGGTCAGGAATTGGGCTAAGACATCTCATATTTGTTTTGGGGTGTTTTTTTTTAAGTAATTGATATTGGATATATGTATTAATACTTATTTGAATATTTATAACTTGCTTCATTGTCAATGATGACTGGCGATATAACATCAGCCTTGTTTTCTATTATAAAAACAAATGCTTAAAAAAGAGGAAACAAATTAGACAATATAATAATCATATAACTAATGATCAAAATCCCTTTCACTTAATAACTCCTGCTAACATTTTTTTGTAATAATGATCATACCTGTTAAAGTTTAAAGTATGTCTACTCTGACAAAATAAAATCATACTTTTTCATCTTAACTTTTAAGTCAATTCTGACTTTTCCCTTTCCTACTAGAAATGATTTCCACTTATTTAAAGTTTTGCCTGAAGGCTATCTTTCTAAGTAGATAGTCGATGAATGCAGATGTTCCTATTAATAAGAATAAAGGAATGCAGTCAGCCAAATACTCAAGGATTTACTGAGTAGCCACAATATGTAAGATTTGGTGTTACATGCTCAGAGGTGTTCACCGAAAAACATAAGTAGAACAATTATACTTCTGTTAATATTTATGTTATAAATAAACATAACTTAAAGGAAATTACCTAACAATTGTATGAGTTATAGTTGAGCCTTATATTTTAATGATGTGTGGTTTGTTCTGGTCTTGCTATTCCTAGCAAACACGGTTGCATTTAGAAGAGTTGGTCAATGCTTACCGAGAGCACATTTCATGAATTACAACAATCATAAAACTTTGCTTCCACAATATAACTGTATTGCATATTTATGATTTGTCTGAATCTTCTAATTTCCCTGATATCCACATGGAGAAAAGAAATTGTGTTACTCCCCTAGAAAGCACTAAGGAAGAGGAAATAAACTGCTAATACATAATATCGAAGTTTAAATCCAAATACTGAGTACTCAACCTATATCAATCACAAGATTTAATGGAAAAAGCCTATGATTGTACAAATAAATTTTTAAAACAGACCTTTTCAAAACTCAAAATAAATTATAATCAAATTAAAAAAATTAGCTATAAAATAGAATTTTATTTTTTATTTATTTATTTTTTTACCTAAATAAGGAAATACCCCAAACATACAAATGAACAAATCTAAGCCTGGCATAACATTTACAGTTATTTTGGACATTTCCAATAAGAAAGAAGAATAAAATTATACTCACTACCATCACTTCCATTTAATCTTATAGGCTGTGTGTTGGTCAGGGAGGGTAGTAGATCTGGCTGATTTCAAAAAATCTAGGAAATGAAATATATGATATAAAATTGGAAATAAAACAATAGATTTTTTTGTTAATTGCATAAGAAAGGAAGCTTTTGAAAAATCTAGAAATCAATAGAAATAAAAGAGTGAACAACAAGTTTGTTCACCATAAAATTGATGTTCAAAAATCAGAAAACTTTACAATTATAATTAAATAATACATTTAAAAATATATGTTGCATAAAAAGTACAAGGTACGAATAAATGAAGATTCTAATGTTGTATAATACTTCTATGAATAAAATTATAAAACTATACTATAGCAAATAAAAGCAGTTCTAAGAAACTGGAGAAACACACCATGCTCATGAATGACACTCTTCAATATTATAAAGAATAACCAAGAAAATATGGAAGAAGTGAAGGTGGTAAGACTTATAAATGAGTAGATGTTAAAGAGACAGAGGAGATTTTGATATAATTAGTCCCCTTGGGGGGAAAAGGAGGAAATGAAAAGGCTGCTTCTTCTTATCTCAAGCTAAGAGAGGAGATTTCAGGCCAACCACCCGAAGAGCTGAATAAGTGTACTCTCAGGTTGGGAATTACAAAGCATAGTGTCCGATTATAATGTGGAGAAGGGTGAAGAAAGGCCATGGTTGGGGCAATCTTCCTAGCTGACTGCATTCAGAGAAAGCTGCACTTTACTAATGCAGGTGAAAGGAGGCATGGTTGGTAACTTGAATCTGCAGAGACAGTGAACTTCTATGAGGTTGGTGCAAAGGTAATTGCGGTTTAAAAGCTTAAACATAACTGCAAAAACCGCAATTACTTTTGCACCAACCTAACAACAAAAAAGCTGGATGGCATCTATACCCGTCAGTGAAGAAAGGAGTACAATAAAGCAGCCTTCCAGAGGACAGGCATCATTTGCCAAGGAACTTCGGTCAGAAATTGCTGCAAAAGAATTTCTAAGAATACAAAAAACACACCTAAAAAGAGCAACTAGCAACTACGTATCTGTGGAAACAGAGGCCAGATTGAATCACTGCCCAAAAAGTAAAGTGGGATCCTTTTGACTATTGATTTTCAAAAAGTTTAAACATATGACTCAAGGAAATACAGAATAAACAAGTATCAAGAAAAAGCCATTGAAGAGGAAAGCATTAAAATAGTATCTCCAGTTCAAAGGATATTTGAGGAGTTGAGGTTTGCTTACAATGTAATACATGAATACTAAAAAAAAGATTGCTTGGTTACTTACAAAACTTGTTGATTTCTATAGAACAACAAACAGTAATTTCTGGGGTTATCTTTTCTAACAGAAATTATCTAAAATTATCTACATTTCTCTTGGACAAACAATATACAAGTTAACATATAACTTCACTAAAGCCTGGGACTTGGTTCAAAGTGAGTTGAATAAAGTGTATATTCATGGATAATCCTCAAGTGGGTCTGTTAAAAAACCTTTCCATTTTACCTTAAGAAGGCACGTTGACCACCATTTAGCCTTTTTTACAAGTTTGGAATAATTTTTCTTATCGCAACTTCATCCTGAATTCCCTTCACTATGCTCAATGCCCAAGGATTAAAAATTCACTTCTAATGACATCTAGCCATGCTCCACTCACCATGGTATGTCCCCATCCCTGAAGCTGACCCCCGATGGAGGAAAAGGAGTCTATTTATTTTGAAAATGTTCAAGACTTTTATGACTATACTATGTTATACACTTTAGTTATTAAAAGGTGACTTCTATCACTGCATTGTATTTTAAGTTTTCTAAGAGAGTAGAACTTAAATGTTCTCACTGAAAAAACAAAAGGTAAATATGTGAGGTGATGGATGTGCTAATTAACTCAGTGGGAGGAATCCTTTCACAACTTATATGTATATTAAGTCATCACATTACATACTTTAAATATCTTATAATTGTATGTGTCAATTATACCTCCATAAAGCTGAACAAATAAGAGGAGACCAATTTTAAGGCTAAAAGTAACACAAAATGCTATGGGATAAATCTTAGATTTTTTTTTTTTTCCTACAGGATAGATTAAAGAGGAGATAGATAGGAGACAGTGTAGGTTTGCTTCATGAATACATCTGAGTTCAGTTTCTTTCATACAATCGTTACATTTGCAAGAGTAAATAATTGCCATCTACAGGAGAATGAACAAATAAATTATGGTATAATATTACAATAAAATAACTATAAAACTCAAACCAATTAACTGTAAATGTTTTGCAGTATCCGGGATTGGACCCAGGAACCATAAAAACACATTAATAGAAAAAAATGGCAAAATGCACATAAAGTATGTAGTTGAGTTAAGGGCAATATACCTATGTTGGTTTCCTGGTTTTGACAAATATATCACGGTAATGTAAGATGTTAACATTAGGAGAAAATGAGTGAGAGGGTTATGGGAACTCATGGGCTTAATTTTATGTGTAAAGAAAATTGAGCCATAGGGTATTCAGACATTTGTTCAAACATTATTCTGGGTGTTTGTGAGGGTGTTTCTGAATGAAATTATCATTGGCCTTGGCAAACTGAGTAAAGCAGATTGCCCTTCTTTATGTGAAGGAGCCCCATCCAATCAGTTGAAGGCCTGAATAAAACAAAAAGGGTGACCCTTCTATAAATCAGAGAAAATTCTTTCTGCCTGATTGTCTTTGAGTTGGGACATTATTATTATTTTTATTTATTTATTTATTTATTTATTTATGTTTTGCTTTCTGACTCAAACTGAAACATTAGCACCTCCTGCGTCTCAAGCCTATAGGCCTTCAGATTGGACCTACATAATCGGCTAGGTCTGTAGCTTGCCCACAACAAATGATGGGACCTCCACATCATTGTAAGCAAATTTCTTATTATAATGCCTCTTTCTATTTATAGGCATATTTTTCAGTTGGCATCATGTTTAATATTTAAATACAAAAGGTGAACATTGATTTTTTTTCTTGTTTAGACACTCATGTCTCATAGCCAAAATGTACTGAGGAAATTAGTCCTCCACAGTCCCCATCTGGTGGTTGAATCCACTGCCAGCCCTCCCTCATTTCCCACATACATAGATATTCACAGCGGCTGTTTTACACTATAGCTGTAATGCATTTCATGTTTTATACTGGGAGCATGCCCCTCGCCAACATCTCCTTTCTTAACACCAAAACAAAACAGTGTGTGTCAAGGGTAGATGGTTCCCAATGATGTAAGTTGTATCCCATGGGAAAGTGGAATCTTCTGGTCAGGAAATCACACACACACACACACACACACACACACACACACACAAACACACACCCTATTGCCCTATTGCTTCTGTTTCTCAGGAGGGAGAACCCTGACTAACATAGAAACTATCTGTACAACTTTTCTATAATACTAAAATTACTCCAAAATTCAAAGTCATTAAAAACATTGTAGATCTCGCATTAGCACACACTGGAATATGTTATTTTATGTTTCACTGTATATACTTTGCTTTGCTTTTCATTAACAAAATAAAATTCAGCCACATAAATGGCTGTATCTTTATACATTCTTAACGCTCCACAATCATGGCAGAGCTACTAAATATTCAAGCTGGAGATGAGGCAGGCCCAGATCTATTTCTATAAAACAGCCAAATGGCAATGTCAGATAAATAGTTCCTGAAGTGTAACAAAAACCTACTTTCAGGTCAGCGTCTCCAGAATGCACATTGACTGTATTTAACCAAGTCAGAGAGTATTAATGGGTGCATCAATTATTTTGTTCTTTATACTTTCTCTTACAGGTAGAGAGAATGATGGATAGCATCCGGCTGTCTAATTCAGTAGAACGCCACATTCTATGAGAAATGGAGGAAATTTTAAATCCAATCGCCATCCATTAGAACCCATTTGACTCATACACCTTTGCCTACTGCCCAAAAGGCTACTGCTATAAGCTCATTTTTTCCCTAATTCTCTAGGATTCCCTTGCTTCTCAAGTACCTTCCCACTTATGCAAAACTCATAAACTTCTGACTTGCAAAACACGAGAAACTGCAATTCCTTTTTACTATCTTATTCTAATCTCTTCGAAACCCCACACCTATATGATATATTTTAGGTTGACTTATGGAATTTTCTCCAACAATAATTACAGCTATGAATAATATTGCCAGTCTCTTAATTTTCTATGTCAGGTGGTGCAACAAATTATACTTATTTGTTTTAGTTACTATATAGGTAACTATAAATAAAAAAGAAATAGGTACAAAGGTAATAAACGATCAAGCATATGCAAAATTTCTTCACCTCCTCTGAATACATACCTATGAAAGACCACTACTACTATCCACCCCCAAAAGGCCTTTTTGGTGTCTTTATTTCAAGATTTATTCCACATCTACTTCACTTGTGAAGTATTACACTCATTAAGATAATCTTATTAAGAATCACACTTGTGGAACTAGTTGCATTGAGAGTCTACAGTAAATTCTGGTGTCTACCCATTCACATAGACTGTCTGACAAAAAAAAGATATTTAGCTACTCAGTATTTCGTGTCTTGCTTTTAGCCATGACCTATTAAGAGGAAAATATAATATTGTCCTCTGGTCTCCTTCATGGTATATGCAGGTAAGTCTCCCCAAAGAGACCAACCTTGAGGCAAAATGTAAACTCCCTTGTATGGAGCTAGGGAGTTTTTCTCTAGCACTCCCTCAACATGACTGATAGAATATTTTGAGAAAGCATCACATCGATTATTGCAGAACCTACTTGTTGCTTCAAGAAATGATACTGTTTCCAACTTCAGAATATTTTGGCTAATGTGTTTTTCTTTTATTTTCCAATTATATTTAAAAATTCTTCATCCAAACACAATAAATACAAAACTCTTCCTCTCATTACTTATTCATGTCATTAACGCAAGTAGAATGGAAAATAAACAATTTACTCTTTTGACTGGGTTTACTAAAGTGTAACATATAATAGGAAATAAATCATTTAAAATAATGCCACCTACTCGCCAGAGGAAGCACAGAATAAGGATAAACCTTCAGCACCAAATGCTACCTTACAAAATGAAAGTTCAACTAATTGAAGTCTTTGGGCATCCAGTGAGTCTAAGTGGAAATTCAATATAACATTTTTGCTTTCAGTTCTTCCTATTCTTTTAACAGACTAAGCCAAATGTACAGTGCAATCCTGCATAAAGGAAAAAACAGAAAAATCATTGACTGAGTTACCTTGTGGATATGATAAATTACACATCAGGATTCAATACTAGGAGTATTCTCTCCCTTCCTGGAAATAACGCATAAGGAAAGAAAAAGAGCATAAGGGAAGCTTGCTCGTATCTGCTAGTTGATGGCTATCTTTAACCTCTTCATATAAATCAGCCTAACTCCAGGGTTTTTAATAAGCTACTTACTTTTAGGACTTGGTATATAACTTTCCACTTAAAAAAAATTAAATAGTTTATTTCTGATGTGTTATTCCATCTAACACTGTCTGGCATTTTCTGGCTATAAGAATAATACCTCAGGTAAAGCTCAGAACTCATTGTGTGTGTATATATGTATATATATATATATATATATATATATATATATACACACAAATACATATGAATATATATGTATATATACATATGCATATGTATATAATTGTATATATTAATTATATAATTAATATATTATATATACATTTATTATATATATTAGTTTTGAGCTTATTCCAGTGAAGTATCTTATTCCTTTTTTACCTTTTATGTATTCATTTTTGTGTATTTTTCTTAATTAGCAACTCTACAGGTCAGGTAACAAATGTGTCACATGTACGACATTAATAGAAAATGGAAGGACACTAAGGAAGTCTCAATCCTAGGAAACAAGGAATTCCCAGTTTCATCAGTATTCCCAGCTGCATCTCTCCCAGTACAGCTCCATTACAGTCCAGTAAGAACCTGAACAATTGTCTTTCGTTTCAGAACCAGGAACAGCTACCTTTTGGGAAAAAAAACAAACAAACAAACAAAAAAAAAACCCTGTATTTTTAAGACACAAAATCATGTCTTAAAACACTTAGCTTAAAAAAAAAAAAAAATGTGCTCTGAACTGTGATTTAGTCAAAATCCCCCTCAGAAAACAGAAGCACATTACTTGATGTATTTCTATTCTTAATTTTTTGAGAAACCTCCACACTGCCTTCCATAACGGCTGCACCAGTCTGCATTCCCACCAACAGTGTATGAGGGTTCCTTTTTCTCCACAGCCTCTCCAACACTTGTTACTATTTGTCTTGTTGATGACAGCCATTCTAACTGGAGTGATGTGATATCTCATTGTGGTTTTCATTTGCATTTCTCTGATGATTAGTGATGTTGAGCATTTTTTTCATATGTTTATTTGCCATTTGTATGTCCTCTTTGGAGAAATGTCTCCAAATGTCAGGTCGTCTGCACATTTTTCAATTGGGTTGTTTATTTTTTGTGTTGTTGAGTTTCATGAGTTCCTTGTATATTTTGGATATTAGCCCCTTATCGGAGGCACTGCTTGAAAAAATCTTCTCCCATTCAGTTGGTTGCCTCTTTATTTTGTCAATGGTTTCTTTTGCTGTGTAGAAGATTTTAAGTTTCATATAGTCCCATTCGTTTACTTTAGCTTTTACTTCCATTGCCTTTGGAGTCAAATTCATAAAATGCTCTTTGAACCCAAGGTCCATAAGTTTAGTATCTACGTTTTTTTCTATGCAGTTTATTGTTTCAGGTCTTATGCTTAGGTCTTTGATCCATTTTGAATTAATTTTGGTACATGGTGACAGATAGCAGTCCAGTTTCATTCTTTTGCACGTAGCTATCCAATTCTGCCAGCACCATTTATTGAAGAGGCTGTCTTTCCTCCATTGTATGTTTTTAGCTTCTTTGTCAAAATTATCTGTCCATATTTATGTGGTTTTACTTCTGGGTTCTCAATTCTATTCCATTGGTCTATGTGTCTGTTTTTCTGACAATACCATGCTGTTTTGATTATTGTAGCCCTGCAGTAAAAGCTAAAGTTAGGGAGTGTGATACCTCCAGTATTGCTCTTTTTTCTTAAGATTGCTTTGGCTATTCGGGGTCTTTTGTGGTTCCAAACAAATCTGAGGATTTTTTGTTCTATTTCTTTAAAAAATGTCATTGGGATTTTGATGGGGATTGCATTAAATCTGTATATGGCTTTAAGTAATATGGCCATTTTAACTATGTTCATTCTTCAAATCTATGAGCAGGGAATGTCTTTCTATTTCTTTGTGTCTTCTTCAATTTCTTTCAAATATGTCTTATAGTTTTCAGCATATAAGTCCTTCACATCCTTGGTTACGATTATTCCTGGGTATTTTATTATTTTTGCTGCAATTGCAAAAGGAATTGTTTTTTGCATTTCTTTTTCTGAGATTTCATTGTTAGTATATAGGAGTGCAATGGACTTTTATACATTGATTTTGTAGCCAGCAACTTTACTGTATTCGTTGATTGTTTCTAATAGCTTTTTGGTGGAGTCTTTAACGTTTTCTAAATATAGCATCATGTCATCTGCAAAGAGTGATAATTTAACTTCTTCATTCTCAATTTGGATGCCTTTTATTTCTTTCTCTTGCCTGATTGCTCTGGCTAGGACTTCCAACACAATGTTGAAAAGCAGAGTGATAGGGGACAGCCCCGTCATGCTCCTGAACGTAGAGCAAAGGGCTTCAGTTTTTCACCATTAATTATGAGATTAGCTGAGGGCTTGTCATATATGGCCTTTATTATGTTAAGGTATTTTCCTTCTATACCTATTTTATTAAGTGTTTTAATCATAAATGGATGCTGTATCTTGTCAAATGCTTTTTCTGTATCAATTGATATAATCATATGATTTTTGTCCTTTATTTTGTTTTTGTGATGATCACATTAATGAATTTGCCATAAGTCTAGCCAAGGGTTTGTCAATTTTGTGAATCTTTTTAAAAAACTAGCTCTTTGTCACATTAATTGTTTCTATTGTCTTTTTGTTCTCTATTTCATTTAGTTCTGCTCTGATTTTTGTGATTTCCTTTTTTTCTGCTGACCTTAGGTTTCACTTGTTCTTCTTGTCCTAGTCCTTTAAAGCGTAACATGAGGTTATTTATATGGGATTTTTCTTGTTTCTTGAGATAGGCCTGTAATGATATAAATTTCCCTCTTAAAACTGCTTCCCTTGCATCCCAAAAATTTTGGTAGGATGTATTTTCATTTTCATATGTTTCTATGTATCTTTTGATCTCTCCTCTAATTTCTTCTTTGACCCAGACATTCTTTAAAAGTATGTTGTTTAATTTCCATGTATTTGTGTTTTTTTCTGCTTTCTTTCTGCAGTTGATATCCAATTTCAAAGCCTTGTGATCAGAGAATATGCTTGTTATGATTTCAATCTTCCTAAATTTGCTGAGGGTGATTTTATGTCCCAATATATGGTCTATCCTTGAGAATGTTCCATGTACACTAAAAAAGAATATATAGTGTGATGTTTTAGTATGAAGTGCTCTATATATGTCAATGATGTCCATTTCATCTAATGTGTCATTTAGGGCTGCTATTTCGTTATTTACGTTCTGTTTGGATGATCTATCCATAGCTGTCAATGATGTATTTAAGTCCCCTAGTATAATAGTGTTTTGGTCACTTTCTCCCTTTAGTTCTGTTAGTAGTTGCTTGGTATATATTTAGGTGCTCCCTGATTGGGGGTATAAATATTGACGACTGTTATGTCTTTTTGTTGTATAGTCCCTTTTACCATTATGAAATGTCCATCTTTGTCTCTTGTTATCTTTTTCACCCTGAAGTCTGTTTCATCTGATATCATTATGACTACACCTGATTTTCTCTGAGTACCATTTGCTTGGAGTGTCAATTTCCACCTTTTCACTTTGAGTCTATGATTGTCCTTATAACTGAGATGTGTCTCTTGGAGACAGCATATGGTTGGGTTTAGTTTTTTGATCCAATCTGCTACTCTGTGCCTTTTAATTGGTGAGTTCAGTCCATTTACATTTAGGGTGATTATTGATACGTGAGGATTTCCTGTCATTCTATCTTTAGTTTTCTGGTAAGTCTGTGACTCCATTGTTTCTTTGCCTTTTTGTTGTTGTCTGTTATTTCTGTGTGGTGGTATTCTATGATGCTTCCCTCTGTTTATTCTTTTATTACAGTATATAGTTCCTGGATTTTTTTTTAAGTGGTTACACTTAAGTTTATGTAAAAGAAAGTTTGATATTTAGAGGAGTCCATTTTCTTCAGCACACTTACTTTCTCCATTCCCATATTCCGGTTCAGGCCTTTACTCTCCCCCATTTTATATTTTGGTTGCCACAAATTGTCCCTGTTGATGGTGGTCGAATAGCCTCCTTTAGCATTTCTTGTAGGTCGTGTATTAGAAAATTCTTGTAGGTCGTGTATTAGAAAATTCTTGTAGGTCGTGTATTAGAAAATTCTTTCAGATTCTTTATGTCTGGGAAGGTATTTATTCCTCCTTCATATCTAAAAGATATCTTTGCTAGATATACTCTTCTTGGCTCATAATTTCTCTCTTTCAATAGTTTGAATATTTGGTTCCACTCCCTCCTGGCTTGCAGAGTTTCTGCTGAAAAATCTGATGACAATGCAATGGGTTTTCCTTTGTAGGTTACCGTCTTCTTTTTCCTGGTTGCATTGAGGCTTCTTTCTTTGTCATTGATTTTAGACAGCTTCAATACAATGTGCCTTGGAGAAGGCCTGTTTGGGATTGAAGTAATTAGGTGTTCTATTTGCTTCTTGGATTTGAGTATCCAGTTCTGTCCACAAGTTTGGGAAGTTCTCATCAACAATTTGTTTGAATATATTCTCCGTTCCCTTCTCTCTTTCTTCTCCTTCTGGTATGCCCATTATTCTTATATTGCTCTTTCTGTTGGAGTCAGAAAGTTCTTGTAGAGTTCTTTCATTTCTTTTAAGTCTCAAGTCTCTTTCTTCTTCCATCTGTGTAAATTCCAGGTTCCTATCTTCGATGTCACTGATTCTTTCCTCTTTCTGGTCAACTCTACTACCTAAGCTGGTTATTTCATTCTTGATTTCTTCTATTGAGTTCTTAATCTCTAGAAATTCTATTTGGTTCTTTTTTAAAATTTCAATCTCTTTCATAAAATGCTCATGTTGTTCTTTGATTGTGTTTCTGAGTTCATTAAACTGACTTTCTGTGTTTTCTTGCATCTTGTTGAGTTTTTTCAGAACTGTAATCTTGAATTCTCTGTCATTTAAGTCACATATTTCCATCTCTTTCAGTTTCTTTTCTGGAGACTTTTCACTTTCTTTCTGAGCTGTCTTGTTGCCTTGGTTATTCATGGCAATTACTGATTTATTATTTCTCTTTCTAGACATCTATAGGAGTGGCTTCTGCAACAGGTTGATAGGAAGAGGTCTTTCGTTTGTTTTCCAGCACTTCTTGGTAGAATGTTTTATTTTCTCTCCGACTGCAGCCTTTTTTCCCTCTCTCACACAGTAGTGCTATTTTTTCGCTGCACTATTCCAACTTCCCACACAATGGGGGGATTCCCTGGGAAACAGGCTTCCTCTCTGTTAACAGTTCGCTTGGGTCATAGGGCACCACGTCCCTGTGGGGATGCGGAGAGCTTTTGAAGTTCCAAAGCTCTTCCTGCACCAGATTCAGAGCCCCTATGTTTCAGCAGTTCTGTTTACTCCTGCAGGGATCCACCCAGGTAGGTTGGGCCAGGGGTGGGGTGAGTTGTGAGAGGTGGCCCAGAGCAATGGCGGCGACCACCACCAAAGCTGGTCCTGCTTCCACAGCTCCCTCCCCTTTGCCGGAACTAGTTGGTTTGGGAATGTGTGTCTGCGGTCCACAGTTCTCAGAAGAGCAAATATTGTGTCATTTTTGTCTGACACTGCTACTGTTCCGCTTCTAGCACTGGGCAGGTGGGGGCAGGGTGAACTCTGGGAGGGTAGGGAGGGGGCAGCTAGTCTCAGTGCCTAAGGCTTCCGTTCTCTGCTGGGCAGTTAAGGCTTAAACCACCATTTTCAGCCTTCTTCCCTCAGTCTTTGCTCCGAGGTCTCTGCCATGAGCGTTGGGTTCAGCCGTGTTATATGCTGCCCCCTCAGACCTGTGGGCCATAAGCGGAGCTCTAGCAGTCTGAGTTGTTCCCTCTCTTGCAGCTGCGGTAGTGCCGGGATGCAGCGAGCTCGGAGCACTGAGTTAGGTCTGCGTCCTGCGCCTGCGCGGCTCTGTCTCCGCACTTCTCCATTCCCTCCTCCCCCGCTCACTCGATTCGACCAACTGGAGGTGAATTCAGTAGTGGGCCTCTTCGTCTTGCCTGTCTGCTGTGCAGGGAGTCCTTTGTGGAGTTATTGTTGTTTGATTAGTTGTAAATTCCAGGGGAGCTTTACCGAGGTTCACCTCATGCCGCCATTTTGATGACGTCCCTCTCAGTTGTACTTTTAAATACACCCATTAAAAAAACATGAGAAGCATACTTATTCATGTTTCCTAGTGATGTTTATAAACAAAATTTACAAAAAACATCACAAGTATAAGAGAAAAGTAATAGTTACAAAAAACTAGATTATAAGAAAACTAACAAATAATTTAAAACTAGAAGTCAACAGGTTATGTATAATTAGTAATAACTACATACAATCGGGAAAGAAGGTCTTGATGAGTAAACAGAATAAGATAACATGCAATTAAATCAAATAGTTTATTTGTAAATTAGAATAGCTAAGACTTTACCCAGATTTTGGGGCCAAATTGTTGAACCATGGATTTATTTCACCTTATGTAAAATAAATTAGCTGTAGAAGGAGAAGCAAAATCTGTATTCTGAGATCACAGGATAGCCTCTTTTAACATGTCCTGATTTTTATGCAAACATTGCCTAATATTAGCTCAAAAATACATGGTCACTTTTTTGGGCTTACAGCTTTCCTTCTAAATTTTAGTTTAGTTTTATTAAAATTTAGTTGACAATTGGATATTATATTTTTGTGTATGAATAGGTAAAAACACGTTGCCTTCCACTAATTACACATGTAGATCCCAGTAAAATAATAATTTATATTCCAAAGATTACTTAGCCCCGTCTCCAAAACAGGTTTTCATGTATAGAAGTGTGTGTTTTCACTAGATCTGTGGTATTAAGCAGCAAACAATTTTATGAATTAAATCCACCAGTTCTCTGTATTTCAAGGTCTTAGATGTGCCCCATTTTTTCAGAAAACAATAAAAGAAAAATATGCTTATATCACAGTTAAAAGAATGATTTTTCTTTATAGTAACATTTATGTTTTACATTAACTACAAATCAGTATCCGTACCATTTTCAAAATTTGTGTTGTAATGGATTGCCATAAAGGCAGAAAACAGTTGAACAGTTACTTATTAATAACTATGTATTCTAAATGAGTTTCTAACTATAATCCCTTAAAAAGACCCACAAAAATTTCACACATATTCAAACAACTTGCAATTATAGTATGATTATAATTGTGTGGCACCATTGCACACATATTCAAACAACTTGCAATTATAGTATGATTAACCCCAGGAATTCTGCAGGAACAGGATTTTTCAGTTTATTCTCACCCTCTGATGACTCTAAATTATGTTTTTATATACACCCATGAAAAACTTGAGAAGCATAATTGTTCATGTTTTCTTTTGGTGCATATAAACAGAACCAATAACATTAAACCTTAAGAGTCTTTGAATGTATTGTATGCCTCACCCACAGGCAATATAACCTCTTGGTCCTTTACTACTTACCATTGCAAGGTAATATTTTTTAATACAAATGGCTGTGCATATATCGAAAACTTCATTTCAACAAATGTTGGAGATTATAGCATTCTAATATAGGATAAAAATTATAACATTTATAAGATAAGATTCCTATACCCAGAGTAAGGTATTATAAGAATTTTTAGGAAAAGATCCCCTTGCATACATGCTATGAGATTTCATAAAAAAATTAATGATTTTCCATTTCTTGAGATATGCTTTTATAACTAATTGGTTAATTGGCTTTTTGGGAAAGGGATAGCGGCACTCAGGAAAGCTCAATGACTTTGGATTTTTGAAAGTATAATGGGATATCAAAGAAAACAAAAAGAATAAAAACCAAAACAACAGAAGTAAAATGTGTTTAGCTATGCTGAAAAATATCAAGTAGACAAGGCACATGAAGTATTGAGTTCGTTTATCCATCCATTAGATATATCCAAATATCGATCACGTGCTGTGTGTGGTGTTAGCTTCCTCGCTTAGAATTCCAGGCTGATGAAATACATGCTCTCAGAGAGTTTATATGTCATGGGAAAAACAGAGCAAGTAAGCAAACACACAAGTAAATTAAGTAATGACAAATCATGCTAAAGACTGAAAAGCGGGTCAATTAGGATCTAAAATAGATACTCAGAAAAACTTGCTATGCTATTTAGGTTTGCAGGGAAGATTTTTCAGATAATGAGATGTTTATGGTGAGAGCTGGAAGAGAGAACGACTTACCTTGGGATTATGGGGAAAATAGACCTCTATGCAAAAACAAATGTATGTGTAAAGGTCCTGGGTATGGTACATTGGGAGAGATTGGGGCAGTTGTTGAGAACAGCATGAGATAAATCAGAGAGGTAAACAGGATCAAGATCATGAATGGGTTCTAAAAACTATGTTGAGGAATTTGAATATTATTTCACATATGACAGAAGCCATTAATGAATTATAACTAGAGATTGACACAATCTAAATATGATCCCTCTGGTTGCTCTGTGAAGAAAAGTTTGGATGGTGACAAGAATGAAAACAGAGATCAGTTAGAAACATGACCTAGCTCAAGCAAGGGAGTGGTGATGATATAAAGCAAACTGGTGGCAGAGATACCAATATAAGTCTGCTGACTAATTAGGTTTACAGGGGGAGATAGAAGAATGGAACAAATAATAAATATGGATTTCTAATTTCAGCATGTAAGAAAATTGTGTTATTTACTATGATGAGAAATACCTGAGTAGGGCCAAAGATTTCAGAGTGAAGAAATATGTTTGGTTTTTTTTTTTGACAAGTTAGTTCTGAGATATAGATAAAATACCCAAATAGAAACAAGTAAGCAACTGAATGCATACTTTCTAGAGGAAGCAGACTAGAACTGATCAGAAATTCTCCGCATATGGGTAACGTAAATGTTATGAGAATACACAAGAGTACACTGAGTCACATGACTCAAAAAAGGATAGTGTTTCAATATGTGTCATGGAAAAGATACTTTTCCAATGCTTACACAAACAAATTGAATTTTAAAGGCTATGAGGGGACTTACATGCTTTTACATATGAGTCATGCAATCTTTACAGTTTCATAAGCTCAACCTAACAATACTGTCGGAATGGTCTGAAGGAAAACCAGTTATGGACAAATTAACAGGCTAAGATCAGGATGCACATTAAAGGAATGTAACACATTAATGGGAGGGCAATGCTGGTTTACGTGATTCTGGTGTTTGTGGAAATGAAAAACAGAGGATATATTTCAGATATATGGAAGGCTACTGTCCCCAATGTATTACAGTGGGGGGGGGGCAAATTGGGCTGCTATCAAAGATTCATAAAATAAACCTTTTATAAAAGCACATGGAAGTGCCTAATGAATACCCTCTGAGAGATAGCCCTAAAATGTTGAAAAATAAAGGTCTATCTCCCAGAAGCTAAGCCAATGGTAGATTTCACGGTCATATAGTTAGTAATTAAAAGCTTGGGTATACATACTATGACCAATGGAGAGAGAAGATGAAGCTTATGTTTAATGACAGGAAGTAGGAGCACAAAGAGTCAACAAAAGAAGTGAAGGATGGAATGCAGATTCCAAGAGGAGTTAACTGAATGGGCAGCAACTTTGCAGCCTGGAGGACAGGCTTCACGAAGAAAAACAGTCAACAGCAGCAAACAAGACAGGGTTGGAAATGAGTGCAGAAGCTGAAGATGCCTTTTTGTTTGGTAATAAGAGGTGGGGCATTGTCTAAAGTTTTCTTTTACCTATTCGTCTTTCACAGTTTTATCTGAATTCCTGCCTTTCTTTTCAAAATGACTTTTTAATTTCAGCATTAAAAATGGATGTGGATTCTATCAAAGATATTTTGGAGTTCAACTTTGCCAAATTAGGTCTACTTGTGCTTTGGACATAAGAAGAATAATACAGCACTATTAAAATAGTTACCTATCTGTTGTTCTTTCTATTTTTCTTGCTCGCTCTTTTTATTGTCTCCTTCTTGTCCTTCCATCCTCTCTCCTTTTCTTCCTTTCACTTTCCCCCCGTAAGTTAACTATAATAAACAGCTTTACTGATCACATTCCCTAAGTGATAGGATTAATGTTCTTGCATATCAGCAACTGCCACGCATCTGTTAATGTCTGACCCACTTTCTGTGGTAAAAGGGAGGCACGTTAGGTACACTTTGAAATTTTTGTTCTGTATGGTTTCCAACATTTGCTAAAGTTTCCACATTTATTTGTATAATCTTCATGCACTGCTTTTGAGTTTCAGCTTCTCTTGAGCTGGGAATTGATACAGGGCAGGGAATGCGATTCTTCAATGGGGTCTTTATACTTACTCCTTCTTTATGTGTTTCTTCTTAAAATGCAGTCTTGCAAACATATAGTAATGCAACCCTCAAAGTTTTGAAAGTACAGAAAGTCTGTTTTCCTATTTTCTAGAGTTGACACTGATTTCACTCTTTTACACTGCAGACAGCTAAGTTAGAGAGAGGACTGGAGTTTACATATTTAATTATGTTTTCTTGAACATGGAGATTCTTTACCCTCTCAAAATAATTTAATATGTTTTTACTTTAGAAAGTAGTATAAGTTCATTTTGGAAAGCTGCTAGTATTCTGGTGTAGAATTTTCATGCATTAAGTAGGTTACTGATTTAACTGTTTTAACAGAGACTAAAATAAAAGGTTTATAGTGAGACATTTATTTTATTTTATTTACCAAATAAATGTCAGGGCTGGTTAAGGAGGACTTTATCAAAATTTAAAGCTTTTGCTCATTTAGGGACACTTAAAATATGAAGAGACAAACTTCATACTATGAGAAAATGTTTGACAAAACCGTAGTAACATATATCTATATCCATATCTATCCATCTATTTGTCTCTATATCATGTCACCTCTCTCTCTCTCTCTCTCTCTCTCTCTATATATATATATATATATATATATATATATATATATATATAGATAGATAGATAGATAGATAGATAGATAGATAGATAGATAGATAAATAGATAGATAGATATAGATATAGATAGACAGATATAGATTATAGATATAAATATAGATATATACATCTATCTATCTATCTATCTATCTATCTATCTATCTATCTATCTATAGCTTAGGATTTGTCCTTTATGTAAAGAACACCTACAATTCAATGAGAAAAATAAAACACAACTAAAAAATTGAGAAAAATTTTAGAGACATTTCATAAATGAATATATTAAAATCACTAACAGCAACTAAATACCCAGAAGAATAGCTAAAAAGATTGACAATACCAGCACTAGTAAAGATGTAGAGAAACTTAAGCCCTCATATATTGCTGTAGGAAATGTAAATTGGTGCAACCACTTTGGAAAACTGCTTGACAGTTTATAAAAAAATAAACATATACTTACAATGTGACCCAGGAGTTTCTCTTAGCTATCTATGAAACTTAAATGAAGCATATGGCCATACAAAGACTTGCTCTCAAAACCGATAGAAGTATTATCATCCTAGCACTTGAATGGATAAAATCCAAGAGTCCATCAACTGGTAGACAGATTTTTTTTTTTAAGTGATATATTCATACAATGGAATCTACTAAGCAATAAAAAGTAATGAACTAGTTATGCACAAAACAAGGTAGATAAATCTCGAAAAACATGTTATGTAGTATATGATTATATTCATATAAAGTTGTAGAAAAGACAAAATTATAGTGAGAAAGCAGAGCAGTTGTTGCCAGGGATTAGGAACGAAGGAGGGAATTTACTAGGGGGAAATTTGGGGTGACAAGTGTTCTAAAACATGATTTAGATGGAGGCAACATCACTCTGTGCATTTCCAAAGCTTACCAAACTGTACAATTAGAAGGATACATTTAGTTTTTTTTAACATTATATTTCTATAAAGCTATGAAAAGTAAAATGCTGAGCTGCTTGAGGAGATGAGCAAGAGCTTCTATAAGCTCATCATTCAGGTCCCAAGGCCCCTGCTGGTCGTTCCACCCCACTCATGTGTGCTGCATCCTGGGCTTGGCCAAAGCTGGCTAACTATTAGGGTGGTGGAAAAGTCACTGTGGTTTGAAAGGTTAAAAATAATTGCAAAATCCACAATTACATTTTCACCCACCTAATACTTCCATTCCCACATCTCAGCCTGTGAAAAAGGAGGATAGTGGAATTGGAAAGTGAGAGCCTTCATAAAAGGGCATGACTGCTCATCTTGCATTGATCTGAACTTGGCCATGTCGTTGGCTTTAAGAAGACTTTAAAATATAGTCTCTGGCTGGGTGCCATCGATCTGTCTTTACCTCAGGAGGTTTTATTACTAAGGTGGAAAGATGAAAATTGATATTGGCAGATAATTAATAGTTTCTACAAGCTGGGTATATATACGTTGGAAAGATGAAAATTGATATTGGCAGATAATTAATAGTTTCTACAAGCTGGGTATATATACGTTTATATTAATATATGTCTATCTATCTAAACTTGAAGGATATGTGCATACTACGGCTATTATAATTTTGAAACAGTTTTTAAGACTGCATTATTTTTTTTCAGATTAGTTTAGTTCTTTAATATGTAATCTGTATCTAATTGTCATGAAATACTTGGCAAATATGTAGACGTTCATATATAAAGTGAACTACATCTTAATGAAATACTGATTTATAATTATTATCATATATTAGCATTGACATTTGAGATTCCAAACAGTACTATTATTTATTTGCTAGTTCCATAGGAAATAAACTAAGCAATGATTTCAATAAATAGTAAGAAATAACTGTTAAAATGGGTAATCCTGTGAAAATTTGAATTTTTGCCTTATTTATGTAAACTTATTTCTGTGGACTTAATGGTCCACATTTGCCATATATTATTGCAGCACTGTTTTCTAGTCAGACTTCCAGTTCTCCCATACACCAAGCTGATTTACGTACATGCCCTCAGATGATAGCCTCTCTGCTTAGAATTCCCTCTTATGCTTTCCACTTGTCAAATGTCTATTAAACTTTCAATCTTTAGCATTGCGTAGTCTTTTTCCATCTCTTGGATTGAACTCAGTGTTCCTTCTTTGTTTTGCCTTCCTACCCAACACATCTCTACCAAGCCTTCTGCTACATGTGTGATTCTTACTTATTTACATACATAAAGATCATAAATTCATTGAGATCAGAGCTATTTTTCTACAAATATTGTATTCTTAGGAACAGGTATAGTGTCTAGAACAGTCTCTGGGTGCAATAAATGTCTATTAAATTAATAAATGAGGAAGGAATTCAACTAGGAAAAAAAGCCTAAATATATGATGGAACATTTACAAAAGCAAAGTGGACAGTGCTGATAACTTAGGGCAATACCAGATTTTGTAAAGAACTTCCCTAGAATAAAGTCAATTGGCTACAGGCAGTGGATATGGATGTTCAGTTTCATTTTTCTTAGAGCAAAGGGCACATTTCTATCTTTCAAACAAATTGGTCAATTACTGGAACCAGATAGAATTATACTGCTTGCTGTTGTATGTGCTTGGTTTCCCAGAATACAGAATATACCTTCAGGGATTTATTAACAACTTTCTTGAGTCAGACTATTCTAACATTATGAATGCCTTGGACAGTGAATCCTCAAGGTACAAAAAGAGTTTTATTTCTAGAAGTTTTGCATAACACTTTCATAATTCTGATACAAATAATACAAAATTTAACTCATAAAGGTTCATTGGTCTCTTTTCCTTTCCTCAAATCCTCTGAAGAATATACTGGCATTCTCTAATTTGTCTTCCAATCTTTATCCTGGCATATTGGGATAGTAAATTATGGTTGAGTTAGAGAAGTGAAGATATAGAGCAATTTTATGTTTTTATGGGCAGGATGTAACTGGCAGGAAAGAGAAAAATAGGACAGAAAGTAGAGAGAAGGAAGTGGAGGGTGAATACAGATAGAATACAGATAGAGCTGTAGACTTTATGTGGGGAATTATTAAGAGACTTTGGGTCATCATCACACTCTGAGAGAGACTTAAAGAGTGCAGCAATGGGAAGGATGACTTGAAAATATTACTGAACACGATGCACGTGTTCCTCTTTTACCAGAATTTTCAGAATGCAAATTTCAGCAATCTCAATTGTGTGATTTTTTCAAACAATGAAGAATACAGTCATACCCAAAACTTAATAGTCTTATGAGATAATTTTATAAAATATACCTGCATCAACCTTCCTTTCTTCCATCTTTCCACCTTCCTCCCTCCCTCTCCTTTCCCCCCTTCCTTCTTTCCTTCTTTCCTTCCTCCCTCCCTCCCTTCCTTCCTTCCTTCCTTCCTTCCTTCCTTCCTTCCTTCCTTCCTTCCTTCCTTCCTTCATCTTTCTTTCTTAAATGAGTGAATGCACATGAAATTATTAGAACAAGAACCTCAATATAATAAGCATCCAATAAATGGTATACATTATTACGTACCTAAAATACAATACATATTGTATACAAGGTATATTTCATCAGCCTAATTAAAACAGAATAAAGGAAAGATAATTTTATCTTTAGAAATCTTTGGTGATGATGAAAAATATCATGTCAATTCTTAAAATAAACATAAATCTGTCACTTCTATAAAGAATTTACTTTTTTAACTCATAAAGTTGAAGAAATCAAAATCTGAATACTTAGAGGTGAAGTGTGTGCATATGTGTATGTATGTGTGTGTTATTTAGAGTAACAGTATTTTCTTTAACTTTATCAGACTAAATGGACAATCTCTATGACAAATTAAATACAAATTTTCAAACTAAGATTTTGGGAATAGCTAATATTAACCAAAATTTCATGGCTACTTTTTGTCTTTTCCACCTGGTCTCTTTCCTATCTTAATTTGTGTCATCCATTTATGACCACACCTAAATGAAATATTTTTATTGTTTCCTCCTATAAAGAATTTCTCCCCTGAGAGCTCATAGCTTTTATAGACTGAATTTGAGTTTGGTAATTAAACAAATATGTCCTGCCTTAATTTTTTCATACGTGTGTGCATTTATTTGTTGTCTTGTCAAAACTATAACTTTCTTCACTTCATTATTTTTTTTTCCTTATCCACAGCAATAATCAAGTACCTGGCATATGATAGGCATTTACTGAAACAATTTAGACCCATCTAAAACTTAGTCCATTTTTCAACATCCACATTTGATTAGTTAAAAATGTCTGGTCACTTCTGGTTCTCCAGTCTTGCAAAGCAGTCTCTTCATCTTTATTGCCATTCTCACTGTGTTATATTTTTATGTCACAATTTCTCACATTGGCTGTTTCTAATTGGACTTTCTATTTTCTTCCAGTCTGTCCTCCAGTCCACAGTCAGAGACAGTATCTTAAACTGCAAATCCCCTATGCATTCTTACTTGGAATAATAAAGGATGTTACTGTTAAAAAGAAGATCTGAAACACACTGACTCAGTTAGATAAAAGCCCATTTCTCTCTCAAGTAATAGGACAGGCTTTTCTACTCACAGAGTAATCTAGCCATTCAGACCTTTCAAGTAAGGCGTTTACCATTCATTAGGATGTTTCTTCATTCATAACCCCCAGCTACGGTTCTGATATGGGAAAAGGAGAAAAAGAGAATGAAGAGCGTGCAGCTTCCTTTAAAGCCAGGGCCTATAATTTGCATACATATCGTCTATTTACCTCCTATTGACCAGAACTTATCCTCATGGTCACACTCAAATGCAATCTCTAGATGATGAGTATTTTATTTCAAAAGGAAAATTTTCCACAGTTAACCCTTATGAACACAAAAGCATCCCTCTTCTACATTAAACATATCCCCAGCACACAGCGCACACACACACACACACACACACACACACACACACACACTCAGTATAGGAAGACACCCCAATGTTGCATTCAGGTTTTTCATCTAGTTCAAAGTGAGTCCAAGATCTCTGGCTACATTCCATCAGTTCCAAATGTGACTCTTCATGGTATGACAACCCATATTGAACACATAGGTTTCTTTGTTCTCCATTATGCTCGATTTGCAATGGTGCAGTATGAGCAGAGTAATTGCATTAAGTTCTTCATTCAGAAAACTGGAAGAATGAGGAACACGTAACATTCACTGTTCTATAGCAGTTATCAATTTCTGCTTGGCCAAAATTGTGAAGAATCATTCTTTGGCAGCTGCTAAGACCATCTGCTACCTCTGTTGCTGCTGCTTGCTCATTATTCTCTGTGACCACCTCTGTAGTTGGCATTGGAGAGCGTGCCCTACCAAGGCCTGCTCAGCTCCATGCTGACACAGACTTGATATCCCCAACTTTTCTTTGGGAAAAGAGATCTATTTGTAGGCCAGGATTGTGGTTTCTTTGGCAACATACTGCAGTCTTATAGGCTTCCAAATGCATGCGTCTAGGTGGTTCCATGCACAAGTGCCTATAGCTAAATATTTCCTCCACACGTTTCCTAAGCTTTACATTTCAGAGTTCTGAATATCACCCTCTTCTTCAGGCTATTTGTGATTACCTGGATGCCATTTGAAACAAGATGTTTTCAGAAACTAGAACAAGCTGAATCTAATATTTGCTGCTGGGCTAATTCCCACCGGGTAGCAAAGGACATTAAATAGAAGATGTGAGACAAGCTTGAGGTCATAATTATAAATTCTACTGTTTGAGGTTAAAAAGTGGTTGGTTATGCCAACAGTGCAAAATCTCACGTAATTAAGTCCCCCAGTCACTTTATAGTACAAGGCCATGGGCAAAAAGAATGTTTCACAGAATAGATATATCCCTTGCAATTTGTGCTTTGAATGGTCTAATTCTTTCAGGAATTCACATTTCTCACAACATCCTGCTAAGAACTAACAAGATAAAAACAAACACGCAAAAAATAAAAAAAATGAAAAAAAGAAAACCAGGGATATCCTAACATTTTCCATTTCGTAACCATTTCTAGAGCTACAGATTATGTAGAAAATATGAACTGCTTTCCAAATTGCAATGAATTGTTTTAACAATGTTTTCTACAGCTAACCAAGATCAAGATTTTTCCTGCTTATGGTGTCTGTGTCGTGGCTACAAGGCCCATGTCACATACTTCAGGATCTTATTACAAAACTACCTCATTGTCAGGTACCTTTTTTTTTTTTTTTTTCCATTCACAGGATATCAATTAAATTTCTACAACTAAAAGACTCCTAAATACAGTGGTTGAAAGAAACCGATGTCAATATTTTTCTCAAGATAATTGTTTAGGGGTTGGTGAAAAATTCAGAAAGAGTTAGGTAGCACCTCCTCAAATTTTCCAGGGATGTGGATTCCTTTACCTTCTTGCTCTGCTTTCCTCTCAGATGTAGCACTCATATGCATGCTATTAGCTGGCTGAGCATGATCAAAATAACATTTGAGTTCTCAGAAATAAAGAAAAGGAGTAGAAGTAAGCAACCGTTTTTTAAGGTCATGGCTTGCAACTTGCCCATGTCACTTTTTGCTCAGATCCCATTGTCAAAAACTTAATTTCACAGGCATATCTGTGTGATCCAGTCTTCTAGGTTTTTAGCCATTAGCCCAGAAAAAAAGGGGAGGAGGCATTCTATTAATAAAGTAAAGAAGAAAAAAAAATAGATGTTTGAGAGACAGAGTATAAACATAAATCCTAGTCCTTCCCATTCCATTCTCTCCTGATAGGATGAAAGAATAAAATACACACTATTTGGTATGATAAACAAATGTCTCCATGGCCATCCTTTTTAAACAATAAAGCTAGGAGGGTGAAATAGTTTGTCATATATTTTATGATATCAAATCACATTACCATTAATTGGTCTCTTTCTTCTGATATAACAATGAAAACTCAGTAACAACAACTTCAGATTCTCTAAAGTCCAAAACAATCCGTAAATAACAAGTGTCTTGGCTAGTAAAAATCACTAATTAAATGGAAATTTCTCAAGCTGAGTTTACGGATGAATTATGGTGGGGAAAGAAATAGCAAAAATCTTGTACTAGGTAGAGTGACTTCTATGAAATCTATTTCTCTGTGTCATTTATGAAAGTGATTTGCCATCCAGAATTACCTTATTTTCTGTCACACAGGTAGGGAAATCGTCCATTATTTTTAAAGTAATGCTGAAATATGACAAGGCACATACTGTGTTATTAAACACTTTATCCTCTGAGAACAAACTTGTTCTTTGATAATACAGGTTGGGGCAATGAGAAAGTGTAAAATGCCTTTCATTTGAGGAATTTACTACAAGATACTGGACTTTGTTACATTCCAACCCCAGACAAGTAATCCTGAAATGTATGTGGCACAGTGCCATTATAGAATGGATCTTTTCTGGGAAAGAAGGGATAGTTCTGCCTTCTGGTTAAGAATATTTAAGTAACCCTCAAGGAGAAAAAGAGGATACTGGTGAGAATTAACCTTGTTTCAGAACACATAATTGGTATTCCTGATTCACAGTGTTTATATTTTATATTCTCTCCATTGAACTCTGCTCTGGATTAACATATATATCTAAGAATTTTAAGGAAGCTGAATTACATAAAAATGGGCCTTTTGAATATAAGAATGTCAAGTCACTGGAATTACTGTGAAAGCATTAAATATGTTGTTATTCACAATTAACAGATGGAAATTCAAGACTGCAATTTGCTATGTTTAAAATTCATTCAAGGATGGTTTCAAATTTGAATCAGATTTAAATCTTTCCAGAATTCAAGAGAAATCTTATATCAAAGGCGCACTATCTGTTTCGAAGGACATTTTATTAGTAAGTTCAATAAGAGAAGGTTTTATAAGCTTGACCAACCAACATTTACATCACAGAAAACAGCATTCTGCCAAATTTACCTTTTGTTATTTGTTAACATGCTGTGTTTTCAAGGTACTGTGGAGTGCTTGGACTCTAATTACTTACACAGCATTTGAGGTTTCCTTTAGAAAGTATTTTATCCTTCAATCACTAATTACTCCTTTGAATAAAGAATGGAAAATAAGAAAGACAATTTTGTTTGTAATTATTTTTTATATTTTTCCATTGATACTTGTACATATTTTAAACACAAGCTTATGTTGAGAAGCTTATAACGCAAAACAGCATTTACAGTGGCTCCCTATTCCTATTACACACACACACAAAGAATATTTTGTCCTTTGAGTCTACGGCTTTTAGCTCTTTATAGAAACTATTCAGAGAGGAGCTGGCTTTTATTTTTGATTTATTGATATTTTCAATGTGCTGAAAATTATTTATTCATAATACTTTTATAGCATCTGTTGACTTATCATTATACCTTTATAATCGTTTGCATTATTTTTTGGGACCCTCCTGTATTCCTATTTATTGGTTTACCCCCACACTTGGGTTAAGAAAATGGATGAATAGGAAATAAAGTTTTAATTTTTTATTTGTCTGAAATTATTATTTTGGTTTATTCTTGGTTTATGGTTTTGAAGATTTTAAGATAAAAATAATTTTACCTCAAACTTGTTTCCCAATATTTTTGAGTAACACTATTCTTGAATATTTTACCATGACTACTTTTACCCTGAAAAATTCTAGCATTGACTACTTAATCCTGGTGTTCTGAAATTTCAAAATTATGTTAAATGAGGCATCTACTTTTCATTTATTTTGTTTGGACTTGTTAGGATCTTTCTATCTGGAGTTTTATGCCCTTGAGTTTTGATAAAAGTTCTTGTAATTTTTTTAGGAAATTTTCTACCACCTTGTTCTTTGGAACTCTTATTAGTCAAATGCTGCAACTACTTTTTTAAATTTTCTAACTTTTCTGCTTCACTTCTCAAATCTTGTTTCTTTTTTTTTCAACCCTCTAGGAAAATAACTAACTTCTAATCTCTCTATCTAATGGATTTTTTACAAAATTTCAGCTTTCATAATTTTAATTGGCAATTGATTTCTTTTTTCTTTCTTTCTTTTCCTTTTTTTTTAAATGGCAGCTAAGTTCGTTCTTGTTACACAATGCAATATCTTATCTCTCCGATAAGGTGATTAAAATTTGTTTGAAATTGTTCTCTGCTGAATGACTCTCATGGTTTCTTTCCTTCCCTCCCCTTTCATTTTAGAGGGTTTTACTTTTTTAAAATCTGTATTTAAGACAATATCTAAAAAGTAATTGAAAACTACTAGACCCAGTTTGTCAAGTGGTGAGATCACTTGAACTGTCTGTTTTCTTATTGGGGTTCCTCTCCCCACAGTGTAGTTCCTGTAAGACAATCTGCTAAAGCCATTCTGCTTCTTCAGTGAGGAATCCTCTACTGCGACAAGGCTGAGGGAGTGAGTGAAAAAGAAGGGGACAAGCGGAACAGAAAAGAACCCCACCTGTATTCTGGGTACTTGTGAGGGCTAGGTGGCCACACAATTAATTACGCTGACTTTCAGTTATTCTCTCTTACTCCATCCTTCACCTCTGCTCTTCTCCAAAACTTCTCAGGTTCAGGTTCTCAAATGCATGCCTAGGACTTGTGGAGAAAGGGACTTCATCCAGGCCACACTGGGCACTATCCTACTTCAACAACAGGCATTCACACAATCCCTGTTTTTCAGCTTCTCCCTCCACCTCACCTTTGTCTTCTGCACAATTTGCCACCTCCAGTGTCTGAGGTTTTCTTAACTTCTGTCATGTGAAACAATTTTCTTCTTATCTGTGTATTCTCTGCGTTCCTCATTCATCCACTTTTGCATTTTACATGGGTCAAAGTACAAATATCGTTTAGTTTCATCAAATTTGAGAAATATGTTATAATAACATTTCTGGGTTATTTTATTACTTGGGAATGATTTTGAGCCTAAGAAAGATGGTCAGTAGAAACAAAGACAGTTGAGTCATTTGTGAGAAGTCTAAAGTGATATTTATTTCTGCTTACATGGTCTTCTAGAACTGGAAAAAAAAAAAAATCACATCCTCATCAAGAGTTGTTTTGTCCTTCCAAAACAAGAAAACCGAAAGTCATCTTGTAAGTTTATTCCTCCATTCTAGGGCTTTTTTGTTTTTTACTAATGTGCCAGGCATTGTGCTGGGGGTTCAAGTGTGAGAAGGGTACTTTACCATCTGGTAAGGGGCACATACAATTAAATAGGCAATATACAAAATGTAGACATAGAAAAGTGTTTTATGGGAGCTCATAAGAACAACATCTGTCTCAGAATTATGGGTCAAGCAAAGGTTAGCACCTAGCGCAGAAAATTATGTCTAAGCTGACATTTAAATGATGAGTATGAGTTAGTCAGGTTAATTCCAGAGGGAAGGAATATCACAGCAGACTTGGGGAAAGAGTTAAAGGCGAGATAACAGAGTGCATGTGAAGAAATGAAAGAAGTTTAGTAAGGTCTGTGGGAACTGTGATGCAAAGTAAGTGGGGAGAGAAGCCTGAAGAGGTAAGCAGAGTTCAGACTCTCAGGGCCTTAAAACTAATGTGAAGGTGTTACAGTAGTTATTGAGGGAAATGGGGTTTTCCTCTGAAGTAAAGTAGATGATGGTGGATGGAAGAAAGTATCAATAAAGAGAAACGAGTTTATAATGAAATGAAAATTGTAAAAAAAAAAAAAAAAAGATGTTATAATGAAGTTGATGAAATCTAGCTTAGATAGATTGGAGCCCTCTAATAGAATTAAAACAAAGATGATAGAAAGATTTGTGTAGATGACTACCATCATTTTAATAATGCACAATTAGAAAATTGGCTAAAAAGGGAATATTTGTATTATTTCTCCATTTTTACTCATCTTCATGTTTAAAATTCAATCAATTTCTACCTTTTCCAACTTGTCAATAGAATTAAGGAAAAAATTTGCCTAGTTAATGGACATTTCAGGGATCCATAACTCAATCTATTAATTCTGTTGATTTGACTAGTAGAGAACAATTCTGAATGGATGTTAGTTGTGGGACCTCTGGAACTCACTTATTGGTGAATACAATTTTCTAAGCATGCCTCTAGGAGATTCTGCTTCACTGATCACAGATCTTCTATAAAAACATCAATTAAAAACTATATTGCTAGAGGAAAAAAAAATGGCGGCGTGAGGTGAGCCTCTGTAACGCTCCCCTGGAATTTACAACGAATCGGACAACAATAACCCCACAAAGGACTCCTTGCACAGCAGACAGGCAAGACGAAGAGGCCACTACTGAATTCACCTCCAGGTGGGTGAATCGCGCGAGCGGGGGAGGAGGGAGAGGAGAAGTGCGGAGACGGAGCCACGCTGGCGCAGGACACAGACCTAGCTCAGTGCTCGGAGCCCGCTGCTCCCGGATCTTCCGCAACTGCGGGAGAGGGAAGGACTCGGACTGCTAGGGCTCCGCTTACGGCCCACAGGGCTGAGGGGGCAGCATACAAAACCGCTGAACCCAACGCTCACTCGCGGCAGACCTCGGAGCAAAGACTGAGGGAAGAGGGCTGAAATCGGTGGTTTAAGCCCTCACTGCCGAGCGGAGAACGGAAGCCCTAGGCACGGAGACTAGCCGCCCCCTCCCTACCCTCCCAGAGCTCGCCCCGCCCCCACCTGCCCGGTGCTAGAAGCGATAAAGTAGCAGTGTCGGATCAAAGGACAGAATATTTGCTGCTCTGAGAACTGTGGACCGCAGACACAGATTCGCAGCTCAACTAGTTCCGGCAAAGGAGAGGGAGCTGTGGAAGCAGGACTGGCTGTGGTGGTGGTCGCCGCCATTGCTCTGGGCCACCTCTCACAACTCACCCCGCCCCTGGCTCCACCTATCTGGGCGGATCCCTGCAGGAGTAAACAGAACTGCTGAAACATACGGGCTCTGAATCTGGTGCAGAAACAGCTTTGGAACTCCAAAAGCTCTTCGCATACCTATCAACCTGTTGCAGAAGACACTCCTGTAGATGTCTAGGAAGAGAAATAGTAAATCAGTGATTGCCATGAATAACCAAGGCAACAAGATAGCTCAGAAAGAAAGTGAAAAGTCTCCAGAAAAGGAACTTAGAGATATGGACCTTTGTGATTTAAATGACAGAGAATTCAAGATCGCAATTCTGAAAAAACTGAACGAGATGCAAGAAAACACAGAAAGGCAGTTTAATGAACTCAGAAACACAATCAAAGAACACCATGAGCATTTTACAAAAGAGATTGAAATCTTGAAAAAGAACCAAATAGAATTTCTGGAGATTAAGAACTCAATAGAAGAAATTAACAATAAAATATCCAGCTTAGGTAGTAGAGTTGACCAGATGGAGGAAAGAATCAGTGACATCGAAGATAGGAACCTGGAATTTACACAGAGGGAAGAAGAAAGAGACTTGAGACTTAAAAGAAATGAAAGAACTCTACAAGAACTTTCTGACTCCATCAGAAAGAGCAATATAAGAATAATGGGCATACCAGAAGGAGAAGAAAGAGGGAAGGGAACAGAGAATATATTCAAACAAATCGTCGATGAGAACTTCCCAAACTTGTGGACAGAACTGGATCCTCGAATCCAAGAAGCAAATAGAACACCTAATTACCTCAATCCCAACAGGCCTTCACCAAGGCACATTGTATTGAAGCTGTCTAAAATCAATGACAAAGAAAGAATCCTCAAGGCAGCCAGGGAAAAGAAGACGGTAACTTACAAAGGAAAGCCCATTAGATTATCATCAGATTTTTCAGCAGAAACTCTACAAGCTAGGAGGGAATGGAACCAAATATTCAAACTATTGAAAGAGAGAAATCACGAGCCAAGAATAATATATCCAGCAAAGATCTCCTTTAGATATGAAGGAGGAATAAAGACCTTTCCAGACATCCAGAAGCTGAGGGAATTTTCTAATACACGACCTGCACTACAAGAAATACTAAAGGAGGCTATTAGACCACCATCAACAGGGACAACTTGTGGCAACCGAAACATAAAAAGGGGGAGCGTAAAGGCCTGAACTGGAATATGGGAATAGAGAAAGTAAGCGTACTGAAGAAACTGGAATACTCTAAATATCAAACTTTCTTTTACATAAACTCAAGGGTAACCACTCAAAAAACATCCAAATCTGAAATATATACTGTAATAAAAGAAGAAACAGAGGGAAACATCATAGAATACTACCACACAGAAATAACAGACAACAACAAAAAGGCAAAGAAACAATGGAGACACAGCCTTACCAGAAAACTAAAGACAGAATGACAGGTAATCCTCACATATCAATAATCACCCTAAATGTAAATGGACTGAACTCACCAATAAAGAGACACAGAGTAGCAGATTGGATCAAAAAACTAAACCCAACCATATGCTGCCTACAAGAGACACATCTCAGCTACAAGGACAAGCATAGACTCAAAGTGAAAGGGTGGAAATTGACACTTCAAGCAAATGGTACCCAGAAAAAATCAGGTGTAGCCATAATGATTTCCGATGAAACAGACTTCAGGGTGAAAAAGATAACAAGAGACAAAGATGGACATTTCATAATGGTAAAGGGGACTATACAACAAGAAGACATAACAGTCATCAATATTTATGCCCCCAATCAGGGAGCACCGAAATATACCAAGCAACTACTAACAGAACTAAAGGGAGAAATTGACCAAAACACAATTATACTAGGGGACTTAAATACATCATTGACAGCTATGGATAGATCATCCAAACAGAAGATAAATAACGAAATCGCAGCCCTAAATGACACATTAGATGAATTGGACATAATTGACATATATAGAGCACTTCATCCTAAAACATCAGACTATACATTCTTTTCTAGTGTACATGGAACATTCTCAAGGATAGACCATATATTGGGACACAAAATCAGCCTCAGCAAATTTAAGAAGATTGAAATCATACCAAGCATATTCTCTGATCACAAAGCTTTGAAATTGGATATCAACTGCAAAAAGAAAGCAGGAAAAAACACAAATACATGGAGATTAAACAACATACTTTTAAAGAACGACTGGGTCAAAGAAGAAATTAGAGGAGAGCTCAAAAGATACATAGAAACAAATGACAATGAAAATACATCCTACCAAAATTTTTGGGATGCCGCGAAAGCAGTTTTAAGAGGGAAATTTATATCATTACAGGCCTATCTCAAGAAACAAGAAAAATCCCAAATAAATAACCTCATGTTACACCTTAAAAAACTAGAAAAAGAAGAACAAGCGAAACCCAAGGTCAGCAGAAGAAAGGAAATAACAAAAATCAGAGCAGAACTAAATGAAATAGAGAACAAAAAGACAATAGAAAAAATTAATGTGACAAAAAGCTGGTTCTTTGAAAAGATTAACAAAATCGACAAACCCTTGGCTAGACTCACTAAGATAAAAAGAGAGAAGACAGTAATTAACAAAATCAGAAATGAAAAAGGGGAAGTTATCACGGACACCACAGCAATACAAAGGATTATCCAAGAATACTATGAAGGACTATATGCCATCAAATTTAATAACTTAGAAGAAATGGACAAGTTCTTAGAAACATATAGCCTTCCAAGGCTGAATCAGGAAGAACTGGAAAATCTTAACAGGCCGATCACCAGTAACGAAATTGAATCAGTCATCAAAAACCTTCCCAAAATCAAAAGTCCTGGACCAGATGGCTTCACCAGTGAATTCTACCAAACCTTCAAAGAGGATCTAATACCAATCCTGCTCAAACTCTTTCAAAAAATTGAAGAAGAGTCAGTACTCCCTAACTCATTTTATGAGGCCAACATTACCCTGATACCAAAACCTGGTAAGGACAACACAAAAAAAGAAAACTACAGACCTATATCTCTGATGAATACAGATGCTAAAATCCTAAACAAAATTCTAGCAAATCGAATACAACAATGCATTAAAAAGATTATTCATCACGACCAAGTGGGGTTCATCCCCGAGGCACAAGGATGGTTCAACATTCGCAAATCCATCAATGTGATACATCACATAAACAAAATAAAGGACAAAAATCATATGATTCTATCAATTGATGCAGAAAAAGCATTTGATAAGATACAACATCCATTTATGATTAAAACACTTACTAAAATTGGTATAGAAGGAAAATACCTCAACATAATAAAGGCCATATACGACAAGCCCTCAGCTAACCTCATAATTAATGGTGAAAAGCTGAAGCCCTTTGCTCTACGTTCAGGAACACGACAAGGTTGTCCCCTATCACCTCTGCTTTTCAACATAGTGTTGGAAGTCCTCGCCAGAGCTATCAGGCAAGAGAAAGAAATAAAAGGCATCCAAATTGGGAATGAAGAAGTTAAATTGTCACTCTTTGCAGATGACATGATGCTATATATAGAAAACCCTAAAGACTCCACCAAAAAGCTATTAGAAACAATCAATGAATATAGTAAAGTTGCTGGCTACAAAATCAACGTACAAAAGTCCATTGCTTTCCTATATACCAACAATGAAATCTCAGAAAAAGAGATAGAAAAAACAATTCCTTTTGCAATTGCAGCAAAAAGAATAAAATACCTAGGAATAAACTTAACCAAGGATGTGAAGGATTTATATGCTGAAAACTATAAGACATTTTTGAAAGAAATTGAAGAAGACACAAAGAAATGGAAAGACATTCCGTGCTCATGGATTGGAAGAATCAACATAGTTAAAATGGCCATATTACCCAAAGCCATATACAGATTTAATGCAATCCCCATTAAAATCCCAATGGCATTTTTTAAAGAAATAGAACAAAAAATCATCAGATTTGTTTGGAACCACAAAAGACCCCGAATAGCCAAAGCAATATTAAAAAACAAGAACAATACTGGAGGTATCACACTCCCTGATTTTTCCTTGTACTACAGGGCTACAATAATCAAAACAGCTTGGTATTGGCGGAAAAACAGACACATAGACCAATGGAATAGAATTGAGAACCCAGAAATAAAACCACATAAATATGGACAGATAATTTTTGACAAAGAAGCTAAAAACATACAATGGACAAAAGACAGCCTCTTCAATAAATGGTGCTGGCAGAATTGGATAGCTACGTGCAAAAGAATGAAATTGGACTGCTATCTGTCACCATGTACCAAAATTAATTCAAAATGGATCAAAGACTTAAGCATAAGACCTGATACAATAAACTGCATTGAAGAAAACATAGGTACTAAACTTATGGACCTTGGGTTCAAAGAGCATTTTATGAATTTGACTCCAAAGGCAATGGAAGTAAAAACTGAAATAAACAAATGGGATTATATGAAACTGAAAAGCTTCTGCACAGCAAAAGAAACTATTGACAAAATAATGAGGCAACCAACTGAATGGGAGAAGATTTTCGCAAACAGTTCCTCTGATAAGGGGCTAATATCCAAAATATACAAGGAACTCATGAAACTCAACAACAAAAAAACAAACAACCCAATTGAAAAATGGACAGAGGACCTGAAGAGACATTTCTCCAAAGAGGACATACAAATGGCAAATAGACATATGAAAAAATGCTCAACATCGCTAATCATCAGAGAAATGCAAATGAAAACCACAATGAGATATCACCTCACCCCAGTCAGAATGGCTTTCATCAACAAAACAAATAGTAACAAGTGTTGGAGAGGCTGTGGAGAAAAAGGAACTCTCATACACTGTTGGTGGGAATGCAGACTGGTGCAGCCGTTATGGAAGGCAGTGTGGAGGTTCCTCAAGAAATTACAAATGGAATTACCATATGACCCAGCAATCGCTCTCCTGGGTATCTACCCCAAAAATATAAAAGCATTTCTCTATAGAGACACGTGTACGCCAATGTTCATTGCAGCTTTGTTTACGGTGGCCAAGACATGGAAACAACCAAAATGTCCTTCGATAGATGAATGGATAAAGAAGTTGTGGTACATATACACAATGGAATACTATTCGGCGTTAAGGAAAGATGATATAGGAACATTTGTGACAACATGGATGGATCTCGAGAGAATAATGCTAAGTGAAACAAGTCAGACAGAAAAAGCAGAGAACCCTATGATTTCACTGATATGTGGTATATAAACCAAAAAGAACAAGACAAACAAATGAGAAACAAAAACTCATAGACACAGACAATAATTTAGTGGTTACCAGAGGGTAAGGGGGTGGGGGGTGGGTGATGAGGGTAAAGGGGATCAAATATATGGTGATGAAAGGAGAACTGACTCTGGGTGGTGAACACGCAATGGGATTTATAGACGATGTAATACAGAATTGTACACCTGAAATCTATGTAAATTTACTAACAATTGTCACCCCAATAAAATTAATTAATAAAAAAAAAAAAAAAAAAAACTATATTGCTAATAGTTGTGAAATTAAAATCAGCAGACTTTAATGTTTTTAACTAATCAAAATTACCCCATTCCCAAAAATGTCACATGCAATATCATAATTCTATGAAAATATCATTTGTCTTGGAAATAATATTTAATACAAATGTAGAAAATAGAAATACTTCTGACAAACAATAAACAATTAAATATTGTACCCTTGAAACATCAGACATAATCTTGACAAGGAAAATATTAAGTGGAATATAGTGCATAGATTCAGTTAGTATTCCATTATTATGGAATGAAACAAATTAATTCTGAAATTCTCATTTTTTTAAAAAAATGAGGTTCCATGCCTCTGTTTCAGCATAATTTCTTTCTGTAACATCATCTTCATGATGAAGATGATATTGAGTGATAGGTAAGTTAGTAGGAAGAAGACTTGGCTTTATTTACCATCCATTATATGTTCAGATGTAACTGATAGGTTTTGAGAGAGGAATTTATTGCATATTTATGTTATCAAATTCCAGTGGTAAAAAATGACACCTATGTTAGTCTACAAGTCATACCAATGAAACAACTGGCAATTCCCCAAATCAGTAACTACCCTACTGTCACACAACCAGCAGTTGGTAGAGACAGTGACTGGAGTCTGATCTGACTGCCTCCATTACTCATGCGCTTTCCACCATCTCCTGCTGTTTAAATTCTTTAAGATTATATCTCAATAAAGTATAAGTTGGAAAGTCAATGCTAATGTGTTTTTTTCTACTTTTTGATTAGCTTTCTTAATCTGGTGTGCTTTACTTCAGTATTATTTGCATATTCACTAATCAGTTATTCTTTCCTCAAAAGCATTTATTAAAGAAGTTACTATACTACATTGCCCCTGCCTTAAGCAAATTTTAAGTGAGACTTGAAAAGTTAATTAACCATGCAACAAGAGAATAAAGTGCTACCACAAGAGAGTATATTATTGACAACTAAGGACATTGTACACATAGAAATGCCTTTGGAGTTTAAAAAAGGACGAGGTAAACGCACGTAATCAGGAATAAGAAAATAACTTTTAAAAAGCAAAAACTTTACCAACCCCTTCCAGGAATACTCCTGCAGAATTAGCCTGCTTAATGATTTTGAAATACTTTACTTTTCATCACTGAGCTCTCTTTGGAGCTTAATTCATATTGCACGTGTCACAAGCTGGATTCTGACACTGCATGCCGCCATAATGGAAAGTTTACCATGAACTGCCCTTTCAAACTGGTGAGTCTTCGGTTAGTCTCAATGTCACATGCAGTCCACTTCCACAAATTCACTGCCATCTCTGATATATGTATAAAAAATCATATGCTCCAGTAAAACTTAATCCTCCTCGCATTTTCAGACAATGGAATACAACAGAAAAGAACATGATAAGGGAGTTCACATTCTAAACAGGTTCAGGATAAAGCAAATATTGTACGTGAGAATCCAACTTTGTCAACAACATTTGCATTTATTTCACACACATTTCATGGGGTCACATACGCTTAACCTTTCCCACTTCTTTTGCTAATCTATAACTTGCAAAGTTAATTCAGTATAAAGAACTGAATTTGTCAAATCGTGTTTCACACACACACAAGCAAATAAATAAGTAAATAAGTAAATAAATAAATAAATAAATAATAAACAAATAAAGCAGCTCAGATTTTAATGAAATAAACCACAACAATAATGATAAGAAGAAACTGCATTTACTAAGATAATAATAGAAGGATAACTGAGATGAGTACTAGGTGAGAATCTCTATGCTTCCCCTTTTTGTTTGACAAATTATTTTCTGGTTAGGTTTCCTCATTTGAAACAACAGTATCTCAGAAAAGATAAGTTCTGACAGAAAACAAAGATGAAAATAGTTATTTAAAATAGTAAAATAGGTGGCTGACAAAAGATGAGTAGTGTTTAAAACCTCAAAAATAAAATATTTAAAAATTGGCCCAATGAGTGAAAACTACCAATACAAAGTTTAAATAAATATTTGGAGATAGACTTCCATCATAGACTACATGATGGATTCAGCAGGAAATGGCAGACATCAAGAGACTTCCGTGGAGTGCATGCATGAACGAGGAAGCCGAGTCTCATTGGAAAAAAATTAGCTTCTCGTGGAGATATCTAAAAGAAGGCTTAGAAAATTTTGAGATTACATTGGAATGGAGTCGGTGCTATTCTTTCATAGAATCATCTGATTAAAATTTCCATTTTGAATGTTTACTCCATTCTAGGTAGAATACTAGATTGTTACTGTCAATTATTTTAATACAGTCTTCAAAACACTCCTGTAATTAGGCATTTTATCAACATTTTAGAAACAGAGAACTGTGTCTTGGAAGAAGGAACTAACTTTTCAAACTTAATCTAGAGAGTAAATAATAGAACTGCTGTTTGAACCCAGCTCTGCCTTATCCCAAATCATGTGCTTCCCTTGCAATGCTATGATGCTTAATCGTCAATGAAAGGCCAGCCCAGTCATTTTTCCCTAATCAATGAAAAGTCTCCACACAATATTAAGACATAAACATACTTGAAAAGTATATAATACCAATTTCCAATTTGGTTCCAATTAATTTCCAATTCTTTGTAGTAGATATAATTTTGGATTTTCCTTTTTGGATATACATACTAGTGTTTATTTTTATTCTTGATGTAAACACCAGATAGTACATGGTAGAAATGGTACAACGTTGAGAAATTTTCGTTATTCTATTAAGCTTATATTTCTAATTGTTCAGTATTTCAAGGAGATGTTTTTAAGGCAGCACAATTTCACTGATTAAGTCTCTTGTTTCAATGAAAAAAATTATTTTTATATGTTCATAGTTCTATGTTGGCATGAACTCACAAGCTCTTTCTCATATGACCAAAATTAAGTGAATTTCTACTGTCAAAATTGTGTTATTAGCTCTTTATTTACATTCTTATGTTGCTTTTCCAGAATACATGCTGGCATTTTGGTGTAAGTTTGGCAACCTCAGGCATAAACATTATTTTTTTCCCTTAATTTGAATTGGTGCCAGAGCCTTGGTTGGAAAAGACCATTACTATTATGGTCTTTATGTTAAATATCTTCACCCCTTAGTCTACTCAGAGCACCTTCAGTCATCACAAGAACTGCCCATAATTCAGTGCAGATTACCAATTATTCTCATTTAGCATAACCTACCATTTTACCACGCTATGCACATATATACATTTTTGTTTTCTTTTTAGGATTAAAGATGGTGAAATAACAGATTCTGTGAGATTAAGAAGTTTAAAATGCCAGAAAGAATGAAAAAGAGTCATCTTCTTTTGAGGTTCTGTCTGGATGGGAAGGAATGAGCCCTAGGTTAGAGATGTTAGCTTTAGTCGTGAGGAGAGCAATACATTTCTGTAATATTGAAGTTGGAAGGCTACAAAGATAGATGTGGGCCTACTGATGATAGAAATGAAAATAAGGTTCTGTAAGAGAATTTGCACTTTATGCTGTTATCTTCAGAAAATACTGGCCGAGGAAGCAAGGTTATCTGCTTTTATTATCTACGTTTATTGTAAAGCTGAAGTAGTGGTCTGTTAGACATGACATTGATTATGTTGTCCAAAGGGTGAGAACACTTGGAAATGGGGGATTAAGATTTCTGTTCAGTTTGGGGTAATGGTGAAGAATTAAAAGTTTGAGGAGAGAAGTGAAGGTTAGAAATTATAACTGTTGGGAAAACAATAGAACATTGATAAAGGATTTATAGACCTAATCAATTTGAAGTTGAATAATTTGAATAGTGATGGCCTAAATCTATATCTCCAGAAAATGAAGAATAAGTTGTAGGGATCGGTGCAACCTGTCATGGTCAAGTAAAATATTGGGACTCAAATAAGGAGGAAACCTCACCCAGGCTGGCCAAGCTATGTATTTTTGAAGAACTCCATCTGATTACAGAGTTTACTGGATTGCTAAGCAATGAACCACCAGAATTTAGGAATTACTAACTGGGATTACTGAGCAATTGATGAAAATTATTCACAAAACTACCATAATAAATAAGGGAAAATGTTCTTTTAATGTGTTCAAGAGTTTGCTTCTTCTATTTATATTTGCTTGTCTCACTGGGCGTCTTTCTATAGTTTCTTGCTGTTTCTTGCTATTTTCCCTTCTCTCACAAAATCTCTTTCCCCAACTTTCTTATGACAAATTTTTGGCTAAGTTGTTAAAGAATCTTCCTCATAATTTCTTAAAATATTCAGGTTGATATGGATTCCTTCCCCCTCTTTACAAAGATATGTAGATTATTTAATAGTTTAAACTGCGCTCGTCATTATTTTTCTGACAAGGAGAGATTCTGATACGTCAGACTCTGGTGACAAATTTTACTGCCTAATTCCAACACAAATCCTTCACCTCTTATCTGTTGGCCCTTTTCCATATTCATTTTGAGGATTCCAGCAAAGCAGAAAAGATACTTAAATATTTTGTTTTCCACCAGAGTCCACAGGAATGTTCCTTTCCTCATAGATAGATTTAGCTTTCAAAGGCTTTCAAATGCATCAGAAAGCTCATGATTTCAATTCAAAAAAAAGAATTTCAATAGTCCAAATCTATTTTAATCAGGGAAATTTGTTGAAGTCTTTTCCAAATATAGTCTAAATAAGGATTTCCAAAGCTTTCCTATTCAATAAAGGCTTATTAATTTTTAAGTAAATAGACTTGATTTCACCACTAAATATATTTTAGGGTTTTACCACATATCAATTTAGACAATTACCATCTCACAGACACCATGATTAATAATGAACACTGCATGCTTTGTCTGCATGCTTTGTCTTTGGGCCATTCACAATGGTAGCCTAGTAAGAAGAGAATTTAAAATTCGACAGCATTTTCTACAGTCTATATCCACAAAATTACCATCCATTTGCTCTTACTTAGAGCAAAGATTCTATATTTCTTAACTAAACTGTAAAATACCATACCGTAAATAAACTTGTAAATTTTGTTCATTTTAAAATAGCATGTATAATTATAGATTTGGAAATGGAAAGGGCATTAAATATGATCTTATCTTTACTTTAACATGGTAAAACTAAGGCAGAGACACTCAGTCACCCAAGAAAGTAAACAGATCTTTGTTTGACAAAGTCTGAAAATGCTGGTTACTGTTTTCCCACAAAGCTCAGTACCTTGATTCTCTAATTATATTTATATAATTTAATATTTAATATTTAATGATTTAATAGGTTTATATTTACAATTACATAACCATATATAATTATAGAATATTGCAAAACCATATTAGGAAAAATAATAAATTATTAGTATAATTTTAATGTTTCTCAGAAATAGGTTTCTTAACTAACTTTCCCAAGTACTTTAAATTATCAAAAAACATATATTTACCAGAAAATCATGCTTGATTCCTAAAAAGTACTTTTGAATGATACCATCTTTTCTATTCCTACATGCCTCTTTTCAACTATTTAATGGGTATTTGTTTTTTGGCATATAAATACATCCAATGAATGCCTGTCATTTACCTTGTGATGGCACCCTGAGAGTATCAAAAAATGCTAGCACAAATGGACTAATGGGTGTGTTGCAATATGTAGATACCATCTGTGATAAATACTGAAGAAGGCATGTAGAGAAGTAATACTAATCCAGTTCAGATTCAGGAATATTTATAATTAAACTTACATTTGTACTTATATTTACATATATATGTATTTATTTGCTGTCTTTAATGGGATGAAATGTGGTGAGTTAGAAGTGTTTCTTCTGGTTTTGTTTTGGGATACACAAACCTGGGACTTTAAAATGTTCTCTTAATATTATATACATTAGGAAATATGATAAATTCTGATACTTATTAACTTAAATTTATAAGTATTTCTGTAGGTATTTAATTACTACTCTATTGAATCAATACACTTAAATATTATAGTGTATTTTTTTTTCACATGGAAAAACGAAAATGACATCTTCATCAAATTATCACGAAATGTACGATTAATTTTTGAAAAAAAACCTATTTAATAATAATGAGATTAATAACACATGTTGGATTTTTATGATACGCCAAGGAGTATGTCACAGTAAATGAGAATGTTTACTTCAGTCTCAAAATGAAAAAACTTACTTTAACTCCATTTTAGAGAAATGAGGAAACAAAGGGTATTAATTTCTTAAAATTTAGATATTTTGTAAGGGTTGGAGCTAAGATTATAATCTAGGCAGTCTGACTCGAGGTCCCTGATCTGGCCTCTATGAAGTGGGAATTAATGCAAATATTGTGTTATTTTTTTTACGAAAGTGGTGGTTTCCCCAATGAGCATGCATTATTTTGCAATTGAAGAGAGAGGATCAGCCGTGGTGCAAACAAAAATTTTTCAGGGAATAAAAAGGAACTTTGGTCAATTGTTCATAGAAATTCAAATATTTAGATTCAAACTGAACATGTGTATTGAGCAGATGGCACTGTGAAACTGTTCTTATTTCTGTTGGCTAAACTGCCCTGAGTTTGTAGAAATAATAGATTTTAAAGAATTACACAGCTCTTGCCAGAAAATGAATTCTCAATTTCAAGGGATTAGTGATTATGGAATGAGCTTTATTTTTTGTGCCTAGATTTTAGACTGCAAATCTCAAGAAGTGTCTCAATTATAAAGTGCCGGCATCTTCAGAGTGTCTTAGTTTCCTACGTAGCTGAAAATAAACTTCGTTCACTAAAAACTCACTGTCATAAAGGAATTTCAAGTATGAGCCATTATATTCCTGAAACTATAAATAATATACAAAAACAACTCATGTTTGGGTCCATAGTTCTGTAAATTCTCCTTCATGTAATTTTGTTTCTTTTATGGAATTTCTAAAGATGAACCTGAGGACTATGAACAAAAATGTAAAACCGAAGATATAATTGAGACTTAGCTCCCAGTGAATTCACTTCTCAGTTCCTAAGATTGTTTCAGAATATGAGGATATCTGTTGCGTTGATCAGAAATGATCAGTGACTAGTACTTTGCCAAGACACTGCACTCAAAGTACAAAGTTCACTACATGTTCATAAAAATGCAATGACATAAAAATAATAAATGGTATACACAACTATTAGACATATTTGAGATATTTTATAGTTAGGTACAATTCAAAATTGAAATACCAGTAATGGTAATCTGATTGTATGTTTTTACTCTTAACACACACACACATACACACACACACACACACACACACACACACACACTTACTTCATATTAAAAAAGACATCTGAAAACAAAATGACAAATACATTTTGACTAAATATCTATTCCTGAAGTACAATTGATAGAGACACGCTGAATTCAAGTTTTAAGGAACTACGGTATGTGTTGATTATTTTAAATATGCTGTGTTAAGACAGACTAAGATGTACAATAATGAACTAAGCCCTAAAAAGGCTTTGGGAGGAAGGACCTAAAATGGAGGCTGGAAGGGAGCTAGAGAAATAAGAAAAGCAAAGAAAGACTGTGAAAGAGGGGCTCAGAAGGAATGATGTGCATGAACATGTGTTTGAAAAAGGAAGGACGGTAACACCACGTTTTCTGCATTTCTCCATATCAGCCAGTTGTGCATTCCCAAAGCTTTCTCCTGCCCAATTTATATTCTCTATGAAAAATAAATCTCGTTAGCATGATATGAATGTTAACAAGTGCTCCAGGCACCTTACAGAAAATACCACCAAATTAAAACCTCAGGAAGGAAACTCATTTCCCTTCCTCACATAACTCGACCAACGCTCGTCTATATTCCTCACTGGTAGTTCACATTTTAGTTTTAATATGTATAAAACTTTGCTTTTCTCCAACATCCCTGAAGAGCTGTTAAAGGGAAGCAAGGCTTAAATTGCATGCATTTTATAGGAAGACTCAGGCCCAATGTGTTTGGAGGCAGAATGGTAAGAAAACGGATGGGGTAATAGAAAAGGCAAGGATGCAGAAAAGACAATTAGGCAATTTTCACTGACCTAGCTATAGTTTTTCATTAAATTCACATACTTATTTTCAAGCAAAGAAATGCAAAACATGGGTAGGGGCTTGCATTTCACTCACTTTTGGTTAACAGATTTTTGTAGAGCAGCTCACATTTTTCAACTCAAAACATTTTTGTCTTGTGTTGACTTTTTTTCCTGGGAAAATGATGAGGCAACCTAAGTGTACCCAGGTTGTCGAAATACAAGTAAGATATATATTAACATTTTAGCCATAAAGCAGCAAACTGGTATTTTGTGAGTTTCTGCATTTGCAAAAGAATCATACCTAATTGTAAGGAAAAACAATCTATTCTCATATTCTTAAACAATAGACCAAATAGTAAGCATGGAATGAGAATTCTCTAATTAAAAACTACATGTTTTGGATTTTTTACCTGGTCTAAATCTGAAAAAACAAAAACAAAAACAAAAACAAAACTGTAATCGGCTTTGTGAACGTAGTAAGAGGAGGTCATTGCAAAAGCACCATACCGCCTCCTATTATTTCTGGACATATAATTATTATGCTTGGTTTACAGCATGAAGGAAAACTGTGAACAGCTCTGCAAGCACCACTCTTTACCCTGGAACTTGAAGACTGAATTTAATGTAGGAAGAGGAATCCCACTAGGTAAAGAAGGTTATATGCATGTAATTCTGTTGGAAGAGGGTCATCTGCGGAAGCAATCAGACATTTTCCTGGAGACTGTGGAACACTTTCCCGAAGTTCAGGGACCATGAAAGCTGCCTTTACTTAGGAAATCTGCCTGTTGGCTCAAAAGAAAATTGTCAGATTACTTTCGAGAGAACAGTAGGCCAGGACACCCATATAGGAAGTGACAAACAGTACAACTATAGCCTTACTTCACAGTCGCTATACCCTATATATCTTCAGGTGTTTATATTTTAGACTCACAATCATCTTGCATTGACTTCCTCTTTTCAGGTTACAATCTTCATTTTTTCAAACTTTTACAACCAAGAAAAAATTTAGAAACAATTTTTTTGGGGGAAAAAAATGTATCCAAAATTTTTCAACTCCATAACTAAAGTCACAGAGCAAATTAAAAGAAAAACTGGAATAAAAGCACTGTTCTCTTTCAAGCCACACCGTCTTCTCCAATTTACTGCCTCTCTTCACAATCTCTGTTGTTCCTATGGCTCCATTAACCATTACAATGGATTTTAATTGAAAATTCTCTCAGATGTTATTTGGAATCAAAAATCAACAGCCCATCACAATACATCTTAAATGATTCTCTATTTTATGACTGTGAGGTAAATTTTTGCTGAGGTAAATTGAGGTAAATCTGAAGTAAATTGTTTTTTTTTCTACCTCTATACTAAGGTAAGAGTATGAGACAAAGTAGGGGTAGGAGAATAATTAAAACAAATAAAGTATTTGTATTTTATGCTATATATAAATATATATTACATATATGTATTGTGTCTCTTAATCCAGTGCAATAAAGATCCCATTGATGGGCTCTGAAAATGGCTGAAATTGAATCAGGAGAATTTTAGCCTTGTCTCCAATACATTTTCTCATATTGCAATGGTATTGAGTATTAGATGCTCCATTACATTGCTTGAATTAGAAATCAACTACCATTTGACTGAGGGACCTATGGCAAATCCTTTAAACATTTTGAACCTCACATTTTGGTCAACAGAATGGGGCAATAATATAAATAATATAAATCACATAAGGTTACTTTAAAGATTAATAAGCCCCATTATTGAAATGTTTGTCTCTCTTTTTTTTCTGGTATTTTTTATCCCCTTGTATGTACATTGAAATCACTGATCTGCATTTATACTAACTTTTCCTTTAGCTTCAATGACCCATAATCCTATGGGAATAAGCATTGCTACTTAGGATCTCCCCAGCACTGATGACGTCTGCTGAAAGTTCTTTGTCTATGTCAAGTTATCTAAGTCTGTGTTCTTCCAAAATCCAGACAATGCCAAGATAGAGATTGGGTCTTTCAGGGGAAATACATCAGATAGCCTTTTTCATTTTGCAAATGGAACTGACATGATTCTAAGACATGTATTAACACATTTTCATGTTTTCAGATTTTGTGTTTTTGTTTTTTTTTTCCGTGTGGAAAATTACTTGGCCAATTATACCTCTGGAAGGATCCATATCACTTCCAGTTTATGAACCGTTGCATCCAGAATACAATAAATTACTGTGATACATAAGAAAAATTCCTTGATTTTTATTTCTAATGCTCAAAAACGTTGTTGGGTTATTTTATTCAAATTCGACATCTTTTTTTTTGCATGTGTATCAAATATTTGTGTATATGCATGACATTTCTGCCCACTTTCAAATTCTCTGAGCCTCAGTTGACCATTCAAATAGACCCAAATCAAGACTGATTTATCTTCCTTCTAATTTAATTTATTATAGCCCAATCATACCTTAAGTATTTGGAAAGTTTCCTGAAAATAGAGTCTCAAGAGGTTACGATTTAAAATAATGAAAATTTTCTTTGAATATGATACTTCATCCCTATTAAATCCCTTAAAAAACATTTGCTGTTTTCTGTCAACTGTGTTTTGCCTGAAAGGAAGAAAGTAATTACTATGAACAGGATTAGATTAGTTTGGAAAACATTTTTTTGGAACCCCTGTAAGCATTTTAGTTGACTTTGAAACTATAGCTAAAATAAATTAGCTCTCTTTCCCTTCCCGATTGGGTAGCTCCCACAGAGTTATTACATAGCAATGGTGCTGCTTACTAAAATAATGGATTTCACTGGGTGCCACATCATACCGTTCTTTTTAACCATGTTACTTCCATAGATGATTTGCCCTACTGTAAAATCATTAAGGATATTCATTAATATGCCTCTCTTTTGTAGGGGATCAATATTTCTAAAAGAAAAGGCACAGTTGCTCGTATTTAATTTCAGTCGTGTTTTCTTTTAGGCTTTCAGTATTTTGTTTTTAATATGCTAGAGCAACTACTCATGTAATGAGATGGCACCTTGTGGAATGAGCTACTGTTTATTGTTATTTCTGACACCAGACCATCCAAGGGCAAGGCCTGTTAAATACAAATGCATACATGAGGTGCTCTTTCAACTTGCAGTCAGGGCCTGTTCTGAGCCGAGGGAGAACAATGCTTTGCCTTCTGTTTAGTCTCCAGGCAGATTATTGTGGCTCCAGCCTCTGTCTGGAGGCCTGGATCTGCCATGCTAGGTGATTATTTCCTCTACAAGTTCACTGATATTTTCCAATCCTCATAAACGTAAAAGCACAAAGCAGAAAACATTTGCTTCTTACGATGTTAAGTCAAATAAAATAAAGCAGGACCACCAGACTTAAGGCAGCTTAACTCAATCCACCATGAACTCAGCTTAGACCACGCTAAAGCAGCACAGGTTTTTCAGTGGAACAACATATTGTTAGTCAAATCAAAAGTTTTTTGCATTCACTTTAGTTACTTTTCCTAAGCATTAGAGTTTGTCTTTAATCTGGGCTATCTGAGTATGAATGGTTTTCTTTTAACGTTTAGCTTTATTGAACACAATTTCGACTAGACCACACACACAAGAAAAAATAGAAAAAACTCAAGTTCTTTTAAGTTACCTGCTTGTAATAGTAATTGACCATCCACCAATTGCCCGCTCTGAATGAGGTGCAATATTTGGTAAATTAAAAAGAGCAGGGCAGAGAGGACCTATGAGTATGAAGGCACAGCTCAAAATGAATTTTGACAGAAAAGAAAATTGCATACACAAAATAGAATTCATTTGAGTCAAGAAAGAAGAAAATCCATAGAAAAACCAGCATTAATGGCATTTAAAAGTTTTAAAAATTCTATCTTATATTTTGAATACTTGACAAAAATGTTAATAAAATAAAATCTGATTACAGTTTTTTGTTTGTTTGTTTGTTTGTTTTGTTTTGTTTTGTTGCCTGGTGAAAAATAGAAACAAGAAGGTAAAGGATTTTTGTTTGTTTGTTTCAATGACTTTGACATCACATAGGCTCAATGCATGTTAAATGTAAATACCATTTAAAAAAAAAGAAAAAAAATATATATATACATATATATATATATAACTGAAATTCTACTGGGGAGCATGACACATGAGTATTCAGCATGGACCTGAAGTAACACTTAGAACCCGATGCACAGTAACAGATTTTAGTTTTCAGGAAGGAGATTTTTAGAACCAGATAGAATACTAAGCCTTAGGACCAAGACGCTGAGTAAGCAACCAAGACAGAGACTCAGGCATCATGAAGTAAGGCAAACACCTACCTAACAAATGGCAGTTCAAGGGGACAGATGTTTTTAGAAGCAGACTTATGTCTGGTTATGGGGACACTAGATGGTGGATAAACTCTACTAGTAGCAAAAATGGTTCCAGGTTGAGTTTATGAAAGCTGGGCGACAGTTACTTTAGTCCTTCCTGTCACGTGTCAGGGTTTCATCTATTAATATTAATGCTAGTTGAGGTCAACTTTTTTTTAAAAGGAGGAAGTAAAAGGGACACAAAGGTTACAAACTACTGGAAGAAACAATCATCGATGTATATGTAATCAAAATAGGCAAATATTCTAGCTAGTAATTTTTAGAAAGCAGAGCATTGTGTAAGTAAGTTCAAAGTAAAAGTTCTTGATATCTAAGACAACACAGAACTATTTATATTTACTCAAGTTAAATAATTTAACAAGAAAAATATCTGTTTTGAACAAAATGCTCCAATTTGGAGTATACTGATATAAGGTAGTGTAAAATATAATTTTATTTGAAATGGAGCAAAACGGTCTCAAATCTTAATGTGGTCTAATATTTTATCAATGATATGTGTTATGCTAAAAATAAATAATTTAGTTTCCTATTCATATCTACAACTACAACAAAGAATTTAAAATCAATATTCTTTATCATTTTCACACTCATATGTTTGTGTCTATGTTGTTTTATCTATACTTTCATTCACTCCCTCTTGTATTCACATATTTAATATGTGGCAAATATTATTTTCCCTTTTGTAAAGACAGAAACTTTGATTCTTAAAGACACTGTTCAGAGTCTTGCCATTAGTGAACTGACTTAGGTATTCACCAAGTACCTGGTGGATTTCCAAGGTCCTGGGATATAAAAATACACTACTAAGAACAGGTCATGCAATTCTCAGAGAATCGTAGAATGGGAATGTCATAAACTTCATCAGAGGCAAGGAGAGATTTGAAATTATAACAGTTTTCAAGATAACACAGCTCACTCATCAATGAAATGGTGAGGTAAAATTGTGACTTACCTTCACAGCTGAACTATTTTAGTGCATTTGCCCAGAAGGTAGAGGTGTTCTACTCTCCTTCAATGGGTAATCAGATAGTGGTGAGAGAATGTGTGGTTGAAGGATAAGGCTATTTTATTAACCTCCACCACAGATGCCAGTAACATTATTTCTCTTCAGTAGTATGGTATAATGGGGATTTGCTTTACCTAATGTCATAAAATTATTTAATCTTGCTCCTACTGTGAAATTTATACCACTTGAACAACCTTATCTTGCTATCTACTGTGGAATTTACACCTTTTGAACAATACCTTGAAATAAGAAAGCAGAAAATATTGCCCCAAAATTGTCAAACAGTGAAGACCTTGAAAAAAATATAATTACGTACTTTGGTGAATAAAATATATAATTCAATTTACTATGCTATGTAAAGCAATTTTGCACAGCTATGTACAAAATTGTGGAGGTAAACGTATATCTTTAAGTAGTAGAAAGAAACAGAAAATGGAAACATGGATTTTTCTGGTTTTAATTCACTTGTTTACCCAGAAAAAAAAGAAAAGGATAATTTTTCTAATAAAGGTTAGGCTCGACTCATCAAAAGAAAAATGTTCATCCTAGTCACAATGCTGTGAGTTATATGAAGAAAAAAACTGTTATAAATGTAAATAATGCTTATTCTAAAATATTATGCAATTTTAGGAAATGTAGGTACTGCTCCCAGATGTACCTCTGGGTCCAGAAAAATAGGCAATATATTGGCTTACACAAATTTATAATTCTATTAGTGTTCTTAAACTTCCAAGACAAAAGATTACTTATAATTGACAACTTGACAAGAAGTGCCTATTTTACAAATTACAAATGCATATAATTGTCCCTTTCCTCAGTACTTTGAACAATAACAAAAATGTTAAACAAAAAACAAACAAACATTCCCCTTTGCTGTTGAGCATTTAATTAGATTGAGCAGCAGGCTTTCTTATTACTGATAATACTCATAATCATTTCTGACTCTGAGTAGAGGAATTGTTGGAGGTTTATAAATTGCATAAACTACTATCATTTTTTCCTTTCTGTTCTCATTAACTTTACTCCCATATTGTCCAAAACATGCAGAAGTTTAGCTATATGTATTGGAGCATAACTAAGTTTTCATAGTTAGTAGCCAAGTGGTGTGCTTCTGTTTTGGTTATCACACAAGCCCAAGAAAAGTGAAAGTATTAAGTTATGAATATGCATTTACGGGAAAAAGAGATTATGGTGAGATATGCATTGCACTGGCCTTGGAGTCTGAAAGAACAGTTTGGAAGCCAAGATCTGCATTTACTAACAGTGTGGCCTCTGGTAAGCTTCTTAATTTCTATAAACCTCAGTTTTTTGTATGAAAAATGGCATAATCACACCTCAGGGTTGTTCTGAGGATTAAACGATATACCTATGTAAATCACTCTGCACAATGTCTGGCTTAGAGTAGGCACACAAAATTGTTAGATCTCATTTCCTGTGATGAATTAAGATGGGTGGGAATCACACACTGAGAGAGAAAACTTGGTCTCATTTTGATTTTGAAAATCTGTGGTTCATATTATGAATAACTGAAGGGGGAAACCTTTTAACCAACTCTAAAAATACTGCCAGATGATGACAGATACCCAGCTATTCTTGCTCTGTAGACCCAGGTGCTTGCTTTTACTTTTCTAGTCAGATTAACTCACCATAAATACCAAAAGGCAACCCTCCGTCTTGGTCACCAGATCTCAAGCCCTCTGATCTACTAAACGTCATCCTGGAAGTCTTCTTTCTCTTTCTTAGATTGATTGTTTTGTGTGTGGGGTTTTTTGTTTGTTGTTTTGTTTTGTTTTGTTTTTTTCTTTTATGGACTGGATTACTCCCATTGGCTCACACCTTAAAACAAATTTAAAAAATCTTCTCTCGACTACAGTGGTGTACAACTGCCGTGAATCAGTCTGCTTGGAGTGCAGGCAATATGAGGAAATGACCATATAATGTTATATATGATGTTACATAATATGAGTGTGGTTAAAATTAGCATCATTGTTACTTATCCTTTCACAAACATTCTATTTACATGGAAGTTAATTTCTAAAATGCCAGGTATAGAGTTGTCATCCATCACATGAGAATCCCGGTATACACCTTGATTTTAAGGATTGATTAATAGAGGATTAATTAAGAACAATTTGGAATTATTTAAGCTTGGTTCAGATGAAATTCATGTCTTCAATCCCAGTACCTTACCAAAAAAGAGGAAAAGTAATAAATTAAGCATTTAAATTACTGCAGTGTGTTATCTAAGAAAAAGGTCAATGAAGAAAAGCTTCTACAAAACTTCGATTTCCCATAGAATGACAGAGCGGACGTAACTTGAGCTGTTTTTGATGTTTATAATCATTGTGCTCTCACTCTTCACTTGGAATCTCCCATTTAAACATAGTTATATATCAAAGCACTGGGTGCTCTAGTTTTATATTGACAGTAACCACCAAAATAGACAGGTATTTATGGACTTACGGAAGCAATTAAATAGAAAAATCAACTTATATGCAAGATTAAAAAGTACGGTCCAGCAAGAGGAAACAATCCACTATTTCTGTACAGCACAATGGAGAACCTTCCCATTTACTTTTTAGCTAAGCAAAGTGTTTCAAACTTCACAGAGAAAGGCGTATCTTGTTATGCCATGTTTGAGAATTATACTTGTCAGTGATGTGAATGAATGAGTATGAATCTTCTGAAATTGTTTCACAAGATCTGCATACAGAAAATGTCTCTTGGGAGCACACAGATAATATCAAACTATACTCAAGCTCTTTCCTTTTTAGAAGAGTTCATTTACTCTTAGGTTTGTTAATTGGTGCATTTTTGCAAGATTGTCAGACTGTCCCAACTATTGCAAAAGAATATCTCTTTTTCCTCCTAAGAGCCTTAAGAATGGATCCAGTAGCTTCTCCATAAGACGACTATTTTATTCTTATCCATATGTATTATCTGGCCTTTGTACATTTTGTCGCTCTAAAACATTTTGCTAGCATGATCTCATTTATCATTTATTGCTTCTCTTATCTTTCTGCTACTGACAGGACACTCACTGAATTGTGTACCTTTTCAAAGTAACACATGCTCCGTGAGGCAAAGTGCCAAATATCACTCCCCAGGTTACCATTTCTTTCTCAATATACTGATTTTCTTCTCCGAGGTTGATGCAAGAGTCTCATTATATTGGTGACTGTCTACTGATGTCCCCAGTGAGGGGGAAGCCCCCCAAGGTTCCAGTCATGGCAAGCTGTCATGGCTTGAAAAATTGGCATAAGCTCTGTCAGGGAAGAAAGATTAAAGTCTAACGTTGCTGTTTCATACTCCACTGCTAATATCATGGCCATCCATGAGAAGTGCTCTTTCTTTGGAGGTGAATACAGGCTGATTCTGCTATAACATCACCTGTGTTGTTTAAAAACCTTGTGTGTGGAAAACTGCTCAAAATAATAGAATTTGTGACAAAAATACGGGGAAAATCCATGCAAATTTGTAACAAGAACACCATCAGAAAATGTTTAACAACATTGAAACAAACAAAAGCCACTACCACAGTTAAAAACACATATTAAACGACTAGACCTTCCTACATATTAACACACTGAATGCAGAATATACAAGAAAAAATTAAAGGGCATTCAGACAGGTACTGGATGATCATAAGGGAAGGTAAGAAAGAGAGGTAAGAAAGTCATGAGAAAAAAGGGCAAGACAGACAGGTGGAACTTGGACAAAGAAATGTGGAAGAAATAACGGTACACTTCTGTCAAGTTTAATGCTTTTTTGGGGGGCTTGAATTCTACTTTGTCTGATATTAAAATAATAAAGCTACTTGTTGTTTTGATTGCTTAGTTAAAAAATATTTTTTTTAGTGTTTGGCTTATGTGGCTTTAAATTTTTTTGTTAGTTTTGCTTCTGTATAGCATATAGTTACCTCTTAATTTGCAGTTACACTAAAATCTTGTTTTAATAGGTAAGTTTGTTGGCTCTATTAGTGGATAACACTGATGTATTTGGTCTCACCTTTGTCAGAATCTGTTAGAATTATTAAATACATTATTTTGTATTTGGTGAGTTTGTGTAGATCACTTCGAAAAAATGTTTAGGTATTTAGAAAAGTTGGTATTTTTGTTCAAGTGGTTAGCTTTGTGTCTTTGTTACTTTTTATCCACCTTTTAACACCTTCATAACCTATTTTGTTTTACTAACTAATTCCACAACGTGAAAGCAAATCCTTTAAACTCTCCTATTGCTTAATCAATGGGTTAATTCCTCTTTTCTCCTTTATTCTCCCTACATTTTTATTTTGTCTTTTGATTTCAAAGATAGATCTATGTATCTATGTATCTATGTATCTAGGTATCTATCTATCTATCTATCTATCTATCTATCTATCTATCTATCATCTATCTAGATCTTTTGTTTTCTAGGAATTACAATATTTGACTTTAATTTATCAGTCTAAATACATGTAATAGTAAGCTTCTTTAAACAATATAAGAACATTTCAGTGGCATATATTTTTAAAAACCTCCCCACCACTAATTTGGTAACCCAATGTTATTTTTTTTATTTTAAATGGGCAATTATATTGTAAAATAATTAAAGATAATAAAGATTCATTTTATATTTTACCAGATATTTCTCTTTTTTGATATTCTTCATTACTTTCCAAACTATGGGAAATCGCTATCAATTTACAGCATATCTGCCATCTTTATATGTCACTGGAAATCTCTCTTTGCTCTCTGCTCCCACCCCCAGTTTTATAGAGTTTTATAGAGTTCCCCTCAGGAACTCTACTTTGCTCCCCAGACCTCAGACTTCCCAGGGAAGCTGCAGTGCAGTGAAGGTTTGGAGGTCTTTGGAGGGACTTCTCTCAGCTCCCTGCCTCCAGTTTGCAGCTGGTGACCTATAAAAACTTCTCTAAGTTCTGTTTCCCAGACTCCAGCTTAAATACGGTGGCAGATATACAGGATTTTGTTTCTAAAATTGATCAGAAACAGAATAAAAGAATTGCTAGGAAAGAAGTTTGCTATATATCAGCTGGAAATTAAATAATCAGACATGCTGAAGTGAAATAAATAATAAATAGCCGATGCTTACTAAAAACAATGCATTCTTTGAGAATGTGTTTGCTTCAAGCCCAAGTCTTTATAGAGCAGACCTTGTTGAGTGACATCGGGGCTCAGTGAACAATGGAAGAAATATTTGCTACAAACATTTGTATCCCACCCAACACATGAATCAGAAACTATGGAGGAGGGGCTCAGCAACTTGCATTTGAAAAAGATCCCTAGGTGATTCTAGGAACAACCAAGTATGACCAACAAACTCGCATAACTTTTTTTAACTCATTTTTAATTTTTAAATGTTTAACTTTTTGTGGCATTGAAAATGTAATATAGATAATTAGCAAAGGATTTAGTGTTTAACTAATGGCCTTTAGGTACACAGAAGGTGACATTCTCCAACATTTTACAACTAATCCCTAGGAAGCAAAAATAATACAAAACATTCCTATTGAACCTGATATTGCTGTCCACATTTCACATAAAACTAACAGGACAATTTTTCTAGTCGGGAGAAAATTTTCCTTGAAATTCTCGGAGTGCAACTATGAAAACACTGTGATTTATCTAAGACCAATGGCGATAAAACAACCAAATAACAGCTTTAAGTGATAATTTAATAAAGACATGCACATTTTGTGCATTGAAAGACTAGAAGTCACAAAGACTCCCTGCTCCTCAACTTTCCCACCTCCACATTATACTTTGTTCTTTAGTCTACAGCACTTTTGCATAATAGATGTTTTTTGGAAATAAGGGCAATAGTTGTTTTTTGTTGTTATTGGTGGATGATTTTATTATTTGACTAAAATATTGGGAGTCAGTTCTATACTTAATTGTCAACATGTTGAAAAGTGCTTTATAGACATCTGTGTATTCTAGATTTTAAAAATTAATGACAGCCTGAAACACGAAGTTGAAAAGTAGAGTTCTTGGACAGTTATCCCTAAATCTATTTAATTGTAGTTATTAACTCAGACCAAAGAGATTAATAGAGGTAAAACCTTTGACATATAACATAAGCTGAGTAAAATTAGAGGGGTGGAGATGAATAAATAGTTTCATGAGGAGCTTTTGAATTTGAAATTGCTTTGATAGAAATTTCAACATATTGTAGAAAACATTAAAAGATCATCATCTACAGAGATGTTTGCTTAGTGCAAAATGAGATTTAGAAATAAATCTTAGAACAAACATCAAAATCTCATTTTTCTCTACCCAAGTTTTAATTTACTGCCCACTTTGAGAAAGTATTCCTGTCCCATCTCAGTTCATTTATCATTCACTTTTTTCACTACCTCCTCCGCTACCACCTTGGCCCAAGCCACGGCCACGGCCATGGCTCACTGGGACTCCTAAAGAATGATGCTCTTACTCCCAGTATTCCTTGCTCCACTGTGTTCAAGCACTTTGCTGCAACCACACTGGTGTTTCTGTGACGTTCCAGGGACATATCAGGCATGATCCTGCCTCAGTGCATTTCTTTTCTGTTTCCTTTGCTTGACATGTTATTTCCTTCCTATATTTGCATGCCTCAGACTTCTTTTTCTTCTGATCTTTAATCAAATATCAGTTTGTCAAAAAAATCCATCTTTGGCTACTATCCAAAATTGAAAGCTGCTTTTGACTTTACTCCCCACACCCCCTTATCACTATCTAACTTACTTTACATTTAAAAAATTATATATCTTGCTTATTGCCAGTTTCTCCACCTCATTCCTGATCATGTAACCCCCAGAGTTCTCTTCTGCATGGTGTGCATAGCCCCGAGAAAATGTTCTAGCATGGAGTACACTCTCAAATAAGCATCTATTGATTAAGTGAATGAAAATATAAACGATAGTGATACAAAAAAATGGAGACAGAATGTCAACATAAGTTCATAGAATAAAAAGCCCCCAAAGAGACAAGCATATAAAAAATAATCAAATTCATACAAAATCAAATAAATGAATATTTTAGAAATCAGTAAGAAGAATACTGTGTACTTGGTGGGTACAGAATGAAGAAATGCTTGGATTTGCTAAACAATGAGAAACCATTATTTGCAGAAGCAAATACAATCTCAAATTCTTTGTCGTGGGTATTTTCTTATTAGAATGTTACAGTATGTATAAAGCAATTCTTTCCATCTGACAGTCACAAAAAGGAGAAAAAAACCCATGAAAACAAAATTTCAAAAAAGCAATTGTTGAATTATATTCTTCATTGATTTTGGAAAACCCTCAGCATTACAAAATACTGCAAAGCATTTACAAGGGAAAAAAAAAAAAAAAAAAAAGAATTCCCTGGGACTTAAAAGTTCAGCAGAGCAGCCACCATTATGAACCAGTGGCGGAGCATTTTGCATGCCATGAAAACTGAGCTCATTAGCAAAGCGAGGGCTTAGAGCTGACTCTAGGGGAGGATACAGCTAAACTTCAGACAACAGTGCTTGCAGAGCTGATTGTGAAACATCGCTGGTTTAACTTTGTGGGATGCTTCTCAGCATGCTTTTTTGGCCTAAGGTAAGATACAAGTCAGTACAAAGGCAGGTAGAGAGAGACCAACATTTTGAAATGAACAGAATGAAAGCCCACCATAAAAGTTGGCATCAAATAAACTAATATACCAGACTCTATGTGAATCCCTTGGAAAAAAGAAAAAAAAAAAAGCACTGTAAAGCCATTGTTGAAACAGACTGAAATTTCAACACATAATCCTAAATACACACATACACATACACACACACACACACACACACACACACATAACTATTTCATTCTACACATTCCAAAATAAATTTCCTTTAAGATGGTCACTTGTAAATTTTATAACTGGGTAAGGGTGTAAAAGACATCTCGTTTAATCATCTTTAGTTAATTAGAAATATGACCATATATTGTCTCAGGTTTTAAGGACAATACTTAATGATTAGAGTAAACAAAACTAAAATTTTGACTGTAGTTAATTACTGTTTTACATGTTCATAGTCAAAGGGAAAATTGCTAACAATAATAGAAATCACATGTACATTTTTAAAAATAAAATGTGATGACATTATTGTATTAGCCCTGAGGTTTCCATTTTTGGAAACTATTTAATTGTTAGAAATTTCCCAAGATCATCAGCACTTGGAGTTCAGAAAAAAAAAATAATAATAATACTGTTGTAATTATATAATAATTATAACTTAATAATATTAAATTTGAAAACTCAAAAATCAAACAGATACTGCATCAAACAACATGAGAGAGGAAAGGACCAATGGAAGTAACGACCAACCAGAATTCCGGTGGAGCCTGGAACTAGATAGAACAAGGTCCTGAGATATCTACAAGACGCGGAGCAAAGTAGCGTCATGGAGAACGAGCTGTCCACATGCAAATCATTTTCTAACCATCTTGTTAGTCTAAGAGGAATGGGGTCAATTCACAACCAGGTCCAAAGAACAACACACGTGACAGCAGGCCAGGAGATAATAGGAACAGGAAGCTGGAAAGAGGGGACTGTATTCCAGAGGCCTGAGGCAGGAAGAGAGGGAAATGCTTAGGGTTTGGCAGGAGATGGGGGGCAAGCTCTGAACAGCAGGAAACAGAGTGGAACCAGGAAGACTACCCAAGCAGAAAAGAAGCAGATCATCAGTGAACGAGGCAGATGGCAGGAATCAGAATTCCAAGGGCAAAGTGAGCTGGATCCATATGTGGTATAGCCTAATTCCCTTTCCCAGCCTAGGTAACCTTTTAATTCAGGCAGAAAAAGAATGCCTCTTTTGAATCTGCTTTTCCCCCAACCTCAGAAAGCCTCCCAAAAGTTTTACATGTAGGGGTAAAGGGATTTAAATGCATGGGTTCTGACAGGCTATTGCTTTTTGTTTGAGCCACTCTCACAGTCAATTCACAGAGGAACAGTGCTGGGTACGAGTAAGTGCTTAAAGCACGTATATTAAATTGCATTCATGGCCCATGAGGGCTGGTCCTTGGTCTGACCATTATTAGTTCCACCAGTGATTTTGATATTAAAATTTAGCACCTTCTCATTAAATTCTCCAAGAACATCAATATTGTGACAGAACAGCTCCCTTAGAGAATAGTTTTAAAACTCAATTTGACCATGACAAATTATGGAAGCAAGCACAAACAAAATCAGATGAAGTCCGAGAAAGCAGAGCCATGCTACAATTTTCTTATTGAAACCCACTTCCTTAACAATGGTTTATCATTATGCACATCCATCCTTTGATTTATTAATTAACACAGTGTGGAGATTAAATAGCAGGCGCTCATACTTGTTCCCAATAACCTGGTGTCACAGATAGAGTTTTATTATTATTATTATTATTATTATTATTATTATTATTTTCATTTAAAATGGCTTATCTAGAATTGCTTGTTAATTTAAAGGAAAAACATTCTTTTCAAGCACAATTTTCAGTTTAGCCAAGAGAAGAAACACTTTATTACATGTCTTCTTTCATATTGCTCTGAATGCGTGTTTTTTGGATATGTTTTCCTTTTTTATTCAGAGAAATTATATGAATTATTAAAATGTGTGATGAAAACACACATTTTAAAAAGTATGAAACCACATGTGATGCATTATCTGTTACAAATTCAAACCACATAAATGATTTTTTTTTCTGTTATGTATGGATGTTTGTTAAAAAATTAATAATGTACTGCATCCTATGTTCCTAGATGGAACATTGGTGAGTCCTTCATAAAGAAAGACCAAATAGTGACAGAAAAGGTGTTGCAATTGGAATAATGGAAAGATGAAAATGGTTGGCCAACGTGTGGAAGCCATCTTGTTCTAGAAAGATAAGAACAACTAGTAGTTCTATGTCAAGGACATTATCAAAGTGTCACTGTCCAAAGATGTCCGAAGTGGATCATATTCACTGCATTTTATCATCAAATGAAAAAAAAAATCAGACTTAGTAAGGAGACTTTGTTTAAAAGCATTGTTACAGGGAGAAGGAAAGAGACTATTGCAATGGTAGGGGTGGGGAACCTACTGTAATACACAGACTGACTGATCTGACCATAAGCTCTGCAAGCATCTCAAGGGTTAGATGGAAAGTTTTCTTTTATGAGGAGGAGTAAATAAGACCAGATAGAGCCAGGTGAGGGAAGCAAGATGAAAGGGAGTTCTGATGAGAGAGTAGGTCAGAAATTACCCTGAGGCGAGCCTATTTTGGAGAGGAGTGGGTTGGGGGGTGTTTAAGGAAGGGTTGTCTGCTGCTCCGGTTATGAGTGGGCAAAGTTCAAGAATCTGGTGGAAGGAGAGAATTTTAACTGAGGTTTAGTTAATAAGCATTTTCCTCCAACTGATCACTGGCAACATGTAATTCAGCTGATCTATTATGAGGTAAATGAGAACGTGGGGAGTCTTTATCTGCCCTGGTAATCAAGTAAAGTATCCTTCAGTCTCATCTAACTCATATGAGAAGGATGGTACTTTTTAGTAAGATGTTCCCCAAAACACAAAAGGGTGGGACATTTCTTAACCTTTGATGTTTTCCAGGAGCACAGAGCTCAGCTAAAATTCAATACTGTCAATATTGCCAAGATTACAGTTTTTGTAATATCACTATTCTTGCTGTCTAGCTATTTTAAATATGAAATGTATTCTTAACACAAATAAGCCATTATTATTTTTCACCTCTATAAATAACCTGGGATTTTTGTATCTTTTTGAAATAAAAATAATTTAAAAATATACAATATATTTAGTGGATTTTCATCAAAACTGCATTCAAATGAGTGAAAAATGATTTACTAAATGATTTATATATCTTCTACACTGCCAATATGCTAACATGAAAATATTTTATTCTCTGACTTTTCTCAAATTTAGCATGTATGAAATAGAGAGGAGTTCGTAATTTACTGCTCAGTATGTCCTCATCTTAAGCAAGAAATCTGCAAAGGATGCAATTCAAGGTAAACTAGTCAACTGGTCAGTTTTAATTTTTTTCCCCTAGTGTAACCTCCTACGACTTCCCAAAAATATACAGTCTAGAATAACCAAAAAGTGGCATTGCTGAATACACTTGCAGGCAAAGTTATTAAAATGTAATTTAAATGTTTTTTTGATTTTTTTTTTTTGTTGTTGTTGTTGTTGTTTTTTAGTAGTAGAATCATTGATGGCTTCTTTCAAGTAGCAACTCACAATTTACAAATGCTTCTCATTTATTCCTTGACACTTATCTACTTCACTGAGAAAGTTTATCAGTGACCATGGATATCTATTGGCACATGTAACAAAACCAAAGGCTGGATTTGGAGCATCAGTTAGACTGGAGCAAAATGTTCTTGGGTAGCTTTCTCTCTCTTCTGGAAGAGTTCACTAACAGATGGCAACTTGTCATTGTTAATGGAGTGTTATCCTGAAAAACTTCAAGGATCCATGCAGAGTGTGACACTCCTCCCCTCCTCTTTTCAAGGCACCTCGCAGAAATAGCCAACGATGACCTCTTTCTTTTCACAGATGATTCCACCTTATGTTGGCTGATTCCTTCCAAGCCACATCGTGGCTGCTTTCATCCAAATGTGACAAAAGACTTTGGGTTGTTTGACAGCTAATCTGTGTACTAAATAATAGAGGCATCATGATGCAGTGAAGGGTACTGTGACCCCAAGGTAGGAGTTCTGAGTCCCAGCCCTGTCTGTCTGAGTGTTGGGGCCAGATAACTTCTCCTTTCCAGATTTCATTGTTCTCAATGAAACAGAAGCAGATGGCTTTACACAAACAAGAAACTCATTGCAGGTAATTTGTGCGATTCTGAATTCCTTTGTCATAAACAAAAAGCGTTAGTTTGTTGGCTGAATAGGTGTGACCATTTTACATTTAGCTTACTTCATTCTAGTAAAATTACACTTCCATAGGAAAAAAATGGCACTTTGGTTTCTAAAGTATATAATAACCATTACATTCGTTGTTACAGTCATAACATTGAAAATGTTTTTCTTCCTTTATTTGTTTAGCAGTTCATAGATTTAAGAGCTCATTCATAGCACATTTTTTTTCTACAAATCCATTAGTAATTTAGCAGTTTAGAGATGATGATATAAAATGGCAAAAACTTGCCCAAGATCGCACAACTTGAAGAGATTAGTGCAGACTATCACCTAGATGATCTGAATCCTGACATTAATCTTTGTTCAATTATTAAACCGGAAGTATCTATTTTATTTTATTAATGATAATATTCACATTACACCTGTTAGTTACATGGGGTTTTGTACTCCTAAATGTTTTTTTTTTTTTTTCCAGATACAATCTTAGTTAACTCTTGACAATAACATTCAGAAGAAAAGAAAGAAAATATGTGCAAGGTCACAGAATTAATCAGTGATAATCAGTAATAGTCAGGTAGGGGAAGGAATCCTGATTCCTACTCCTCAATGTTCCAAATCATACTTGACCTTTTAAATCAACTACTTCTCTACAGTGAATGAGGCTGGACACAAATGTCCAGTAAATAATTAGAAATCAATTATTTTAATTGGACTTAAATTTGTTCTTAGTTCTTCTAACCAACCTTTTTCCTTCCTTCCATCCTCCTTCCCTTTCTTTCTTCCTTCTTGGCTTCCTTCCACTTCCCTCCGTCTCTCCTGCTCACCATTCTTTCCTTTCTGCCTTCTTAATATTGCCTTTTATTCCTCTCCCTTCATTCTGAATGTTGCTTTCCATATTGTTATTTTATGCAGGTCTCACAGACAATTAAGTATGTTGTCCCTTTAAGAATTGTTATTTAATGAATCTAACAAATGAATGTAGTATTCAACTGCCTTTGGAAATAAGTGTTAGTACTTATTGCACGTTTTCCTTTTGTGATTAGAAAAATACCAATACCATTTTCCTGCAAATATAAATTAGCAACAATATAAGAAAATTAACATTCTTATTGCATAAAATCTGTTACTTCCCTGAATGAATTGGAGAATAGTTAATGCTAAAGCAATTTAAAACTGAAATGAAATGTAAATAGAATTGGAGTTTGATTTCCTGAAAGTATTTTTCTCGAATAAAAGAAATCCTTAAAGAGAGTAATTTTAGTTTTCGACAAGATATTCTACTTAAACATTAACAGTAACTTTCTAATATCTTACATCTTACTAAACAGTCATAAGTACGACAATACATTTACATTTGCGTCATGTTTTATGATTTCTAGGACATGAGAGAGGGATTGGGGTTATGAGATCATTTTTGCTCTAGTGCAGGGGGTGTACCTTTCGACTCCAGCATGACTCATCTGTTCAAAGGAATCAAAATGCTCGTGCATGCAAACCGCGTTAGGCCAGTGATCTCAAAGAAGTAAAACAGAATTTTTCTATACTGTAAACAACTTCATTGTACAGATTGACTGTATATTAGTCCCCAGCAAATCGTAGAGTGTAGATTGATAAGCCAGGAAAGGATCCTGAAAGTTCATTTTAACAATTCTGGATAGGCAAACATCTATGATGTATTATTAAAAGAGAGATTTTAAAAAAAAAGAACAGTGCAGCCGGATGGCTCAGTTGGTTAGAGTACCAGCTCTTAACAACAAGGTTGCTGGTTCAATTCCAACATGGGATGGTGTCTGTGCCCTTGCAATTAAAGATTGAAAATGGTGACTGGACTTGAAGCTGAGCTGCGCCCTCCACAACTAGATTGAAGGACAATGACTTGGAGCTTATGGGGCCTGGAGAAACATACTGTTCCCCAATATTCCCAAATAAATAAATAAATAAATAGAATAGATAAAATGATTTAAAAAAGCATTATGTATTAGTATACATTTCTTTTTATACTGGGAATATACACAAGAAAAAAACAAATATAAAAGGCAATGCCAAAATTATCTTTAAAATTTACATAAATGTCGATAAAATTTATGACTTTTCAAAGAGCTCTCAAAAATGTTATACCATGTTATATACAATTTGGAAAAATGACTCCCTTCCTTGACTGCACTTATCACATTACATAATATATATTACCTACCTGGGTGAAAATATATATATATATTTTTTTAAAAGATGTTAGAAATTTAGAAATAACTTTATTGAAGGGTTGTCCATGAAAGCTAGCTTCCCAAAAGGAATTCTGTTCATGCAGAGCTCCTGTTGGGGAGGGAAAAAATTTCCTTTTACCCTCTATTCTCTTTGGCTGGTATAAAATTGAATTAACATAAGATAGATTAACAGGAGAAAAAACAATTAATTACATCTGTATGGGGGCAGAGGGTAATAAGAATATGAGACATAAATACAGTCAGGCAATTGAGGTTTATATGCCTGTCATTTGCTAAGGGAAAGAGGATAAAGGTATGGAACTTCAAAGGGGGGGAAGACCATTTACAGGAAGATGGGAAGGGCAAACATTTAGTAAACAAATGAATGTCATGTCATGCAGAGACAATGGGACACAGAAAGAAATTAGATTTCCAGGTCCTGCCAAGCTCTCTCTCTGCACCCAGCTGACCACACCTAGCCCATATTTTTTGTAGTTACCTCTCATGATAGTTCTCTTCTGGACCAGGCCCTCCATCTAAATTCTTTTAGGTGGTTAAGGGAAAGGGAAAAGTGTTTTCTTAGATCTGCTGGAATTTGATTGCCTTCAGCTCAAAATAGTCTGCATGCCAAAGTGGCACATTTAGTGGGGGCTAGTTTTGAACTCCTTTACTCCTTAGTTACTGGGTAGTGCTTATTAAACCTAGTCAACTGCAGAGGTTAGTGGCAGCAGTCTGCCAGAAATATAGCTGGCACTCCCTCCAATGGTGAATGCTGAGCTCCTAGGGCACATCTGTCAGATCATGTTGTAATATCAGAATCCCCTGATTAACTGCCTCCAGCCTCATGTCTGTTTTTATAACAACAGATGACAAAAGGTGGTCTGGAGCAAGATAACGATTTGAGTCAACAGACCTCCATTCATCTTGGGAGGTCATGCTGTCCCATGGAAGAGCATGAACCACCTTTTCCTGTCAAATAAATATGTAACTCCCTCACCCCACCAAATTGTAAATCCTTGGTTAAAGGGGCCTAGATCTCTCTCTCTCTCTCTCTCTCTCTCTCTCTCTCTCTCTCTCTCTCTTCCACTTCAGCTGGGCCTCTCCAACCCACCTCGGTTAGGCCTGTTCTCTTCTCTGAGAACATATCGTTAATAACCCTGCTTGCATACTAATCAGCTTGCTGACCTTTGATTCTTCACTGTGTTGGCAAGAAGAACCAAGACTCCTATAATACAACCAAGAATGATTTCAAGCTACCTACATGATGTCACTCAATGGGAAATTGGAAAGTGATACTCTACAGCACAAAAACCACATAATATTTTCATTATGCAGATATGAGAGTCATAAATAATTTCAAGAACATAGATATTAATAAAATGTAGTAAGATAATTAAGAAATGATGAGTTTTGTATATTTATTAACTTCGCTTTTAAATAAATTTATTCAATTGTGTTTATATAATTTAATTTTTAAACAATCTCTGTGTCTTCAAGGTCAGACAATTAAGTTCACAATCTTGTTGCAATGATATCAGAGACAATATTCATTATGAATTTGTACCAACTGCACAAACAGTTAACTAAGTTTACTATTTGGAACTGCTGTAAAGGCTGCATGAAAAAGTTAGACGACCTGAACTTTTCACCAACAATTTATGGCTCTTCCACCACGGCAATGCACCAGCTCATGACATTGTCTATGAGGGTGTTTTTGGCCAGGAAACAAATAATTGTATTGGACCTGATCTGGCCCCCAATGACTTCTTTTTTTACCTGAAGATAAAGTAAATATTGAAAGGAAGACATTTTGGTGACATTCAAGACATCAGGGGTAATGCGACAACAGCTCTGATGGCCATTCCAGACAAAGAGTTCCAAAATTGCTTTGAAGGGTGGACTAGGCACTGGCATTGGTACTTAGCTTCCCAAGGGGAGTACCTCAAAGATGACCACAGTGATATTCAGCAGTGAGGTGTGTAGCACTTTTACTAGGATGAGTTCACAAACTTAATTGTCTGGTTTTCTTCCTGGAAATCTCCAGGTAGAAAAATTCCTGAAAATTTATCAACTACCACAGTATCTGGTTCAGCTTGACCTTTGAGAGCTACCAAAGAATTTTGTAGGCATTAGAGATATGCACACCTACTATGCTTCTTTCTTAGTTCCTTAGTAAACTCTGCTGTCCCTAAAGTTGCCATGTATTTTGCCATGAATGTCCATAGAATGTCCTGACCTTCTGCTTAACTTTCATAAACAATTGTAAGAAAAGTCTCATCAGTTTCCTTTTTTCTCATGTTACCCAGTGAAAACAATCCCCCAAAATTTGTTTTTGAAGTAAAACACATACAACTATTACAAGCCCATTAATGTTTAAAATATGAATGACATTTGGGCCTATGAAAATTCTATATGATTGAAATAAAATTTTAGCCAAATTGCAAATACAGACCTAAAATATATCACAAGAAAACTTCATTTAATGTTTTAAATATGGAAAAAATACACTTTATTAAATGTCTTAAATGTGATTCACACTAGTTTACATCTATCAATAGATATTTTGAGAAAAGATCATATCATATGTTTTCGGTAATGGTGGAACTATATCTGCTATTTTGAGATTTTAAACCTCTGCTGTAATTTGATTTGACATATTGAAAGTTTTTTCTTTCGTTTGCCTCTTTCTCTCCAGCTAAACCTTAATGACTCTGTTTACTATACATTTACTATGTGGACCAGTTTCAATGGATCTGTTTACTTGGGGTGGTGTGCAGACCCAGCCTAGTGACTTGGAAGAGGGTCTTTCATTTGTATGGGAGCCACTCCTGTCCCTGGGGCAGAGCAGCCTCTGGGAAGTGCCTTTTTTCTGGAGTTGTCTGACCAGCCTTGGGGGCAGCCATGTGGCTCCAATTTAAGTTTACACAACATCTGCATAACAATTTTAACCACACCTTCCCCCACCACAGTGGACAAAGCTGAACACAATGGAAGATCCCACTACAGGCTGCAGCAAATGACATCGTGGTGAGAGAATATAAAACCCCAGCTGAACAGCTGCAGCTGTCTATTCTAGAACTCTACCCCTGGCAACTCTTCTGCTGGTATTTCTTTCATTAAATAAACTTTCTAACTTCTATTCCTTTGTGCCTCATGAATTCTTTCACAACCCCCGAGTGAGCACCCATAACATTTTCCTCTACAATGTAGGCAGTGTTCTATGAAACATTAGAAATTGAGAACCATATGCTATCAACATATGCTAACACATATGATGCTGTGGCTATCAACAATTACTAATATGTTTAGAGTTGTTCTGTATCAATGACTGGGTGGATTTTGAAAGATTAAAAGACACTTTGATTAATCAGTTGTAACATGAAAGATACCTATGGAAACTATTTCTTCTGTCTCTTAGAGTAGAATTAGGAATTATGATCAGAAAGATCTCTCCCGACCTTTCCATCACTAGTTTGTCTACATCACAGTGAAGATATGGCTGACTACATTGGTTTTAGTGCCTAGAGCAGTGTTGGGGAGAAACAAATTATGCTCCACCTTTCCAGGTTGTTTTGGCTGGCCTAATAAACCAATATGAGACAGATTACTAAGAGGAAATAACTACATTTAATTACATGTGTATGTATGGGAACCCCCCAATAGATGAGAGTATCAGAGAACCCACATACTTGAGAGGTTCAGAGACCAACAAGTAAAATGAGGTATATAGGGCAATGAGGAATGAGGTAAGAGGCCTGAGACTTCAGAGGGCAGGAGAATAATACACAGGACCTTAAGAAGAACAGAGGGTTAATAGTTAGACGTTTGCCTTGTCATATAGATAGGTCATAAAAAAGTTATTTCTGGTGAAAACTCTTATTAGCCAAGGCCCTCAATTTAAATTCTTTATGGTTGACGTAAACGTTTCTTTTGAACATACAGGGTCTCAACTGCCTTCAGTTCAAAATCATCTACATACCACAGAAGCACATATTGGTGTGTGACTCATTCTGAACAACTATCGCAGGAACTCTTGGAGCAGGTATTTCAATTTTCTGACCCTTGATACTCAAAACGTGATCAGAGATCAGTAGCGTCTACTAGGTAGAGTCACACAAATCAAGCTTTGCCTCAAAAATACTGAATCAGCATCTGGATTTCACAGAGGCCCTCATGTGATTCTAATTCAAATTAAGGTAAAGGAGGCACTACTGCAAACAAACTCCAGGGCCCCAGGGCCTCTTCTGGTCACCGCTATATTTTCAGCCCCTGTCAGAGTGACTGGCATTGGCAAACACTCAGCAATATTATTGAATCCATAAATATATAGTCTCTGTTTTAAACGGAAATAGATTTTTGTGTTCTTCACGAAGATTGCCATAGGTAGCTTAAGACAGAATCTAGAAAAAAACAATAAAAGTTCCTAACATCAATAAAGTGAATTTCAAACTAATCTGAAATTATTAATGAAGAATTATCAATTATAATAAAAACTTCCTAAAGTATTATTTCATTTGAATTTTATTCCTTTTTGTCAGACAGTATATTAAGGTCTTCTTTCTTAATTTGTGTGGTATTACTTTATACTCCCTTAAAACATTAATTTTAAGCATAATTTTCTAAATCTAATACCAGTGTTTTCAAAGTGTTTGACATCTGTATCTCTTGGAATTCTTATTAAAGTGCTGTTTCTTGGACCTTACTTTGCAATTACTGAATAAAATCTCAGAAATGTACAGTTGAAAGCACTTACCTTGGCTTATTTTCCCTGATGTGTGGAAATCATTTCATCTAATGTTAAAACATGACTTCTTAGCAGACATTTTTATGATGATGAAATACACGGGCAACTATCTTTTCTTTCTCTAGATGGCTAATAGGTGTAAATAAACACATATTAATCTAATTGACCATGCTTTGAGTGTAATCTGACCATAAAAATTGGCAGTTACAGTGCTCATAAAAGCTCCCTTCTAAAAAACAAATTAAGATAGAATAAGCCTCAGTTTAACGTAAATGAACAGGTACTTTACAGTGGTATATTGATTAGAGCTTGAAGTTATAGTTTGCCTTAAATCTAGATCAAGTGGAGAATCATTCCAGGCAAACCAGACTTCTGAACTGTTTTGCTGACATTTAAAGAGCTAACAAAATTTAAAAAAATACCTCTTACCACTATTGACTTTGATTCTACTTTTCCTATCACTTTTGTTTCATCAAAACTATCTCTACTCTTTTATAAAATCAAAGTACTCATGTTGCCCTACTGTAGATGCATATTGACAGACTAAAGATATAGCGATTTTGTTAATGGTGGTGACTATAAACTAATTTGTGACTATTGGCTTTTCTAAGATCATCTTTGCTTTGAACTCTGATGGGGAGGATGAGGGAAGATGTCTAATGACTTACAAATCCTACAAAATCTGAGGGAAGACTAGATGATTCTAATAATTCTAAAGAATGAATGAAGTACACACATCACCATCTCTCTCTTTATGTTACTATATTCATTTATGTAAACAGGCTCTTTACGTTTCATTACAATATACATTAAGATTTCAGAGTTACTGAAGTGAGATGATAAAACAACCATCAATTACTGAGTTTATATTTGAAAGTGATGTTATTAGGAATATTTATTTATCTATTTATGGGTCTATCTATCTATTTTTAGGACTGAAAACAAAGTATTTGTCATGGAGGGATTATTTATTTATTTATTTATTTATTTATTTATTTATTTGGTAATGATTTGACTTTGCTAATTAAACACTCCACGGCTTTCCCTGAAGTTCCCTAAATGTCATAATTTGATTATCATCCTTCATTTTACTGCTCACATATCATATTATGTTCTACATCAAGACTATTACCAAGAGAACTTTTTACTTGTTATTTGTATCAAAATGATACATATATTGTAGACAACTACTTAGAAGATTCAAATGCAAAAACATGGTTTTTGATACATTTAATACCAATAGCACAATTAAAGTTGCAGATTGTGTTTCAGCTGAGTTCACAGAAGCTATATTAATAAATTTTAGATATTCACTTAAGACAAAATAAATGTATTATTTATAACATATTATTTGTAACATTTTATAACAAAGGAACAACAATGCTGACCTACCTAGTACTCAATCCTCAGAGGACTTTTCTGTGCTCATTCACTCCCAAGGTTATCTCTTGTGTAAACATTATCTACATACTATACTGCTAATTTACAAAATTGTATTTCCAGCATCCCAGCTCACATAAAGGAAAATCCTAATTTGTTACCATGTACTACCCACATACATACCTTATCACTTATTAACTACTTACTCTCTTTCATTCTGCCTGTATCCCCTTGTTTGTTGAACAACCTGAGTTCTCTTCTGCCTCAGAGCCTTTGTTCTTTGCTCTGTTTCAAATGCTGTCACTCAGGTAGCAAGATGACTATCGCCTCACCCCCTTTGAATCTCCTCTCTCTGGTCACTTTATCAGAGAAGCACCCTTGAAAGCCTACAAAAAATGTTTCTTTCCTCTGCTGTCCCTCTTTACTTCCACCTTGCTTTATTTTTCTTCATAGTTCAACTTTCCATCTAGCTAGCATGTTAAATAGTAATCACTTCATTTGCTTATACTTTATATTTTCCCAGTAGGATCAGGAGTAGAGATTTTGTCACTGTTCCAGCCCCAGAACTTCTTACAAACTAGGTACTTAAGAATTATTCACTAAGTGAATTATGGAGCTGAAAAAACATCATCTGCTGGCAATAGTGGCTATTTAATCATTAAGAATTGCTTTATCTAGTTTTATGGCAGTGATATGGATATCTATATACTTGTAGACTCTACCTATTGAATCCCAGTATGTATGGATCTGTCAGTTCTATCTAACGATGCTAGTGGGTGGAATTGTTTTTAGGTGTCTTCTCATTTAGGCCTATTTACTCATACATAAATATTTATTAAATATTTGTGTGCTATGAAGGGTGACCATATTCACCATCAAATAAATATGATAATAATGTCACTAAAAAATATTGTCCTTCTATTATGTCCCAGAAAAAGAATAAAGTTTTACGTTATTTCTACCCAATGCCAACAATTCCTGCAAGGGTCACATAATTTTCTCCATTTTACAGATGACAGACTGAGATTAAAAAAATTTAAGTATCGTGACCAAGTTAACAAAGCTTTTAATTGTTAGTATGTGATTCCAAGTTTTCCTCACCCTTTGTGCAATATCCACTGCCATATCACCCGTTATCCTATCGCAAGCAAGAAATATTATGAGAACAAGATGACAGTTACGGTATAATTTTCTCACTTACAAAATATATCACATGGGATTGTACTGATTCATAAGCCCATTTGTTTTAACAGTCCTGAATATGTTCCTGAAATATTTTAGAGTCAGAAAGAATCTAAGGGTTACTTAGTCTGATTTCCTCATTTTATAGATCTAGAAAGTATGCCTAAAGAATGTTGCTTCATACCAAAACACATACCTTCCCTGTTGCTCAAACCCTTCTAATTCTCTGGTCAGTGTTCACTATGTTGGACCTTCCCCAACTCTGAAATAGTCAGATGGAAAAAAAGTCAAGAACTGTAGGATTTTTCTCATATATGGGGTATAAAACTGAAAGCAACAAACAAGACAGACAAACAAAAACTCATAGACACAGACAACAGTTTAGTGGTTAACAGAGGGAAAAGGGGAAGACGGGAGGTTGAGAAGGATAAAGGGGGTCAAACACACAGTGATGGAAGGTGAATTGACATTGGGAGGTGAGCCCACAATGCAATCTATAGACAATGTATTAGAGAATTGTACACCTACAGATTTTAATTAAGCAATGTCACACTAGTAAATTTAATAATAAAAATAAGATTTGAAACAAAACAAACTGTCGTCAGCCACCCTTTCCATGGGTTATTTGGAAGGAGGTGAAAAACACTTTCACTTTAGGACTGGAGAACTGAGTATATACACAGTGGGAACTGCTTTTAGTCAGTCAATGATATGTTATTGGAGGAGAGAAGAATGGGGAGTGTGAGAAAGCCAAGTTGAGAGAATGGATTATAAATGATAGTAATTGGGAGCCGTTGTACAGCTCAAGTGACAGGCTGATATCAGAGACACCAAAGGCTGTTTTTGGCTAAGACAGCTGACGCAGAGCTCCAATTTGTAACAAATTATGATCACCAATCTCTTCATAGATATGGTGGCAAATATATTAATTAAAATTGTCAACAATATCAATATAACAAAGCAGTAAATGCTACAAGCTAGAAGTTCATGAGCCTATTACACACACACACACAAACACACACACATACACACACACATACTCCACCTAACATATATATAACACAAAACCACTTAAAATATGTTAGAGACTTAAAGACATTTTTTCTCAAACATTCAATTCTAATATTTTCTGAGGAAAAGTTTCAAATAACACAATATAAATTAAGTATGCTTTTCCTATATTTACTTACAGATTGATTGTAACCATCTCTCACTTGGTCAGTGCTCAGAATTCGGTAGTGAAAGTATAGAGTTCATTACTTTAATATGTTCAATCAGTATTGCAACAAGTTGTTCTATTGAAACTAGCCTTACGCGACTTTGAAAATCTCTATCATGTTCAATTAATATCTTGCCTTTATTCACTTGTATTCCTGAAGTAAATATTTAAGAAACTCTCCAACTGCTTCTACTCTACGATACCTTATTCTAAATGTTTTTGAAAAACAAAGACAAATAGGAGTAAAGAATTTTGCAAATTACAGAGCCAGAAGAGTTATAAGCAAGTATTTTTTAGGGAAAAATAAATCCCCTTAGTTATTATAAAATTGAGTTGTTGAAAATTGTTTTACTATATAAGGTTTACATTATCTATACAAATGCTTAAACACTTCTAACTGACTTCCATTTTGTTTTATATTACACAGTTGGAGTTTGGAATGATGGATATAGAGCTTAGAAATCCAAGACCCTCAATGGATTTTTTTTTTCTATGTTAAAGCAAACCAGTAACAGAAAACAAAAATAGCTTTTAAGGAAATAAACTCAATTGAAGATCATGAAGTCTTAGAATAGCTGACTGACATTGTGAAACAATATTTTTTCTCTTTTGTCCGTATTTAGGATGTATTTTGTTTTGAAATCTAGGTAATAATTCTCAATCCTGCTTGGAACAAAAGAAAAACAAAATCAGTATAATCAATTATTAAATAGTAAGAGTTACAAATTATTAAATACTAAGAGCTTTGAAAGTAAATACCGAATTTCCCCAAAAATAAGACTGGGTCTTATGTTAATTTTTGCTCCAAAAGATGCATTAGGGCTTATGTTCAGGGGATGCCATCCTGAAAAATCATGCAAGGGCTTATTTTTTTGGTTAAGTCTTATTTTCAGGGAAACAGGGTATTTTGTCAACATTAGAACTGCTTGAAATTAACTGGTCTAAAGACCAATACACATAATCTGATGTTCTAGGCATACCGTGGTTTGAATAAGATTGTGAACTAGTCAAGGAATCCAATGTTCATTTCCAACAATGTTTCTATGGTGGGAAAAATAACTCTGAATTTAAAAAATAAACCAAAATATAACAATATGTATTATTTTACTGTTTCCAATCCATCCTTAACATAATACACATTCTGCCTAAAGCATGATTTCCCCCCAAAGATATTTTATTTTAAAATAAACAAATTTAAAACATATTACCCATTAAATCATGTTACCTATTTTTCACAGATATGTCATATATAGATCTCATTGTCTTCTTTGTTTACCCTGTATTCACATATAAAATTTCAGTTTTTCAATTTAACCTGAAATTCTACCACCATCTCTACCCATTACATTTTGTATTAATATTCTTTAAAATGACCCCTTCTTTATTATCTCATTAGCCACTCTTGAGGTTTATACGTTGTCCTTGGTAAGCAATAAAATTAAATGTCTCAGGCTTAAAATAAATATTTTACCTTGAGAAGCAGTGATGGAATGAAAAATAATATAGATAGACTCAGTATTCACTGTGGAGGTCAAATCAACAACTACATCTTGTATGGGACATTTTTAGAGACAAGGTTGATGATTACTCTAAGATTTAAAGTATGGGTAACTGGGGGAGTAGTGGTGACATACACATAAATGAAAAGGTTAGGGGATGTAGTTTATTCAGGACTGGGGAAAAATAAGGTTGAACTTTGACATGTTGAGTTTATCCTACAGTGGGCCAACTGGCAAATGGATAGAAATGCAACTTATAATCTCAGGGAAAAGGTCAAATGTCAACATATATAAATTGCATTCAATTAAAATCCTTCCAGAGTATGTATTCTATGCCAGAGAATTTTCTGAGGAATGGGGTCCAGATATAGAATTCAATGGAGTCTGTCCCTAGGGATTTTTCTGTTTTAATAAAATAATTAGATATATATTTAACTAGTTATATGGGAGTATCTTTATAATATAAAACCCATATGGAGAAGCATTTAATTTGCCATGGTGACTTGGGTAAAACCATGAAAAGCCATGGAGTTGCAAACAATAAAGCTGACAGCCAACTACCACCCTCTCCAACCCCAGCTAGTGTTTCTCCCAATATTGTGTCACTTTGTGCACTGAAATTTTAATGACAACATGGGACTCCTCTACATACACTCTTTACTGGAACTCTATCTCTTCTGGCTAATTCCTTCTATCCTTATTAACTTGGTTCCATTAGTACATTCTCATTAAGGTCATCCTGGTTTGTGTTTTTCCTTATGAGACTCTGTTATCACTGCTATTTTAACATCATTAAACAGTGTTAAGTTTATTTATTTGCTAAATTTCCCATTAGGCTCTGAACTACTCAAGGGGGAGGCTGATTTTATCTCCGAATCCTTAAAGTCTAGTATAATAATTGACAACTATGAGATGTTTTATAAATCTTTGTTGCAAAAGAGAGGGGGGATAAACAGAGGAGGAAAGTATAGTAGGAGGAATGAAGGAAGGCAGGAATACACAGTTTAAAAAATTCTCAAGACATAGCCTAAAATTGTAAGGGTTATATAAATAGATACAATAGATAAATGAATGGAAATGATGTATTGTCTAGGAAAGGAGTGTAAAACAAAATCAGAGGGTGATTTACAGTATATTAATTTGAGGAAAACGAAGACAATGCTTTTATTTCAATGCATACATAAGCACATATTTCAATATTGTGGGACCTAAGGAACTGGGGTCAATAAGTCAAATATTAGTCATATTTTTACAGAAGTGGGACTTGATTTGGTTATTAAAAAGTCATGAGTGGGATATCAGTGAAAATATCAGACTAGAGAATAGAAGGAGCCCAATCTTCAATAGAAATATGTCGAGAGAGCGAGAGAGAGAGAGAGAGAGAGAGAGAGAGAGAGAGAGAACTATTAGACTCAATTTTGTCAGAACTCTGGAAAATAATAGATATTTTACAGCAACCAACTAAATGCTTAATCAAGGAAAGGGCAACTTAAAGCTGATTGGAGAAATTTGTGATACCTTAAAATAGTCTTCCCCATTTTATCCCTGTCCTCACCAGGCCTGTGCTCTAGAAGACAGCAGGCCATATTCCCAGTATCAGTACTTCATTCCAGAAGGACCAGAGCAGACCCTGTTTCCAAAACATTGTGTTTGTCTGTTTGGAACTGTCTGTGAATTCTGTAAAGGACTGATATAATGCAGCTGACTTGGAACTCTTTTAGAGTAGAAAAGTAGCTAAGCTGAGGACACTACTCAAACATTTAAAAAGACAAATGAACGAGTCACAGGCTCCTGAGGCAAAAGATTAAAGGTGGGGAGAAATAATAGACATCCTGAAGGACTAGGGAGAAAAGATGGAGGAGATTGCTTTGAGCATAGGGGCTTTGAAAATCTCCTGCATGTAATAGAAAATGTGGAAAACTACATGCATGACCAGGGAAGAAAACATGCTCAGACAAGATGTGAGAAGACTCTAGGGTTTCAAGTCCAGCTGATCTTTATGCTCATCACAAATAGAAAGTGAATGTTACAGCAGAATTACAAATGTCCTGACTAATCTCTGAAGGAGTGCCTTACCACAGAGTCAATCTGCAGATAACAAGAGATGTATTGTTTTTTGTTTGTTGTTTGTTCTGGGTACTTATGGAAATCTATCAAATGACTTGAAGCTGCAAGCTAAAGGAACAGAGACATCAGAGATCACATATGACAAAGAATAAAGTCTTAAAAATAGTTTTGAAAAAAATATAAAGAAACAAACAACTACAAACAATGGAAAGAAACAAAAATAAACCCTGAGGTGAAAGAATAAATTGATTTCCAGAGTTACCATATTAACATATTTAAAATGCTTTATTTTCAATGTAAATTATGTAGCATACAAAGAAACAAGAAAGCATGGACCATTCCCAGGAAAAATAGAAATTAACAGAAACTTTTTCCTAACAAAGAACAAACATTGGATTTACTAAATAAAGGGAGTAAATCAATTGTTCTAAATATGCTCAAAGAACTAAAGGAAATCATTGAAAAAATAACTAAAGGAAACCATGTATCAACCAATAGAGAATATTAATAAAAATATACACCCTTTGAAAGAAAATGAACAGAAATTCAGGAGCTAAAAATAATCATAACTAAAATAAAATAAAATCGTTACAGGTGTTAAGCAACAGATTTGCTAAAGTATAAGAAAGACTAAGCAAGTGTGAAAGGACAAAAAAGATATTACATGCAACTAGTGATCCAAAATGAGCTGGGTGACTTACTAATAGCAGGAAAAAACAAACAAACAAAAAACAGACTTTGAGTCAAAAAAGCATTAAGAGAGACAAAGGAAGACACCATATAATGATAAAGGGGTTAATCATTCAAGAAGATTGATTAAAACATATATGCACCTACCAACAGAACCCCAAATTATATGAAGTAAACATTGATGTAATTGAACAGATAAATAGACAATTATGCAATAATAGTTGGAGATCCCAATGCCACACTTTCAATAATTAATTAACCAACCATACAGAGAATTAATACAGATGTAGACGTCTTGAAAACTGTATAAACCAATTAAACCTAACAGACATACACAGAACATTCCCACAAAAAACATCAAGTATGCATTCTTCTCAAGTACATGCTTGAGAGTATTCTCCAAGATAAACCAGTCTCGATACACGTAGATTTAATATTGTGTAGTAACAAAGGAATGAAACTAGAAATCAACAAGAAAAAAATAGAAAATTCACAAATATGTGGAAATTAAATATCGAACTCTTACATGAAAAATGAAAAAAATCATAAGAGAAGTACAAAATATCTTGAGGTAAGTGAAAACCAAAACACATCAAAATTTATAAAATGCATCAACAGCAGTGCTAAGAGGGAAATGTATAAATTTAAAAGACTTCCTTAAGACAGAAGAAAGATCACAAATCAAAACTCTAAATGTATGTCTTAAGCAACTAAGAAAAGAAGGGCTAACTAAACACATGTTGGCAGAAATCAAGGAAGGGATGTTACTATCGAATTTACAGGAAGAAAAGGTATCTTAAGAGAGTAATATAAACAATTGCATGTGAACAAATTGAAAACGTAGATGAAATAAACAAATTGATAGAAACACATTACCAAAAGTGAATGAACAAGAAACAGAAATCTGTATGGATATATAAGAAGTGAAAAGACAGAACCAGTTAAAAAACAAAACAAAAACCAAACCAAACCAAACCAAACCAAACCAAACCAAAACCAAACAAAACAAAAAAACACAAACAAACATAAAACTCCCAACAAAGGAAAGCTCAATACGAGATGGCTTTACTGTTGAATTCTACCAAATATTTAAACTTAAATTATACAATTTCCTTTAAAACTATTCCGAAAAGTAGATGATACAATCCGTCCCAAATCATTTGATGAGGGCACATCACTCTGATAATAAAGCCAAAGTTATCACAAGGAAAGGAAACTGCAGATCAATATCCTTTATGAATATAGATGCTAAAACCCTCCACACAATATTAGCAAACTGAATCCAGCAACACATTATGAAGGATTATACAGAACGATCAAGTGGGATTTATCCCAGGAGGTAAGGGTAGTTAAATATATAAACGTCAATAAATGAAATATGTAGCCTCCCCTTATGTGTGGTTTCTCTTTCTATAGTTTCAATTGCAGAATACTTGATCCACATGTAAAATCTGTTGCATATGTATATACTAGCAATAAAAAACTCTAAAAAAATATTAAAGAAATGATTCTATTTCCAGGAGAATCAAAAATAATATAAATACTTAGAACTAATTTAACCAAGGATGTACAAAGTTTGTATGTGAAAATTATAAAAAAATGCTGCAAGAAATTAAGGAAGTCATAAGTAAATGCAAAGACATCCAGTGTTCATGGACTGGGAAACTTAATATTGTTAAGATAATACTTTGCAAAGCGATTTACACATTCATGCAATCCTTTGCCTTTTTGGCAAAAATGAAAAATATCGTAAAATTCATATTGAATTGCAAGGGACTCTGAAAAGCCAAAACACTCTTGAAAAGGAAAAACAAAGTTGGAAGACTCACACTTCTCCATCTCAAAATTTACCACCAAGCTACAATATTCAATAATGTGTGGCCCTAGTATAAAGGCAGGCATATCATGATGGAATAGAATCAAGAATCCAGAAATAAACCTTACGATTTTGTTCAAATAATTTTCAACATGGTTGCCAAGGCTATTCAATGGAGAAAGAATTGTGTTTTCAACAAATGATGCTGAAACAACTAGATTTTCATGAGAAAAAAAAGATGAAATCTTTATACCATATTTAAAAATTAACTCAATGTATCAAAGATCTAAATGTAAGTATTAAAACAATAAAACTGTTAGGAAAAAAATGTAAGAGTAAAACTTCATAACCTTGAATTTGGAAATGGATTCTTAGTCATGACACTAAAGCAATAGTAACAACAATTAAAAGAGATAAACTGGACCTCATCAAAATTAAAAACTTTATGTATCACAAAACATTCTGAGATAGTGAAAAGACAACCTCTAGAATGGGAGAAAATATTTGCAAATCATTTATTGGATAACGGTCTAGTATCCCAAATATATCATTAACTCTTATAATTCAACAACCAAAACAGGAACACCTTGGTTAAAAATTGGTCAATGAACTTGAATAGACAATTCTCCAATGAAGATATTCAAATAGTCATCAAGCACATGAAAAGATGCTCAATGTCATAAATCATTAGTGAATGGCAAATCAAGACGACAGTGAGATACTACTTTACACTTAGTAGGATGACTATAACTTAAAAAAAGAAAGAAAGAAAAATAAATGTTGGCAAGGATGTGGAAAACCTGGAAGAGTTGTACATTGCTGGTGGGAATATAAAATCGTATAGCCACTGTGGCAAGCAATTTGTAAGTTCCTTAATAAGTTAAACAAAACATTACCATATAACCCAGCAATTTCACTCATAGGTGTATTCCCAAAATAATTAAAAATAGTAATTAAACAAATACTTGTACACAAAAGTTCATAGCAACATAATTCAGAATAACCCAAAAGTGGAAACAACCAAAATGTACATCAAAGGTTAAATAAACAAAATGTGTTATAAACGCACAATAGAATATTTTTTAACCATAAAAGTGAATGAGGTACTATTTATACAAGCTACAATGTGGAAGAACATTGAAAACATTATGCTAAGTGAAGCCTGACATGAAAAGCTATATATTGGATGATTCAATTTATTTGAAATGTTCAGAATAGCTAAATCCATAGGTACAGAAAGTATATTAGCAGTTGCCAGGGGCAAGGGGAAGGAAGGAATGGAGAATTATAGCGTAATGGGTACAAATTCTCCTTTGGGGGTGATGAGAATATTTTGCAAGTAGAGAGAGGTGATTGATGATGCACAACATTGAGGAGATATTAAATATTACTAAACTAAACTTTCAAATTGTTAAATTATTTTATGAAAATTTCACCTCAATTAAAAAAAAAAGTCACCACTGACCTTTGAGAATGTTTACAGTTAATTGGAGGCAGAAGTCAGATAATTGTAAGTCCTTTGGCAAGTTACTTCAAATCTTTAAAGCTCAGTTTCATGCTCTGTCAAGTGAAGGAAATAAAAGATATTTTGAAGATTCAAATAAGGTAATAAACATGAAACATCACACTGAATGAAAATAGTAAGTTTTCAGTGTTTATGTATCTTAAGTACTATATTATTATTGTCGCAATAATAAAAAAAATGGCTAGTGAGGAAGGACAGGTAGTCATGAAAATTTTATAGATTCAACCTTCAGCAAACTTGGTATTAAAGAAACTGAACAGGAACATAGCATGATATAGGAAAACTTTTAGAAGTATAAGTAAGAAAGAAGAATATAGATAGCCATAAGTGCTAGAAAGAACCAAAGGGGAAATTGAAAATGCAAATGAGAGATGAGAGAATTAATGGAGCAAGTTCCAAGAAGTTCAAGTGGATGGGATGCAGAGGAATTTTCAAAATAAAAATGACAAAAAAGAAAAAGAAAAAAAGGGAGGGGGGAGGAAGAATATCAAAGTTCCCCATAAGGTTGAGTTAGCAAGAATTTGCATTGACCCCAACTAGTGTGGTTTTGTAACCTTTTCCAGCTGATGTGATTTGTGAAGGCAGGTCAAGAGCACAGAGCAGGAAATATCCCATAGCCTGACAGTGTCAGGATGGGTGAGGGAAAAGAGAAAAAGAAATGGAGTACATTTAGTGAATCCACCTCTTGTAAACTGCAAACAATTGATTTCAAGCAGAATAGAGCTTTTAGTGGAGTCAGAAATAGGGATGGATTAAGGAAGCTAAAGAGAAAATAGGGGTGCAACTATAGTAATGAGGGGCAGAAAGCACTTTTAGAAGAGGCAGTCAGATAGGTAGAAGAGGTCATTTTCATTAGAGTGGGAGAATTCAGAGTTTAAATTTTGCATTTAGAAAATGTCCAACTGATGAGTTAGACTTAATAGGTTTTCTCAGTGGGTAATGGAACAAACATTTTGGTTTAACAAATATTTAGTGACTGAAAACTATGTGCCAGCAATTGTGGAAGGTACTGAGACAAGGGTATATAAAAAACATGCACACAAACAAACTACTCTCTAATAAGTAAAGTCTAATCGAAAAGATCCACAAATAGATCTACTATTTTGATATACTGTGAAAAGTGTTATGATGGAGAGCGTACACAAAATGCTGTAAGAGCATATAGGAACGCTCACTAGGACAAGTTATGTCTAAATTGAGTCTTGTGGGATGATTTATAACTATTCAGAGTCAGGACTGATGAGGTTTTCAGGCAGAATGAGCAAATATAGAGATATCATCAGTAAGCTGGGAAAATGGAACTGGATGGGGGAACCACTAGAAATTCAGTACAAGAGAAGCACCTTAATTAACTTCTTTTTGATGAGATTAATTCTGTTGTTTTGTGCTGGTCTCAGCCTATCAATACCCAATGTTCTGGATGGACCAGCCTCTGTGGTTCTCATTGTGATTACAAGATGCACTTAAGAAACAACCTTCAGAAAACCTTAAAAAGATACAGATTTATTACTTACCGGATGTGGAAATTACACAGCAGATCTGAACTCACATAGTGAGCTCACCTGCAGAGAGACAGCACAGGTGTCTGGGGTTCTGTTTCTATTGGAGTTAAGAGTGGGGACCTCGGGTTTCCACAGGCTCACTCCTTATTGGTACATTTAAAACCTAAGAGCTGAAATGTAAAGCTCAGGAAGAGAAAATAAGCCAGTAGCCCAAATGGTCAGTTACTCATCAACCAAGATCTCTGAAACAGAGTGCCTCATTGTGAGGAGGTGGTTGTGGCTGGCAACCTGTTTATTCCAGATAGCCCTCTTTAAAGTGGATGCCTCTGAGATGGATGCCTCCTCAGTCAAAGCTTAAGTCAGGCACTCACATTAGAAAAAGGAAAAACAAAATGTCAGGACTTACACTGCTTTTCTCCATTCCCTTTTCTCCATTCCCTCCACCAACCGTGCCCGCAGCACAGGAAATACTTGCTAACTTTGCTACCCAGCAGGCTTCTTTCGGTAATTGTTGTCCCCACCCGTTGGGTCACGTGCTTGCTGTCAGGTGTATTATGTTTCAAACCTCACTTACAACAATTATTAATGCAATCATGTAATTTTAATTAAATTGAATACATTAAAATATTCCTTCTTTTAAAGAGTCACTAAATTGACAGAAATCACTAAAGTTTACTGTTAAATTAGGTGTGGGCAGAATGAGTAGAAATTATTGGGAAAACACTAAATATATTAAAACCCAGGTTACTCTCAAATGTCTAGAAGTTGTTCTAATTTGAAGATTCTGAAACTAGAAATGATAGATGCTTTTAGTAATGGCTTATATAATAATATTGATCAGAATCAGAATTCAAGACAACTGACTCATATTTAAAGAAAAACATGATAGCTTTACAATAATTGATAAATAATAGTTTATTTAGAAATTGTAAGTAAGATGCTTAAAATATGCATTTATTATCAATTTTAATGCCTCCATCTTGAACTGATTTTTATAACCGAATAACAATATATCCACACTGTGTTGGATAACAAATGCTTCTGTTCTCAAGTGGGTCAGTAGTCTTGCCCTGAAGGCTCATTGATGAAATTCTGAGCAACATAGCACAGTGCCCTGTAGAGAAGTGTAATTAATAAGTATTTACTGGATGAAAAAAATGTAGAGTTTAGAATTTGGCTTATAGGCAATGGCAAGACATTGATGGGTTTTAACAAGTGAGATTGTGTTTAGACAGACTATTCTTTTTTGTACAGTGGATAATACATTTAGGGTGTGACAAAGTGGGTGGCAGAAAATGGAAGAGACAATTATAAATACCCACAGGAGATACAGTTAGAGCTGAAAGCCAGTTAAATTTAATAGGGGTTCATTTCATATATCATACACTTAAATAATGGTTATTGCACAGCTAGAATTCGCTAGACTTTGGATTAGGTTCTGAGGGTTTATTTATGAATCAGACAGCATGGGCTATGTACTTATACAGTTTCTATCCTAGTAGGAAATACAGCTGAAAGTTAGCTATTGCTGTTATGCTAATGTACCATGGAACTTGTTAAACACGTTTTAATTAGTCTTTGAAATAACCTATGATATAGTCATTGCCATTATCTTCATTTTATAGGTGATGAGATTGAGATTTAAAGAGATTAACTTTCCCAAGGTCAAGGATGAATAAGAGTTAAAGAATGTGATTATAGGTATGTTAAGGATATTTTATAGGGAGCAAGATGCTTCAAAATTGTTGTCCGAGTCAAAGAAACTGGGATAGCTTAGACCATTAGGAATAAGGACAGAATAGTAGAGAAATGACCAACCAGGGGACCTATTCTCAGGCCACCACTGAAGCTATAGTGAGATCTAAACCCACTGCTGCTTCCAAGAATCCTGACAGTGCAGTTTCCTCTAGACATACAGGAAAATGGCAAATGGGCACCCATAACTATAATCCAGGGATCAGGAAGGCAAATAAAATGTCTGCCACAATCTCCACTGCTCCGATGCTTATTAAGGAAAAGGCTGTATAATAATTGCTGGAATTCTGCTGTGGAGAAAACTCAGGGATCCATGGCTTTGCTAGTTGACCAGAAACTGACTCAACAGGAAGTGAATGTGGTATCTGCCCAACTTCCATCTTCCAAACTTCACTGTGTGCCTCTAATTGAGGTAACTAATCTAATACCTAACTGCAAGGGGGTCTGACAAATGTGGTTTTAGACATTTCAAGATCTCTAATATAAAGAAGAGTATAAAAAAGGAGTTTGGTATGCCAACTAGAGATGGGTAAGAAGAAAATTACTGAAGGTATCTAAGAGTTTATGGTAGAAACCCAAATAAAAGACAGTCATGATTTGGACCAGAATGGTAGAAGTAGAAGTGGTAAAAAGTGGCTTACTTTGGAGTGTACTTAGAAGGTAAAAGTAATAGGATATGTTGGCATATTGTAAGAGGAATATGAAAGAAAGAGACTAGTCCATGATAACATATATTTTGATCCTAAGTAAATGGAAAACTGGAGTTTCCATTTGCTGAAGTGTGGAAACTAAGAGAGCAGATTTGGAAGGGGAGTAAGGGAAGCAAATTCAAGAGTTAATATTTAAACATTAAGTTTGAGATCTCTTTTACACATCTAAGTGGAGATGTCAAGCAGGAAGTCAGAAAAATATATCTGAAGTTCAGTGTGAGTTCATTTGCAGAAAATACAATTGGAAGATATCATCTCCTATAATTTTTGAAATTTAAATGTATGAAAGAAAAAAAACTTTGATAAATTATAGGCTGTGTATTTTTAAGAAATCAATCCTCTTTTTGTTTGAGCATCGGCAAGTCCTTACTGCAACAATAGTATATGATTCTGTCTGACAATGCAAACAGAATGATGTAAATAATGCTGAATGCTACATATGACTAAGATGTCCCTGTGTTAGAATGAACCAGAATCTCTAACAACTCATTATCAAACATAATTAGAGTTATTACACAGGACAATGTACAAACTATGGGAATTTGAAACAATAAAAATTCAGCAAAGGGAAAAAGAGTTAACGAATCTCTTGGGGCTGGAGAAGTAAAGGAAGATAGTAGAGCGACTATCAAGAAAGGTTTCACAAGAGAATCAATCAGTCAGAAGACAAAGAGAAAGCTATGTTGTAAATGAATTGTGAAGAAAAACATCAAGCAAAACCACATTGATTTGAAATACATTGTCATGCCATGTTTACCAAAAGACAGAAGGATTTACCATCTCTTGTGGTAGATGCAAAGATCATTCTAGATCTCAGTCATCTCTCTTTTGTGTCCAACATGTAAAAATAATGAACACTAAGTAATTTATGGTGGAGAATAGAGTAAAAAGTTCAGAGGTTGCCCTGTTGCATTTTGTGCTCGTTGCTTTGATTCCTATGCTGTCTCCTTTCCTTGCAGCATTATTTGCTTTGATTCCTATGCTGTTTCCTTTCCGTGCAGCATTATTTGTTCAATCTGTTTATGGGCTGTGGCAGCATTCATAAGGTGGACCTATTGAACCAAGCCATAATAGATGTAATACATCAATACATTTGAGCTGAACAGCTTTAATTAGGCCTTCCCGGTCATTTCATCAATTCAGTTGAATACCATTGGGATTTGGATAACACCCAACCTTCCTGTAGAGCATGAGAATTACAGCCTCCAGCAGGGCTTCACCAGCCCCAACACAAGGTTAGGCAATCAAAGATAATTCACCCAAGGAAGTGCCCTGTGCCCAATCCATAAACTTACCCTAACAGTGATATCTTTGAAATCTGAAAACCTTTAAACCCGAGTGTCAACTTGGAATGCTAACTGCCTTAAAAATCCCACAACCAGACACCTAAAGCTCTTTTCCTATTCCATAGAAGAGCGGGGCTTTGCTTTGTTGTTGTGGACATACCTATCTAATCAAGATACCATTTCTGTAGCAGTTAGGTTGATGAACAATATCTAAGATGTTGCAAGAACTGTGCTAGGGGTAACATTTTACAGATACCATTTGAAGTTTCCATAACACAGCTGCTTTATAACTTGCACTGTACTTGTCACCTACAGCCCAGAGTATATAGGCTGAAAGTAACCTGATGCAGACAATCTATAGAGAATGAACATTATAGGTGGGCAAAACCATTTAGGTCTGGAAAAGGGTAGACTATTTTACACACAATTTTGGCATGTCTCATGACTGATTTTCACATATAGAATATTTTCAAACTAAAACAAGGAATAAAAACGAAAAAAAAAAAGAAATGTGGGTCAGAATAGTTGGCCAAAATCCAGGTAACAAAGATGTTTTCCACTTATGTAAAGAGACATTCAAATACTCTGATTTCCTTTTTCTATAATGTGTACAGTGTGAAGACAAGAACCCATCAAGGAACGCCCAATAAAGTAGTGGAATAAAGCCAGTAAACACTATAGCAGTGTTACAGGCTGCCAGTACAGAAAGCTGACCTGCCGTGATCAAACCGCAAACCTACATCAAGGAAGCCATTACGTTTTGAAAAGAGAAGGAACGGGGCCAAGTGGATTAAACTGAAGTCTCCAATTTCTCAAATGCCATGGAGCAAATTAGCGGATTAATTGGGAACACCATATCTTTGGAAAAATAGTGAGAGTCTTTACCAGGGAGTCTAACAAGGCCCCCTCATTTTTTTTTTTTCATCCAAATGGAATTATCTACCAACCTCCTCCCTGTCCCTAAGGGGAAATAGTGTGGAAACCTGGCTTGTTCTCTAGCTACATCTGCTAAAACATGGGAGCAGAGCCTGCTCATTTTTCCAGGACCCTGAGTCAAGTGACAACCAGGCCAATTTATTATGACCGGATGTTTTAAATTATGTCTATGTTTACTCCAATGACATGGGGAGAGTAATGGTCCTTTAAAATTTTTAACCTTGTTGAAACTGTTTAAGCAAAAAAGGAAAAGAATAGATTTAAAAAAATAGAAAATAAGAAGTGGCAAAGGAATAAGTTGTTCTCACTTTAAAAAAAATTAACCACATAGCTATGTGCTTAAAGGGTTGTGTAATTTACATTTTAAAATAATATGAGACATAATATAGGTTAATTTGAAATCTTCTTTCTCTCAGCTGCAGACAAGAAAAGCAAATTAGTCTTAATTGTGTCTTGTTTAACTTGAGCATTTAAATGAGAGATTCTTTGCTAATCTAGATGTTTTTATAGTTACCACATCGTTTTGCATGGAACTTTTTCTTATTTGACTTCTTTGAACCATGGAATGTTTTCAAGTGGGCATTTTTATTTTTGGAAATGGAAAGAGTGATGCTATGATTACACTTACAGTACTTTGTGAAAATTCGAATCTCTACCATGTTCAACTCCACAATATTGTTATTTTCCATTCATGTTCATCAGCAGCAAGTATTGTTAGTTCATTTGTTTTAATATAAGAAAAAATGTTATGGTTTGGTAATAAGAGAATATAAATCTAACAGAGATGAATAGTCTAAATTGATAGACATATTAACTAAAATTGCAGTAGAATTTAACTCCTTACATTTTAAAATGCTTTATAAGATTTGATGTTGAATTGTCCAGACAATAAATGTTGGGTTACTACATTTTAAAGAAGCACTATATCAAAAAATGTAATTATAGTGTTTACTAATCCCAGTAATGAAAATATATTCTTTTAAAGTGATATAAGAGTTTTCTAATACACACTAATGACTTGGAGCCACGGCAATTAGAATATATAAATCATAAGTATTGTGCAGTTAAATCCAACTGTCCTCTCTTCAATATTTTCTTCTCCAACCTTTTTTAGGATGCCCTTTCCCACTCCACCAGGATCTCTAGCATATTTTATTATTGTGGCTACATATTGGACTCGAAATGAAAATTTAGATATATATTCACCATGTACCATATGCTTTTTATGTAACTTCTAAAATCTCATATTCTCTATTTGTATGGAGATAAACATATACGTGTGTGTGTGTGTATTTATCCCTTATACCTATTAAAATGCTATATAACTCAGTGTATTAGAAAAAACATTGGAGTTAATAGTGAAAAACTTTTGTTTTACTTTTTCTCAACCTTAAGGCAAATGAATTAATGAAGAAAAATTATCTTAAAAATAAGTTTAGATAACTAAGCTAATGTTGGTTGTAGTAAATATTCAAAGAATAGCAAAACGCTTAGAGAAAAAAGCAAAAGTTTCTCTTCTTCAATCCATATCCGTAGAAAAACCACTTCTATTAGTTTGATGTATATCCTTTTAGATATTTAAGATGTATATTTTATATTTAAATAAGTGTAATATAAACTGTATATACAAATATATGTGTTATTTTGCCATTATTTTCATTAATTATGTTTTTATGGAAGGTTAATGTAACAACAGTTAGATTTACCTCATTCTTACTAAATATATTAGTATTCTAATACATTCATATACAACTATAAATTTACCAATTTTTTAAAAAATTGAAGGTGTTTATTTCAGCATTTATATTTTTATTTTGCTATTACCAACAGTGCTACAGTAGGTGTTTTTGGAACTATCTCCATTTGATAACTTCTTATGTTTCAATGGGTATGTCTAGTTTTTATTTAATATATTTCCTATTAAACATTAACGTTTCGTAATTGTACTTCAAAAACCTTGCACTAATTAACACTAGTACAAAAAGCATATGAGAGTCTCATGTGTCCCAAATTTGCAAGCATAATATATTAATAATATATCTATATAATACACTACAGATGTTTTCTCTCAGTGTATATTCACGCTGCTTCATTTTTGTGTGTGTCTTTCCCTACATCATTTAAAAAGTTTTTTTTTTGTCCATTTAATTACTATCCTCCTTTATGTCTTTGGAGTTTTATTTCATATTTTAGAAAGTGCTTTCCATGCCAAGATTTAAAAAGTGGTTTCTCAGTTCTGATTATGTGAAAGCAGATTCTGAAAAGGGGTTTTCTAATGCAAAGGATCTATTAGGAAAGATCTCCCTGAAGGAACCTCTAAAGGCATGAAATGAGCAAAAAAGGGACAAGTTGAGCAAGATATGGCTTCAGGTGACACTAGTTAATTGCATATAGAGCTCTGGAATGTGCTTTGAGACAGATGATAGACCCTTTGCAAGCCCCACACTGGTAACTGGTTCCTGGCTTCCTCAGCTAGGAGAGGAATAAACCCAAAAACCTTCCAGGCCAAGTGACATAATTTACATACAGAAGGGTGATTCTCTAGAGAAGGTTGCAGGTGTGAACCATTAACAACAGACAGTACAAGAAGTCACCAAAATTCTGGTCAGAGCATCAGCACAAATTCAAAATATGTTATTTACCATATATTAAACCCTCACTTACAGGCAGGCCATTTGCAGATTCTTAATTGTGGTCTACTGATCTATTTTGCTCATTACCATGCCAATCCCATACTGCCTCAGCGGTGTGCTTTGAAGCTTGTAGGAAGACTCACCTAACATTTTTCTTTTTACCCACATCTGGCTATTATCTCTTTATTCTTCTGGAATACTATGTGTTGCAACTGAAATGTTTATTCAGATTAAATTTGACTTATTGCTCATGCTTAGGTTGGAAATGAATTATCTTACTCAGAAAAGAAAGAGAGCAAGAAGATGACGTTATATCTAACTAAGCTTTTACGTTAAACAATTTGGTCATATTGACAGTAATTTTGGGGTGTATTTAATAAAATAAATAGTGGGAATGATATTAACATTATATTGGGGGTATGCTTAAAAAGATGAATGTATAACAGAACAATAACAGAAAATTCATGGGGCATTAGTTAGAAGTGTGATAAAGTCCTTACCTCATTTGAGAGGCAGCTAGAGATAATCTTCAAATTTGACTATGTTAGAAATAATAATAATAATAAAAAATCTGTGTTAAAATATTAAAATTTGCTACTAAAAGAATAGATAAAAGTTCATAATTTCTATCTAGTAGTAGAAATAAGATAAATGATAAAACCTTGTTCAATGCAACAAATAATTCCAGAAGCAAGTCATTCCAGAAGCAAGAGAAAGCATAGCAAATAAACCACACAACATGTTGACAAAAATGCATCAAACAAATTAAAAGTCAAACTAAAAGACAATTTTCCAATTAAAAACCATTTATGTGAAGGTTCACCTATTCCTCACATCTGATGTTTCCTTCTCTTTTATTTAGGGACATTTATTAGTGGTACACTTCTGGGTCCTCCCACCCCTTTGTTTAGCTTTGGGTTTTTGAGTCTGCAGCTTGGACCCTTGCAGCTAAGCCAGACGTTCTCTTCTTCGACTTTGTGATCCAGTTTCCCTAAACATTTGTGTTTTTTGGTCTTTTGCTCCTTGCTGAAGTTATATAGACATGTGAACACTTAAAAGATAAACTGCAGCATATTAAAAATGTTAAGAGTTTACTTGAGCAAAAATTGATCAGAATTGGTAGCGCAAAAAACAGAAGTGGATCAAGGAGGGGAAAGACTGCTATGCAACTGAAAAAGGTCACAGGATGGAGTTTTAGGGGACGGGTTGGGTATCCCGTGGTGTTTGTCTTTTTCAAAAACTCTTTACTTTCTAATACACGGCTATTTTGTCTTTTAAATACCACGCTATAATACCACGCTATCTTTTGAGAATGGGGCAAAGTTCATTCTAAAAAAAAAAAATCGTCATCAACTTTAAACAATGGCAGTAGTTTAAAAAAATGAAAAGCAAAAGCAAACCCCCCATAATTCAGCTTTTCTGTAAGTGGAACATGTGGTCAAATTTTTTGGAAATTAAATGAGAAACATCTGAATTTGGCTGCATATTATGAGAAATGTTACACTATACTTATTGGTTGGCTGAATTCACTACTTGTCAACCCTAATTTATTCTAAAAAAGTCACCTTGCCAAATGTCTGGGTTTTTAACATGCCCATATTTAGCAGTGGAATCCTAACAACAGGCACTGTAATTCTACCATCTCATATATATATATATATATATATATATATATATATATATATATATATATATATGCTTTTTTATGACAGATATATTTATATATCCTTTCTTCTGTTTTGCTTGTGATATATTCTCTGTCTAATTTTCTATGAGTAGTATAAACGTGGATTGATTCTGGGAAAACTGGGTTAATGATATTTCAAGCAATCAAAAAGCAGTACATGAGAAATATAGCATTGCATTTAATAGTGGAAATTCTTTAGTGAGACATTGATAGTCGATTTGGCAGCTGAATGATGTATTTCTAGAAATAGGAAGATGTCCTAGAAAGTAACTTGCCGCTGTTCCTCAAGATTTATTAAAACTAAGCTGACACTTGCATCATTGATAGAGGTAATTTTAAAGCTCTTGAAATTCTCCTGACCCTAAGATAATGAAACTACCACCTTATACACATTTGTATTCTGTGGCATGTAGTGTGGTTAGCACTATGGAATGTGAAATGCTATCATTATCTTCTAGAAGAATTCACAAAAGTAACTAAGGGCAAATACATTGACTAAGAGACAATGCAAAGAGAGGTAGATACAGTGCTGAGTACCTGATGGGTGGTTTTGTATAAACGCAAACAATAATGATAAGGGATTATTTAGGCAGTTAATAAATCATGAGGCTTGGTGGTGCACACAGCAGCATAACCAATACAGATTTCTTAAAAAGTGTCTCCTTTATTGTGTGTCACAGCCGAGAATTTATATTATGCGCTAAAACAAATCAAATCCAGTGTATATTAAAAGTACCATGAAATGTACTTAGAAGAGCCTTGCTGAAGCGAAGATATGTGCATATTTATGACAATGCAGACTTCCATGGGCTCCACAAATGAAAGCTCTGCTTATAATCCAAATAACATTTCTAACGGTATTTTCAGATAAGGAGAACGTGTGTTAAACTCTGCTCAGAAGCTTCAAATCTTTAGGCTCATTTGAAATGCGGATTGTCCAAATGAAATAGGATGATTGCTTTATATTGAAATTCGGCAGAAATATTAATGAAAATCCACGGGGATGGCTAACATTCAACTGCTTTCAGAGATTCAGCACTAAACTATGATTTATTAATCACATATTCATGGAAATAGTTTATTACACTGTTCTACTCTTTCCCTTTCAATACTGCAATTCACCAGTGCCAGGTAAAAAGATTAGCTTTCAGGAAAAAAAAAAAGGAAAATAATAATAATGTATGAGACAAGTGGAGTATGAGGGGGGCAGGAGGATATATGAAGATAAAAGATATAAAGCATAGATGATTTTAGTAGAAGTCACAAGCTAAAGATGTGAAACAGTCTCTATCTCAGAATATCACTTTTTTCTCTTTTGGGGGCAACTTTATCACCACAGTTGTTAGGCATAATTCTTTTGTATTTCCCTGGTCAGATCCCTCCCCATTGCCCAGGATGGATACTGTAAATCTATTCTCTTATAATCGAATTTCTTATTTCACCACACTTCCCCATTTTCAGTAGATGGCTTCATCTCCAAATTCACAAAGAGAAGAACTATTTTACAACTGTCACAATGTTATGGAATAGCTGAATTCATCACTGTTTTTTCCTTCCTTCTTTCCTCAGTGGAAATTGCATTTCACCAGCATTGTAGGTTTGATCCCACCTCTTCCCATTGCTTCATTCATTATTCATTTTCTGTTCATTTCTCTCAACCTTTTGGCTCCTTTTCTCTGTTCCTTTGACTATCCATTCTGTTTCTTTTTTCTTTCCTATCCCATGCCCATTATCCATTGCAATTATCCATTAATATTTAAGCTTTTCTAAGTCTCCCGGATTTTTTCTTTTTTTTTAAAGACTTGCTATTTTCCTCTTGTTACGGCAACATTTTTTTTTCTTCTCCACCATCTTTTCATCCCCTTATTCTTTCATAGCCAAACTTCTATGAAAGCCTTCTTTCAATCCTCAACAATCCCCTTACATCTCAGTCTCCTGTCCTCTGATACTCTAATTCATTAAAACCATGTCCCCAGTGAATCCTTTCCAATAGAAGAAATTCTATCTGTATCTCTCCTCTGTTTCTTCTTTTAATTGCTGTCTTTATTTTCAGATATTAGTTATTTCATTTATTTATTTATTTATTTATTTATTTATTTATTTATTTATTTATTTATTTTCCTGTGGCAGGATATCTCAACTTCAGCACTATTGACATTTTGGATTAGATAATTCTTTGTGCAGGGTGTTGTCCTGTGCACTGTAGGATGTTTAGCAGTAACTTTGGCCCATCCCTGGACGCTACTGACTAAATAGCAGGCTTCACCCTTGCCTCTTGTCTCAGTCATGAAGAGAAGAAATAACTCCAGACATTGACAAATACCCCCTGGCATCCAACATAGCCAATATTGCCCCCAGTTGAGGACCACTGATCTATAGTGATTCTTTTTGTACATTTGCCAGTTAAATGTGGCTGTTCCTTAGGTTGTACTCTACCACCCTGATAGTTTCACACATTATCTACATTATTGTGGCTTACTGATATCTATTTACATGTCAGAATGCTCCTTGAGTCCTATGTATTCTCACCTCTAGGACGGCATGCCTTCCCGTAAGTGTCTCTCATTCAGAATGTATGAAACTGAGCACATCATTTCTCACATCCACATTCACAAACCTGAGTATTCTCATCTTCTCAGGGTGAAACAACTGTCTATCCAATTTGCAAAGCAGAAATATGGGAGTCATACTTGACTCCTCCCTCACCCAAATACCACCAAGCGTATCAACAAAATCTCAAAATAATATATCTCATGTTACCATTATTCTCCCATTTCTGAAGACCATCATTTCTAATATATATTATTGCAAAATTTTACTGGTGTCACGGTCGGGTCTGCTTCCAGATTTGGATCTCTGCAGGATATTTATCACACTACAGTGAAACTGTCTTTTCTAAAATGAAAACCTGATATTGCAGCTCCTCTGCTTAAAACACCTGTGGTTCCTTATTATACGAAGGGGGGGAAAAGTACCACAAATCCCTAAAAGTTCTTACATTCCACATATTTCTTAATGATCTGACTTCTGTTGTTTTCCCCAACCCCAAATCTTGCCATTCATATGCATACTGAATTATTTTCAATTTCCTAGAATGTATCATTACATCTTACTCTAGACCTTTGCATACACTGATTTTTTTTTTTTTTGATCCTTGGAACACTCATATTCCACGATTCATAGAAGCTTTAATTGCACTCAGTGATCAGTTCTAAGTTATCAGGATGCTTATTCGGGAAGCTTTACTTAGTCTTTAGGCTTTTATGAGACAGCCATCCTTAATGTTTTCAGAAAACACTGTAGACAACCACATATCAAACTTTATTGAGATTGTGTGTTTGTCTATGTTCCTAGTCGTGCATAAAGTAGCTTTAAAGTAAATACAGTTTTTCAGTTGTTTTACTACCAATAGTTAATTTATTCCCTCATTTCCCAGATTTTTTAGAATAATTATTATATTCATTCATTCATTCATTCATTCATTCATTCACTGAGCTCTATTAGTATTTACAGTGATGTGGGCTGTGCTAAGTCCTGCCAGTACAATGAAGCCTCCACTAGTGGGGGAGATAGACAAATAAGCGGTAGCAATGGAATGTGAAAGTGTCATCGGGGACAAGTACAAGATGTATAAGTCTCTACCAGTACAGCTGAGGTATTTGGGAAGTTGGATGGGGGAAGAAAGAGAACAGGTGGCAAGACAATACTTCTGGATGATAAAGAACAATAGTTTGAACATGATTGTCAAGTGAGAATTATCCAAGTAAAGAGAGAGAGAGAGGAGGATGAGGAGGAAGGGTCAGAAATAAAACAGAAAATGCAATAGAAACAGACCAATAAATAAATAAATATATAAATAAATAACTATCACAAAGTACATGGCCATGAAGCAAGAGCTGGATTTTCAACCTAACAGGTATAACCAATTGTATAATGTAGAAAATAGGGACATATCCAAAGGAACTCTAGAAAGAGAAAAGTCATGGTCAAAATAGTCAGAAATAACAGCAGAAAAACTCTTCATGGGGTCAGTGAGACCTTTTTAATGGTGGCTCTCAGTCTCTTTAGGTGATGCAATTGGACAGTTAATAGGCAACTTAGCACCAATTCTCCTTCAGTCTCATACATAGCACAGCACAGTGTGTGTGACCTTGAACAAGTTATTAATCACTCTGCTTCAGTTTCCTCATCTGTAAAACGTAAATAAACATGTCACAGAGAGAATGTCATTATTAGGTACTATCATTAAGTTTTGAATATTATTATTCAATTAATGAAGTATCTAAGCATTATCAATGTGAAATATGATACAAAATAATCCACAGAAAGGTCTAAAATGATAATATCCTCATCCAATTTAAAAATATGCTGATATCTTTTCTGTCTGTCGATCCTTATATTACCTTTTATGTACAGCTAAAATAAAAATTGCTAAAACTTAGAAATGTAGTATCTGTGTAACAAAAATAGGTCGTAGCAATCTTATACAGTAGGGCAATATGAAGAGTCTACATATACTATTTCATGGTAGTTTTTCATCAAGGATTTCATAGTAGTCTTATGAGGAATACTAATAAATACATCACAAGCTATATAAAGACATATTCTCTTTTGGAGCGATCTTGATGAAATGAATCTTTTATTAGCCATGAAAGAATAATAACCAAAATGTTAGTACTTGATTAGCAAAAACTGAAGCTATTTTTGTTAAACAATCTGTTTTGATTTATCTTATATCTAATACATTTTTCATGTTTCATATATACATATAAAAGACATCTGTGATGCCGTAAGCTAGCTGAGGTTTTTTAGAAGTGGATTGTTATGAATTCCATTTTTTTTTTTTTTTTTTTAATGCAGTGAGGATAGCCTTAACCTTCCCCTCATCTCAACTAAATTTTATACAGGTTTCTTCCTGACTTAGAACCCTGGCCCCCTCAGAGCATTTACTTTTGCAAATTGTAATTACAAATTATTTACATTGTCCCATTAGATATAAATCTTCTCCCAGACTTTTGCCATTTTTACAATCCAGGGATATCTTTCTCAAGGACCTGGGAGCTATCCCTTTCAAATGTAATCATTTAAGGAGATAGCGGCCTTCTCTCCCAATTTCTATTAGGCATCCTAATAAGCCACAGTTAGCAAACACAGATGACCTAATCATATTATCAACCCCCCCCACACACCCGTCTTCCAATACTTTCCCACTTGCTCACCCCAACGCTAATAATCTCCGCTCCTCCTCCCCCAGCACCTTTTGTTTTGTGGAACTTAATTCAATCTCTCTCCTCTATTGCAATAGTCTTGAATAAAGCATTTTATTTTTATTTTATTTTACTATTTAACTCCATCTGCTGTAATTTTTCTTTGACAACTGAGAATGGTAAATTGTTGACATATTCAAAGATGATTCCACAAAAGTGAATATTAGAATGTAATGATAGGATATGTTACTTAAAGTTTCATTTTCTGCATTAAGTATTTGGATTATATATTGAACAATAATAGAATCATCTTCGAAATTAATTCTTATATATTCCCAAATAAACAAGTATTAAATTTTGAATTCTTAGATAATGAATAAGTTCAAAAAAATATTATAACCTTTGGTCTATCTTTCTACCTCTTAAAACACAATCATTTGTGATATTATTTGAACTATCAGGAAGTAAATGCTAAACCTTATTTCTCATCTTGCTTCCAAGCCATTGATGTTCTATTCAGAAAGGTAGGATTATCTGTTTAAAAATGCATTAACTTTCATATAACCTCACCATGTTTACCAAAATTCATTTTAAATTTGTATTGGAGTTGCAAAAGCTTTGAAATTGCTGCCTAACAAATTATTCACAAGAGGTATACAAAATGGCTCACTTCTGTGTTTCAATCATACGTGGTTTGTTACTAGAAAAGTTATATGTAGTTTGAACTTTGGTTCGATTTCCATCTGCTATATATGTATCCAGTTTCAAGAAAGTTAAAATACAATTTCAATTCATCATCAGAAATTAACACAGTGTAGGGAGGTCTGGATTGCCCCCTTTTAGTAGCTTTTAGCTTGCACATCATCTTAGACTCAATGCTTCCCAAGTTACAAAAATAAGAGTTAATCATCTATACTTTAGAGAACAAATTGCCCAACAAAAGCAAAAGAAACCTCCCGGGTACTTGTGTATCCTCTTGTTTATCCTTGTTTATCCTCAGTAAATATCATCTCATTTTAGGTCATTATAGTCAATTGTAGGTCATTTATATATTAAAATATCTTCATATTCCTATGGTTTGTGGCCTAGAGTATACATTTTCCTACAATTTGCTAAAATCAGCTTAGTTTTGGATCACAAGAAATCTTAGATCACCATTAAAGCAGAATTTTCTCAAGAATTTTGCATTGCAAAGTGAAACCATTCTTATGCAAAATAATTTTCAGGAAATATAAACACTGGTTCTACAAGTCTCCTCATTAAAAAACTAAACTATAAAGAAATAACAAAAATGAATGCAATAATAATAAAATAATACTTTACCTATATTGACCCATTTGTATGAATACAACTGGAATATCACAAAATAGATGTCCTTGAGAATTATTTTGAATAGGGAACATTTTACAAGAAAAAAATTGTAGTGCTCTGCATGAAGACAGTCATTATGAAATCTTTGAAAAGCAGAGAATACTTTCAGTAATGGGAAATATCACCAGCTAAAATTATTTGGTTTGAGTTAAAGATTAAGACTAATAGGAACATGATACATTTAGGTTCAAAATTCATGGTTAATGTATAGCATGATGGGGTAATACCTTGGGGGTACAGCTAGTATTAAATGTTTCAGTTGACAGAAGGACGATGGATATCAGTAGTCCGACACTAATGCAAAAATTTAAAGATGCAAGCAAAGACACATTGAACCTTAAACTACATTGATGGAGGATTAAGAAAAGTCAACCCCAACAATTTTTTTGGTTTGGACTACACTTGGTAATAATTGTACTTTCATGCGGTCATAAATGCAGCATTTCCAGGGTGATTATGAGTCCTGAAAGTACCTAGAACTGCTATTTCTCAATATTTAAATTTATATATGTAGGTTAAACCTAAAGAGACCAGAAAGTTGTTAGAGTAGAAAAAGGTTGCCAGTTAAAAATCAGACTTCCAAGTTACATTTGAATTTTAGAAAACAATTAATAATTTTGTAGAATGAGTATACCCAACACTGTATGGGAAAAACATATGGGACATCCTTAGGGTGTAAATTTATTTGTTGTTTATTTGAAATTCACAATTAATTGTGGTCTTTCATATTTTTATTTGCTACTTTAGCAGCTCCTTTATGTGAAAAAAAACAACAACAATGATTTATTCTATATATTTCAGAAAGTAGAATAAGAGCAGGCATTATAGAGAGGTATAATTGAATTAAAAATCACTAAAATATACAAGGTTCATAAACTGGAAAAACAAAATACAACAAGCAAGTGAACAACAAAACAGAGATTTCAACTTTGGAAATGTTTAAGCAGTGATTGTCAGTGACATCTCAGAAAATATTTTCCTTCAGATGCAATATTGACTCAGATTATGACCCCCTAGAGTCTCCCGTAATTAAAAGATTCTGTAAATTGAGTTTGAAATGTGTCAGAGTTGATAATCAACCCTGTTTAGTAATGCAATTTAGGGGCTTGTCACACTTCCTGTTCAAAGTAATTTCAACAAATTTCACGTTATCTCTTATAACTCTCACCATTTTTAAAATAAATAAAATAGTTTTGTGTGAAAATTAAAATAATGTTCATTGTGAAATTCAAATATTATATTATTTTCAGTTAGTAAACTTCTGTTTCTAAAATATGTTCCTATTTTAAAACAATAATTACACACTTAATTTCCCTCTTGAACACTTTTCTGCACTGACGTCCTTAAAATATATTTCAGAGTATTATTTTTTCTTTCAGAATAGTTGTAAATTTTATTCTTGAGGATAATTTGTTTATTTAAAAAAATAGCCTTAGATTCAATAAGGTAAACATAAGAGTTATATATTTTACATAAAATACAAATAGTAAAATTAAAATGATACAATTTTTCAATATAGTCACATAATCATAAAATTAAGTGATTTGAGTGACGTGCTTATTTTCTAGGGAAAAAAATGACAGTCTTTTAAATATTAAAAAATGGATTTTATTATAAGATTGTGTGTATTGCTAAAATGAGAATTCAGATTGGAGAGAGGCTAACTTAATGGGTGACCAAATATATATAAAACGAATAACTGTTGAATGAGTTATTTAGAATCTATTAAAAATGATTAAATATGCATGTGATTATTTAGACTAAAAGTGTGGAGATGGAAAGAGTTGGTGTCTTAAATCCTAATAGCATCTTGTTTTTCTTTGCAATAGGTAATTGTGCCCCACTTAACAATATCGAGTATTATCTCACAACACATATTACAGCACTTTATACTTGAAAAGTATTCTGCAATCATCTGCAAATAAAACTATTTATTAAAAAATGTTATTTTCTTTCATTGTTGAGTAAAAAAAAGTTTGACATCTCTTTTGAAAGAAACAAACACACACAAAAAAAAGGCCTTAAAAGCAGAGCTGCTAATAATTAAGAAGAAAACGCTATCTTCCAGTGGGAAACAAGGAATACACATTTTATTGTATAAAATCAGGTCAGATCTAGGAGCATTTACTAAATTCCTGTACTTGTTACATGAAGTGAAGTGATGGCAATAAAAAACACACACACACAAAGGCATGTTTCTTATTGTCTAGCAACAGATGGTGGAGGTGAGATAGAAAAGAAATCCAAAGCACTATGAGAAAAAAGAGATGGAATTGATCAATTTGGGTTTGGAGTATTGGGGAACACTTTTTAGATATCTCATTTAAAGGGTAATAAATGAAAGTATATTTTGAACAAGTAGAGATAGAGAGGTGTGTTTGGAAAAGGGAAAAATATGGCTAAATCACATATTCATAGATGTAAAGAGAGAAGCAGGTGTCTTGTATATTCTCAATAGGTAAAGAAATCTGCTAGAGACGAAAGAGAGAGAGAGAGAGAAAGAGAGAGAGAGAGAGAGAGAGAGAGAGAGAGAGAGAGAGAGAGAGAGAGAGAGGCACTGGTGTCTAAATAACTCTGCTATGTCTGGGTTACAGACTTCTCAAAGAGTTTTCTGATATCCTGGGCCAGAATTACAGTGAACGTATTCAGAGAAAACTTGATTATATTGGGAGACATTTCCACCAACGAGAAGGCTAACGCTCACAAAAAGGCCACTGTATTGTCTAAGCACACTGTAGGTAGCGAACATTAATCTATCAGAGACAAGGGAAAAAAATAAAACTATGTAGTTCTCGATCAAAGAGGAAAGTTTGGTAAATGTGACTAAAATATCAAGAATATAATTTGAAATAAGTTATTCTTTTGAATATGGTGCAATTATATTGCTACATGCATTATCAAAAAGACAGATGCATAAAAATATTGAGTTATTTAAGATATCAAATATCATGTCAACGATCTATTTTACAGTTCTTTTCACTTTTACCAAATAAAATAAAAACAAATGTTCTTTAGGATTATTAACATAAATTTCATTTGACCTATAAATAACTGTTGGTACACTACTCTATTGATATGAATTCCATGAAATACTAATCTCATATGATCTATGAACAATTTTTTATGAGGTCAAATAATTGTTGTGAAAATTAACTTCAGGTAGGATCTTAAAGAACCAATACAAGCACTGGTATCTTATGGGTTCTCAGAAATTTATCAAAAAAACAAAAAAAAAAACAAAAAAAACCTTTATTTTACTGCAACATTTTCCGAACATATGTAAATACTAAATCTCGTAAAAATAACCAACATTTATAGTATTTATAATATCCCATGTGGCCACTGGATGTCCAAATAGTTTATGAAACACCAGTAAATTGAATTAAAGTGCTATAATTTAGTGCTTATGACGTTAAAGACTGTAGGTTTCAGTCAGTCTATTTATATATATAGGAAACCATAAAAAAACACTCACTAATGGAAAGCAAAATAAACGAATCACTTCCCAGATATACCTTTCCTTTGAAGATAATGTGTCCTACACAGTCTCTTGTCACATGGTTGTTACTTTTCCAGATGTTATTCTAGACGGATGTTATTATTCTAGACAGATGTTATTCTGTCTAGGTCATTTCAACTCCCAACTCTGGCTCAAAGTTTTGAGCTTTATCCTGAGTTAGAGAAGATAGGGTATTAAAAAAAAAAAAAAAAAAAAAAAAAAAAAGAAAGTGAAAGGATTGAAAGATCAAAATATAAGACAGTGGGAAGAGTAATCAGGGACTCATAGGGCAGTTACCCAAAAGCAGCAGAGTAAACTGGCCCACTCATCCAGTTTTCACTAGGGAATATGAGATGGTTTGTTATTACTCGGAGTGAGAAGGGGAAAAAAAAACAAAAGACATTGGTCTAGGAGAGGGAAAAGTGAAGGGCAAAAACAAACAGGTGTTTTTCGATTCCTGAGCAAATGCTTGGGAAGAATTTTCTTTTATTTTCACCATCACAGACTATACTGATTTGTTAAGACCTTAGTTGAGTTAAGGTCCACAAATACAATATTCATATTCACATGAATCATTAATTGGTGGAAAACAATTTTGAAAAACTTAAACAGTTTCTTGCTTCAAAAAACACAAAATTTAAATTTTGCTAATGGTTTAAATGTAACACGGCTATCGCTTTAAAAGGAAACCATTTTAAATAGTGTAATCCTCAACTAATCCCTGACAATTTTCTGAACTCATTAGAGAGGAATTTGTAGCTGAGGACAAGAGAAGCAACAGAGAGAGAGTCTAGCAGAGAGTGGACAAATATCACTAATGACCAGGAGAGATCGACTGTGCTATATTCATACCAAGCAGAATGAAAAATCAATTCTACGTCTGACCAGAAAGCACGGGAGCTTTATTCATGCAGTAAAAAAGTAATCAGAAATGTGGGTTCCCAGGAGCATTTAGGCATCACAGGTCTATAGAATGTGCAAACAATTGTAAAAGGTGGAATGGAGACTAGAATTGAGAGAATTATAAAAGCAGGAGAAAATAGTAAAAGGCATATCACAGAAGGGGCCTTGTGCCGATTGATAAAATTTACCCCAAGTAATTGCAGTGCTCATGCAATGCATTTGAAACTTCAAAACTTATGAAGTGATTTTGTTGAGAAAGCAAATAGCAACTATTTTCTCTTAAACTAATAATAAGAAGAAGCCAGGAAGAAAACACAGTACAGGTAATCGGACTGAAGACTGAAGGAATCTTTTTTTTTTTTTTTTTAAATTTATTGGGGTGACATTTGTTAGTAAAATTACATAGATTTCAGGTGTACAATTCTGTATTACATCATCTATAAATCCCATTGTGTGTTCACCACCCAAAAAGGAATCTTAAAGATAAATACAAACAAGTAGGCTAAAAGTTGAGACTTTTTTCTAAAAAAAAAAGTCTGAACTAATTAAACTAAACATGGGCCCACACTAAGGTAACTAACTCACTTATTCTATGCACTTCAGTGTTCTTTCAGAGGTTCCAACGAGGTTTCCCTTCAGGAAACATTTTCTGTACTCAACTGTTGAGTGTGTTGCAGTCCTAGGATTCATTACCTATTTATTGAGTGCCTATTACGTGTAGGCACTGTGCTGGATTTGGGGGACTAAGTTGCACAATATAGTCCCTGCCCCCAGGAAACTCAAAGTCTGTTTACTATCTCTATAGTAACCATTGCTTATTTACCCTCTTTTTTCACTTCTCATTGAAGTGAATCACTAACGAATACTGTAATTTGTATACTGTTTTGTTGTGTTTAACCAGCTATTGTTTATCGATTGCTTTATGCCTCCTGCCCCAGGAAATAGTCGCATCTACACAAATAGAGTTAGCTATTTTTATATAGTATTTAAGCACATCGGAACTTAATAAATAAGTTGATTGACAACACTGAGTAAGAGAAGTGATATCGTTACGGCATAGGGATTAACAATACTTGTTTGAAGTCAGAGAGTACTGAAAAAGAACCCTAATTACACCTTTTAATAATAACCACTAATATTCATTGAGTACTTACAATAAGAAAATCACTATGGTTATCTATTACTACCTAATAGTCAATCTCCAAACTTAATAGCTTAAAGCAACAACATTTAATTTATCATCAATCTGTAATTTGGGCAGCTCTCAGAGGGGGCAATGTGTCTCTGTTTCATCCAGTATGGTCTGGTGCCAGCCTAAGTCTGGAGTCTGGAGATGTGTTTGCTTATATGCCTGGGAGTCCATGCTGGTTGTCATCTAGAAGGTCTGTAGCTGGGACCATTGGAAAGAACAGCTTCCTCAGGGCATTGAGGTTGCAAGCATCTCCAGTGAGACATACATGCAGAAGCCACATCAGTTTATATGACCTGGAATCAGATGCCAAGCAGTATCACTCCTGACATAACTATTAGCATATGGATTCTTAAATGCTCAATTTCAAGTGAAGGCAGAATAGAATTCCCATGATGACAGAAGAGTGACAGGTTCTAAAAGAACACATGGACTAGAAACGTTTCAGTGTCTTCTTTCGGAAACTACAATCTGCCACACTTCTGAATCATATTCCTATAATAGAAAGAATACTCTTCCCCACCTGCGCAAATTCTCCACAATGTCCCATCACCTTACGGTATCAGGCACCAACTCCAGATGCAAAATCTCTTTAAATAAAGTCCAGTAGTGGAAGCAGATCCTTTCGTGCGGTGTCTCATGTACGGATTTGAATTGCAGTGAACTAAACACACAATTTATCTGCCTCTCTCTCCTCACCCAACATGCAATGGTGAGAGGGGCTTTTTAAAAGGGGGCAAATAGCAAGGGCTCATTGCAAAATCTGAGATCCTATGGCACTAGTTTTTTATTTCATTCATTAGGACTCAATCCTACTGCATAAGAATAAATTTCCATGACCTTTGGCTCCACCTTCTATATTACCCTTTCTTTTCCATCAGATATTGCTTATGTATGCTGCTGCACAGTTTTTTTAGCCAGTTTTCCACTCAGAGTAGTTCGGAGATCTAAAAGCTTTTTTTTTTTTTCTTTCTTCAATTTGTACTTTTTCTATCCCTTTTAATCAAAGTTGGTGGTGGTTCTACCAATAAAATTCTCTTAAAAGTTTGCGAGTTCTCTATGAACTGTATTGCAGTTCACATCCTTACACAAAAGCTACATCTGTAAATCTTTGTCTAAGAAGATGCTTGAAGATATCATAATGACAATTTTGTGGATGAATCGGGATATGTACAATCAGATTTTATTTTCAATTGTTAGCCTTTGAAAGTAAACTCTTGGCAATAGAATATCACCAGACTTAAAAGTAAAACTGTTCAGAAAAACTATTTTTAAATTATAGATGTGAAATAATATAATAATAGTAATAAATCGTACCTCTCGCTATCATTTATAATGTTGACAGGAGATCCATAATAAAATCTGGGGCTTTATATGTTTTGCTCTACATATCCCAACAATACATTAAGAATATTAGTTGAGCTCCTGACAATTAAGTATTCCCATGGTTTCATATGGACATACGAGATAAGACAATTAAGTTGGCCAACTTGTTGCAATGATGTTGCTAACCTCTTTTTGATATGAAAGGGATTATTCATTATGAATTTGTACCAACTTGACAGTTAACCAAGTTGACTAATTGGAAGTGCTGAAAAGGCTGCATGAAAAAGTTAGACGACCTGAACTTTTCTCCAACAATTCAAGGCTCTTGCATCACGACAATGCACCAGCTCACACGGCACTGTCTGTGAGGGAGTTTTTAGCCAGTAAACAAAAAACTATATTGGAACACCCTCCCTACTCTCCTGATCTGGCCCCCCAATGACTTCTTTCTTAACCAAGATAAAGGAAATATTGAAAGGAAGACATTTTGATGATGTTCAGGACATCAAGGGTAATTAGTACAGCAGCTCTGATGGCCATTCCAGACAGAGTTCCAAAATTACTTTGAAGGGTGGATTAGGCACTAGTATTGGTGCATAGCTTCCCAAGGGGAGGACTTCTAAGGTGACCAAAGTGATATTCAGCAATGAGGTATGTAGCAATTTTTTGAGGATGAGTTTGTGACCTTAATTGTCAGACCCCGTATGTGCTACATATCTTCAGTTTCTGGATCTGTTTTCCATGCCTGTCAACTCTGCTTTGTGCCCAGGGAAGCTAATTGAAACAAACTGGAGAACAGGACTCTTGTCCTGCTCCTGATTCTAAAATATATCAAAGGCACCAGTGAGAAATAGGAGGATAAGAGAGTGACGTCATGTATTTATTTTCCCTGTGGCCTCCCTGCGAGGTCTCTGTGGATTGCTATATCCATTTATCAACACTACTCCACACCTTCAAAGGGCCCTCTCCATATAGTTACCTTCTTGGGATTTCGGTAATTTCTCCTTTCCCTGGCTTCTTCTGTCCTATGGTTTTGACCCTTACTATTAACAGAGAACTTTACTGTACTCTGTTGGATATGACAATGACTAAGGGATACAGTTTCCAACCAATAAAGGACAAGGGGCAGGTAAATAATGAACAGTAATACAAGCCAAAAAATCCCTTCTAAGAACAACACATGAAAGAGTTTTGGTGCAAGTGGTTTGAACTGGGTCTTAAACCTAGGTAAGATTTCAAATGCACTTAAAATAGTTGGCTGTAGTTCCTAAATTCTTGTAATGACATTACATTGCAAATATAAAATTATATATAGCTGATAATATAATTTTAACAAGTTTTGAAGAATGGCATTATAGGTAGAATTTCTAAAGTGAAAAACAAATTATCATGCTCTGAATGTGACACAAGACTGAAATGAATTATGAAGATTTGTGAAACCTAAAGCTGGAATGATAAAAATATAGGAGGACAGGTTCATGGTACCCTTTTAATCTATAGGTTATAATTTATTGTCACCTTTTCAATGAAACCTTTTCTGACCATTCCATCTAAATTATGCTTTCCCATCCTTAATACTCTTCATTCTACTTTCCTCCTTCAGTATTTTTAAGTAGCATTCATTGTAATATGAACTACACTACATTTTACTTACTTATTTTACTTATTGTCTATCTCCCTCTCTATTATTGTTTAGAATATAAAACCCACGAGAAAATATTTTCTGTTAAGTGTATAATATTGTATCTCCAATGCCTGAAAAAAATAGTTTTAGACACCAAGTGGGCATTCAATAAATATTTTTTATATAAATTAATTAGCAGAGACACTGTAGATTTTACTCATTAAATGTATGTATACAAAATTATTTGCTGGGTTGTACTGAAGAAAAACTTAAGTATTTTTCACCACTTCCCTCTTTAATGAGTGTATAAACTACTTAATTTATTTTCTCTCATCTCTACATTTTAAAACTTTGTTAGTGAAGCTTTTAGAACTTGTCCTATTGCTAGATCCCCAATGTTATTACCATAGACTTTTGGAGTCACAAGTCTAGTAGGAGAGTACATGTGTTGACTTAAACATGTTTCTTCCATCACACAAACTTAAATTTTATTCAGCTCCACCAATCACTCATTTTTTTCTGAATTTTTTAAATAATTTATTTAGTTTCTTAAAAAAATGTTAACATTGTCCTGTCATAAATATTTGCACTCTAGCAAACATCATTCTCATGAGGTTCTTCCTTCTTTTAATTTATCATCTTAAACAATACTTAGGATTTGTTTTGGAGAAGATAATTCATTCTAGAACAGATACTCCCAGTCTTAGCCTGATTTTTTTTTTTTAATTTTACTTATGACTTTGATCATAATTCACCATTGTCATCTATCATCTGTTGTTGCTAATAAGAAGCATATTGTCAATCAAGCCATCTTCTTTTAAATGAAAGGCCTTCCCTGGTTAGGCAATTTAATGTCCCTGACCATCTGATCTATCACATCCTGACATCCCATATTGCTCTTCTCGGTTTCATTATTTCTCCATCACATTAATCAGTATGACTATCTTTTACTATGCATACAATTTTATTTCAGCTGTTTATTTTCCCCAGTGCTTTGAAAGCATTTATCCATTGTTTCTTGCCATCAATTGGTGCTCATGAGAAGTTAGCTGTCTGTCAAATCACTGTTCCTTTGTAGAATATCTATCTTTATTGTAGCTTTTTAAGTTTTATATTATTATCTTCAATAGGTCTAGTAGTCTTGTTAGTGTTCAAGAATAATTCAGTTTTTATTTTTTCATCTTGATCCTTGGAATTAACTTTTCATCTAATAATTTATGTCTACCTTTGATTCTGGAAAGGCATCAGTCATTACTTCTATTAATATTTTCCCCTGATAATCCATTTATTTGCCTTAAATATCTACTTGACCTATATTGGATCCTCAAACTATTGTATGTCTCTTAATTGCACTTTCACATTTTTGTTAATATCTTTTCATTCTATTTATACTATAATCTGGGTGAGTCTTATAATTTATTCTAATTTATTGATGATTTTATTACACCAAGTCTACAGTTTAAATCTCATTGATGATATTTTTCATTTCCAAGATTTATAGTTTTTTTAATATTCATTTGTTCTTTTAAATATTATTATATATATATATATATATATATATATATATATATATATATATATATATATATATACATACATGTCATGTTTCCCCAAAAATAAGACCTAGCCAGACAATCAGCTCTAATGTGCCTTTTGGGGGAAAAATTAATATAAGACCCAGTCTTATTTTATTGTAATATAACACTGGGTCTTACATAATATAATACAATATAAGACTGGGTCTTATATTAATTTTTGCTCCAAAAGACGCATTAGAGTTGATTGTCCGGCTAGGTCTTATTATATATGTGTATGTACACACACACACACACACACACACACACTTATGTTTAATGATTTCTTGACCATTTCCAGCCTGAAGTTTAAATTTCAATAACTATATTTTTCATTTCCCAGTTAAAAAAAATTGTTCTTCTTGTTTAATATGTGCCAGGTTACGGTTTACTAATTTCTTTTATTTATGACTATCATTACTTCATTTATATCTTTGGAGCCTTACATACATACAATAATATTTAAGTATTGTAGATTTCTGCATTATTTTTATTTCATTTAAAGGTATTCATTTTGAATTTCAAGTAATGCTTTTGTTAGCTCCATTATAACAAATAATCTTTTCTGTTAGTTTTATTCATATGTATGGAATTTTGCTTTATGAGATACTTTTAAACACGAGGTTTGATCTTTAATATTTCCTCTTTTTGTTGTGCTCTCTCTTTCTCATTTGGTGGTTTAGTGATTGTTCTGCAGTCTAGAATCTGGTTATACCATACTTTGTCATGTATAACGTGCTCCTATATATAATGGGCACCCACATTTTTGGCCCAAAATTTCAGGGAAACAGAATTAGTACTACCATGTATAACGTGCATCCTTATTTTTCCCTCACAAATTTGGGTACAAAAGTATGCATCGTGCATGGCAAAATACGGTACATTGGTGTCTAGGGGTTCTCAACCCACAGACAATGGGGATATTCCAGATATGGCCATACCACAAATGTCCAATAAAAGCTTGACTGAAGTCTTCACTAGCAGGCATTATGTTTTATTTTCTTCCCACTAAGCACACAGCTTCAGATAAACACTTGTTCCATGAAAAGATGTGCAGCAAATTATTCCTTTTTTTTTTTTTCTTTTTTGTATTGGTAAGTCCTGCCTCAGCAGAAAACCTGGCTCTAGTTCATCATTTCATGTAGAAAGCAAAGCATAAACTTTCCAGGCTGTTTTGGCCTTCTTCCAACTTGGAAATCAGTAAACTATTTATGCCAACTATGCTTAGTAGTCTGTTTCTGTTTCATCTCTGGTCATTAGAAATATTTACTGTGCTAAGCATAATTATAGTATTTAAATATTCTCTCTTTTTATTCTAGTCGTATGCATCTGAACAAAGGCAAACCAATGTGGTCCTCAAATAACTTAATCAGAACACCATCTTGAATGTAAAGCATCTCTTATAGCATTTTAACATTAGATTCTTAAAAATTAACATTAGAATAAAAGTATGTCAATAAGATAATCATTCATTGTTTATATTATAAAGGAGGCAAAGTCCAAGTCAAGTGGAAATACGGACAATGAAATGCCTATATCTATTTAGAAAAAAATCCCTAATTATGTCTGTTTCTTAAGAATAGAGAGAGTGTTTGACATGAAGTATGAGTAAGGATTTGCCAGATGAATAATTAATAACTATGGATCTATGGAAAAGAACATTATGTGCAGAGATAGAGCTGTGGGAAACTACAGTCACAGTGACCTAAGACTCACACCCTAATGGCTAGTAACTTTAAGGAAAAATAATTTCTTCTCCAGTAGGATCTGGTGGGATAGTCATACTGAAGATTGCATTTGTTTTTGCTTTGCTTATGTGACCATCTATGAATCAACTACTGTAACTAATGATTATTATCTACCCTGGGTCAATTTCACATTCATGATATAGCAATGGGGACCAATCCCCTATGCAAATCATACAAATGAGAAATAAGGTTATTTTACTAGGAAGGAAAACAGATAGATAAGCAACAAATACAATGAGAGAGTGTGGTTAAATGTGGCACTCAACATATATTGGTTACATAAAAATAATACCATCCATTGACAAAAGGAGAACAAAAATGAGATTCTATGCACATAAATATATACTTTTAATATACAGAAATATTTTTTATTTGCATATATATATGTGTGTGTGTGTGTGTGTGTGTGTGTGTGTGTTTCTAAACCACTTTGTTACATGGTTTAATAGAAGTTGTGTATTTATATGTTCATAAATCCCAAATTTCCACATTTAAACTACTTGAAGAAATCCTAGCTTTATTCAGCTAGGATATATACATATATATATATATATATATATATATATATATATATATATATATCCAATACATACTAGATAAATTACTAGTTAATAGTATTAATATTCACATATATTTCTAAATAAATAAGTTTTCAAATAATTTTTAAATAAATATGTATGTATCTAAGTACACACACACACACATCCATATGCTAACCTATTTCCAGATATTGCTGAAACAGAGCTTTACAAAATGATGAGTACTTTGCATTAGCTGTTTCAGTTAATAATGCTGTAAAGGCATTTATTTCAGCAAAAAAGCACTAATTATGAGGATATTTAATAACCTAATTAAGAATGCATTTTACTAACAATAATATTAAAATTGGAGTCAACAGTCAAGTAAGTTTAAGGACATAATTTTATTTTATGATGTATTACCTTAATCTGTACCCTTACTCATCTATTTTCTAAATGTTCCGCAAAAACATCAGTCTAATATCATTGACCTCTCTCTCAACCCTGTTGACCAAAATTTCTGAAATTTCTACCTCCATTATCATATTATTTTTAAATTTAAGTTCTTCAGAGATTGTTCTCTGCATCTTTTTACATCACTAATGTTGGTTCTCCTTTAAGATATACCTTATATAGGGACGATTTATCTTCCATGTCTCTGAAAAATAAAAGAAGTGGTGTCATTTTCCTTTTATCCACTGTCTCTTGAAAAATATATGTTTTAAGCCTCATAAAACAATAAACGTTGTGCCTTTGAGGTTAATTCTATGTAATAACATTAACATTGTCCTACTGCCTTTTGTTGTTGTTGTTACTAATATTTCCAGTTAGTCACTTATGTTTTCTATGACTTTAATGCTAATTATCTCCACCTTAACCCTTGTGATCATTCTTCTCATCTTCTGTTGAACTCACTCTTCCTTTTTCCTCAACACAACCCATGGTAGCATTGAAAAAATGGGCCTCCAATGTTTCCTGTACACCTAGCTCAATACTGCCTATGACAAGATAGAAGGAATTCACAGAGCCCTGGGGCATCTTCTAGAACACTTTTTTCCCTGACCTCAACAATATCCACAGCAGAATGTAGAGGTACCAAGAACTTTGCTATTGCTGAAAAAGTTAATTATCCCCAAACCTGTATACCTCCCAATATTGGACTTGGGGAGATGAAAGCTTAAATCATTGTTTACTATTGGGTAGGCCACCTATCTTTACCGTCCATCTATATATAGCATAAGAATGAATAAATGAATAAATTTTCCATATCTTAGGGAAAGCTGAAATTGGCTCACAACCACAGAAATCACTTATCCATCCTTTATGTTTAGTTTAATGCTTATAAAAATGATTTCTTGTAACACAAATATCGACAATGTTTTAACCTACAAACTATAGGGTTGAAAATTTCTCCCAAGACAACAATATAAAAAAAAAAGTCATAATTTGTGTGTAACACGTTACAGTGGTCAATAAATTAAACATATGATGTATCTATTTAGGAACCACAGAAGAATCTTCATAAAAACGTGTGTTCCTTTACTCCTTACCTCTGTTTGGGAACCAGTCTGAGAGCATCTCCTATCAACACTGTAAATCATGACCATTAGTTTTTGTTTTTTGTGTTTTTTTTTCCCCTCTTTATCAGCATACAAAACATAAAGGTAAATGTCCAAACCCATATACAATGAAATAAACAGGATGTGGTATTTTTTAACCCACATATATGTAGTATGATAGGACTAGTATGATAGAGGCTAATCTGATAATTGGGGCTTTGGGAATGCTTTCTCTTCCATTGCTATCTCATTGTCATCATAGATGCAGCAGTCTAACTGTAATTGAGACCAAGAAAGGAACTTATAAGCTAATGGGCTGCTTGTGTGTTGGCATATTTTCTCACCTTGGCAATTCTACCAGATGTATATTTCTGGAGACTTACAGCTGCCTTCAAAATGGTCACCATCCATCCCCATACTCCCACACACTCCATTCCTACTGCTCGCCCATTTTTGGGTCTTGGTATCATTTCTCTTCCATTCTCTAGCAAATAGGCAGTAGGAATGAAAGAGTCATTGGTTTGATTGTTGGAAATAAGGGAAGTCTGGGAAAAGTTGCTACCAGTACAATAACATATGATATTTGTAATCCAGGCTTTTTAATATGTTGGTGGCATTTTCAGTCAGAAAAGCAAGTAGAAATTGAGGCCAAATAATTCTAAAAGTCTGAATCATGTAAAAATAAGTTCATCTACATACAGTAGAAAATATACTGTGACTTCAACATCACAGACATTTATTTCTCTCAGATATGAAGAAGTCTGAAGAAAGACAGTTCAGGGCTATCAAACAGATTCATAGCATCAGTGACCCATGCTCCCTCTATGTCTGTTCTTTAATTGTAGATGGTACTTTCATCCTAGATTGCCACATGGTCCAATATCTTTATAGCACTCCAACCATCATATCCGAGTCCAAGCAAGAGAAAAGACGAAGGGCTAAAGATATTTTTTCCCAGTTTGAAAATTATATGGACAAGTTTTCAAAGTAGTCAAGAAATCTTTTATTATGTGATTTTATAATTATTGCATCAAAACTAACTTTGGTTACTTTCTTTAAAATAGAACAATTTAAAGATTTTTTCATGTATGTATGGATCATTCAAAATTATTTGGATATATAACAGTAGCCACCTTTCAAGTTTATTTTTTCTTTGTTAGAGTTCAGTTTGCTTTTAACACATGATCTAGCAATGCTCTTTCCCTAAACATCCTAGCACCCTATGTGTATATCAATAGTGAAAACTTAAAGAACTAGTGACCCATAGCTGTATGATCTCATGTTGAATTATGATTCACAAAACCACCTAAGGTCTCAGCCTTTTCATATTTAGGCAAATTAAAATGTGTTGTGACTCTGAATTAATGAAATTTAATTAAAATATCTGAGACATGCAGTGGACACATAAGCTTACATCTCAAATGACTTGTCATGTGTTTAAGAACTGTTTCTAAAGGAATGTAGAAACTAGTGCTGCACATTAATTTAGGCTCTAGAAGTCCAACCTTAAGTTCCACTGAAAATAAGCAAGTCAAATAGAGATTAACAAGAATTTTAACTAAAATGGAAAATATTCTGCTTAACTTGAAGCTATCATTCAATAAATTCTTAGAATTTTGGATCTTACAAGGCCATAACTGGCTAGAATTCATTAGACTTTTGTTCATGGTTAAAGTTTTGAAACATACATTTCATTCTGTTATAAACTTATTTGAAAGGGAAATTTTACGTTTGTTTGCCAAATGAACCCAGAGAATACTACTTTATTACTTTGCTTGAGAACCTATGTCTTTGAAACATTCATGAATTGCATCGATGGTACAAAAGACATGTATGAGGTATGACAATTAAGTTCACAAACTCTTACTAGAAAAAGTGCTACATACCTCATTGCTGAATATCACCATGGTCACCTTCGAAGTACTCCCCTTGGAAAACTATGCACTGATGCCAGCGCCTAGTTCACCCTTCAAAGCAATTTTGGAACTCTTCTGGAATGGCCAATAGAGCTGTCGTCATATTACCCTTGATGTCCTGAATGTCACCAAAATGTCCTTTCAATGTTTCCTTTATCTTCAGGTAAAGAAAGAAGTGATTGGGAGCTAGATCAGGTGAGTAGGGAGGGTGTTCCAATATAGTTCTTTGTTTATTGGATAAAAACTCCCTCACAGATAGTGCTGTGTGAACTGGTGTATTGTCATGATATAAGAGCCATGAATTGTTGGCAAAAGGTTAAGGTTGTCTAACTTTTTCATGCAGCCTTTTCAGCACTTTCAAATAGTAAATATGGTTAACTGTTGGTACAAATAATATGGTTAACTGTTGGTACAAATTCATAATGAATAAACCCTCCGATATCATAAAAGGTAAGCAGAATTGTTGCAACATGTTCACAAACTTGATTGTCAGACCTTGTATATTAGGAAGAGATACATTGGAATTTTCTTTAAGTTCATAATATAAATTTATTACTTATTGATTTAACTTTGAATGTAACATAAATATCTGTTATGCTTTTCACATTTATCAAATGCATTAGGAAACAAACAAGTAAGCATTGACAACCAAGATTTTTTTTGCATGTTGTGCTATTGAAAGAATATAGAGTAAAAAATTTTAAGTAGGCATTGAGAAAACATATTAAAGTGCTATGAAATTTAACAATAAACGATTTTGCATAAGTTCAAAACAGTATTATTTAAATGGTCTGCAATTAATCTAAGGCCTGATATTAATTGTCAAATGTACTTCATAATGAAATAGCTGTCACAGCTTAATTATTATACTGTAGATAGTACTATCTCATTCACATATTAACTCAATAGGTTTAATAAGAAAAAAAAAGCTACTGCAAAGCATAAATGATCAAACCATCATCAAATTTCTTTGCTTGAGTACTCTTAAGAATCAGTAATTTGAAAATATGTGTCATCAGAGCTCTGAAGGAAATGTGTCTGATGTCTACTCTTCTAAGTTCATATACATGTCTAATCTTCCATTTTCACGTTCTTCCTACCTGGTACCTGAGTACCTCTCTCCTTGCACTGGTTCTCCAGATTCTTCCCATTGGCTATCTACCACCTGGGCTCCACACTTTTTCTTGACCCACATCTTACCTTTTCTCTAATACATCTATACAATCTCAGAGATCTTAAAGATAATGTAGCTAATGTAATGAACTAGTAGAAAGTGTTAATAAATTATATGCATTTGAGATTTTTACATTGATTCTGAGAAATTTACCATTTAATGTGAAGTACCAGGCAAGGTAAATAGATTAAAAAAAGGCATTTGGGAACCAAAAAAAAAAAAAAAAAAACAAACACAGCCCAGTGCAGTCAGTTCACTTAAACTATGAAAGAAAATACCTACTTCATTTGAGTCTTAAGCTGATCTAATAAAAGGTTTGGAAGCTACATTTTCAAAGTTAGTTAATACCTTAACATAGACAACACTTGTTTTCTGAAGTTCTGTGATTTCTTATTTTGTGGATAATGATAATTGAATTATGCCATATTATCTAATTTTATAGAAAATAAGGTGAGATAGATTACACTGAGGACAATTTATACCTGAGTAAAAACAATGTACACAATATCTGATTTTTAAATAATACAGTATATAGACAGTATAGCCAAAGCTACCTCTTTAGCAAGGTAGTTCTTTCAAGGTTCTATCTCTAGCCTCACTATATAAAATGATCACATATAACTCTTCATATCCCAGTGGATATGCAGAATAAAGTGCATACACTTTAAAGCTACACAAGAGGCATAATCACCATGACCAATTCACCCTTATCTAAGAAGTTATAAAGTGTTTTTCTTCTCCTGAGTAATAATGAATATCCTTTGGAGTAGGCTGTCTTGTTATAAAAATTTCCCTGAGAACATATACTGTGTTTCCCCTAAGATAAGATCTAGTCGGACCATCAGCTCTAATGCGTCTTTTGGAGCAAAAATTAATGTAAGACCTGGTCTATTCTATTCTATTCTATTCTATTCTATTCTATTCTATTCTATTCTATTCTATTCTATTCTATTCTATTCTATTCTACTCTATTCTATTCTACCAGGTCTTATATAATATTATATAAGACTCGGTCTTATATTATACTATATTATGTAAGACCTGGTCTTATATTATATTAAAATAAGACTGGGTCTTATATTAATTTTCACTCGAAAGGATGCATTAGAGCTGATGGTCCAGCTAGATATTATTTTTGGGGAAACATGGTAGTTTCATGAGGACAATTAAGTTCGCAAATTCACACTAGAAAAAGTGCTACATACCTCATAGCTGAATATTACTACGGTCACCTTCCAAGGACTCCCCTTGGGAAGCTATGCACTGATGCCAGTGCCTAGTCCACCCTTCAAAGCAATTCTGAAACTCTTTCTGGAATGGCCATCAGAGCTGTCGTCATATTACCCTTGATGTCCTGAATGTCACCAAAATGTCCTCCTTTCAATATTTCCTTTATCTTCAGGTAAAGAAAGAAGTCATTGGAGGCCAGATCAGGTGAGTAGGGAGGTTGATCCAATACAGTTATTTGTTTACTGGCTAAACACTCCCTCACAGACAGTGCCGTTTGAGCTGGTGCATTGTCGTGATGCAAGAGCCATGAATTGTTGGTGAAAAGTTCAGGTCTTCTAACTTTTTCATGCAGCCTTTTCAGGACTGCCAAACAGTGAACTTGGTTAACTGTCTGTCCAGTTGATATAAATTCATAAGGAACAATCCCTCCGATCAAAGAAGGTTAGCAGCACCGTTATAAGAAGTTCGCAAACTTAATCGCCGACCTCATCCGTTATATTCAGAACAGCCATGTCTCATTTCTGCATAACCCATACTAGTCCCGTTTTGGGCACTGTTATTGACTTGGATAGATCCTGGGTTAACATGGTCCTTTAATTAACATGGAAGTGCACCACGTGTGCCTGCTATGCTCCGTGAGGAGGTGTCAATACTTCACTAGCTCAGGGTTTGAGAAAAAGGACCTTATCCCAGGTCATTATAGTTAGTGAGTTGCTGTGACTTCTATCAGAGATGGTAATTGTCATTGATATTTTCTGTTCAGAAAATAAATAAATGGCTAATAAAAGATATGTTTACGAATCATCATGAGAGAAAAAAAAAAGATAGTTCCAATCCAGAAAATCATTTATCTAAAGTTGTCCTTTGAAAGGTAAGTTGTGGAAGTGGTTTTTCTCAGGCTCCCTCCAGCGAATTCACAGAAGAACAGCAATCAATCACAATTGTTTTATAGAATTGAGTTGCTGGTACCATGTCACAACAAACCGATTAAACTCTCCCAGAAGAAATCATCAACTTTATTGGGACTAATGGTATCTAAGATCCTAAATTAGAAAGCTGTTTTCATTCACCCTTCAAGGAAAAGTCTTGCTTTTGAAAGCTCAGCAAAACAGATTTAATATTTTGAGAATAGACCTTATCCAAACAGTGCACTACACCATTTTTCAAGTTCAGGAATCTCAAAGAATATTGTGTTACTAGTATACTAGTGACAATCTCCCGTTTTAAAGTATTTTACTAATTGACCCATATTTTTACATTGTTATAAGTTATTGTTTTCCTTTTCTCACATGTTTACTTCTCTTATTTCAATATATTTAATATGACTGTTTGCCCAGAGCTTTATTCGTTCTTTATTATGACTTGAGAATCGCACATGTGATTTCAAAACATGAATATGAGCATGACCAATTTTTGACGCCTCATAATATTCAATAAATGTTATTTAACAATGATTTCTTAATATGTTGATAACATCAAGGCAGGACTGAGTCAGATGTTATCAACCACTCTAACAAACAGAAAATCTGGAATGTACTTGTTCTCAGACTTATAGAACACATTTTTTCTTTCTTTTTCTCCTTTTTTTCTTCCTACCTCCCTTCCTTTCCTTGCTTTTCCTTTCTTCCTTTCCTTTTTTCCCCTCCCCCTGCCATCCCTTTTCTCCCTTCTTTCTCCTCCTCGTTCCACTTCTTTATTATATATATAAATATAAATGGTCTGAAAAAGCTGATACATTTTCCTATTCTACACACATGGTTGATAATGATAAATGCTGTAGAGGCCATCTGAGTCCTAGAATCTAAACTCGTTTGTGAAAATTATTCATAATGCATTAAAAAATGTATGTTATTGCCTTTTTAAAATTGACATTTTAATTTTCATAATCCTTTAGGAAAAATAAATCTCAAGTATAGAGTCACCACATACTTGACATTCTAAACAATGGCTAGCAGTTTACTCTCAAATGAAAATGATCAACTTTATATTTAAAACAACAGGAGAATTTAAACAGGGAGACGAAAGCATTGTGATAGTTAACTTTATGTGTCAACTTGACTGAGACACAAGTTTCCCAGATTAAACTTGATTTCTGGGTGTGTCTGTAAAGGTGTTTGTGGATAAGAGAAGCATCTTAATCCAGAACTGACTAAAGCAGATTTCCCTCTCCACTGTGGGTGTATATCATCCTACCCATTTAGGATATAAATAAAACAACAACAACAAAAGGGATGCATTAGGCTAACGACAATAATAGGAATAACAATGCCAAAAGAGTATAGTAGATTACACATCTTGGGCACTTATTATTTGCCTGGCACTGTTCTAAATTCTAAATACAGATTAACTAATCTCCCCAGAAAAATCTAAGAGTTGGTCAACAGGATATCCCCATTATACAGATGAAGAAATCAAGATACTAAAAATGGTATTTTCCCCAAGATTACACATTTAAAGAGCATAACTGGTGACATGAAAAAAGTAATTTAAAAAGAAAGAACACATTTTATCAGAGTTTCAAGACTGAGAGACATGAGAAGTCAGCGTCCAAGTATCAGGTACTTTGGTAAGTCAGGGTGTGATATTTTGGGACAGGATTTAAGAACCCATCCAGTGCCCTATAAATGGCCACTTGTTTATACTCCTCTTAAGGATATCTGGGTGTCTATAACCAAACACCAAGATCAGCACAGTCAGATGGCCCTCGTAAAACAAAGTCTTCAAATGTTGTCTGAAACCATTCACTAGACAACGCTAGGCACGTTCCTTGAGGCTAGGATGTGCACCGTTAAAGCCATTTATATATCCAGTAAGTATAAATGATAGAAACTTCTTGCTGAGACTGATTATGAGGATGATGATTTCATGGCTTTTTAAACTCCCATCTCTATATGCAGATAGCAATCACCTTGAAAGACTGATTGCTAATATTCAAATTGCCTTTTGTGCAAAGCTGACAAATTTTAGACCAAATTGCTGTTGGCTATGTTTTCAGAAAGGTAGATCTTAATAATGACATTTAATTTTTCTTTTTTGAACAAATGTATGAGTTTCAGGACTGTTTCTACAAAGACAGAGCACTATATAAATTCCACATGAAAGCAAGCCCTAATTTAAAAAATAATACCCTAATGATGCCTAATTACTTCCTTGAGAATAAGCAGCAACCTAATTAGTCACCTTTATCTTCATATGCACCTGGAATTGCTATTGTGAATAAAGCATGCAAAGCACAGTCCATTTTAAAAACAATGCACTGCGGTGGAGGAAACTGAGAAGGTTGTGTTAGGTAGACAAGGTAATTTATGACAAATCATTACAATTTCTAATGGTATTTGATCCATTTTTTAGGGGTTTGGTAAAATAATTAACAGAGTTTGGAAAACTTTCCATTGCAAGTTACACAGAGTTTTTTTTGCACTAAACATAAAGCACTTCCTATAAAGCCAGATAAAAGCCGTCTGAACAGACAGGGTGTCTGTATATGTCAAGCGTTTCTCTGCCATAGCAAATGGCAACTATTAACTCCAAAGTTTGAGATTTTATCCAGAGAGAACTTGGAAATCTCTTCTCCGTTAGATAATGTCTTCTCAGAAATGGGTTGTGGACAGAATAGATTAACCAAGCTGACAACCACTCAAATGAGTTCCCGGAGGTGAGCCTTTGCAGACAGAAAGGAAAATAAAAGTTCCGATGTCTTCACCACAGCACAGTGAATGACTCAAAAATCGGTCTGTACCATCTCACTAAAATTTGAAGTGAAAAAGGCAAAGCATATTCTCTCCCTGGTCACTGCAGCATAGCTAGTCCTTACCTGTATAGTTGATACTATAAATCTGGATATATTCAATGCGGTCATTCTTCCTAAGTAAAAACAATTCTACTTTATAGTAAATTGCAAATACGTTACCACAGAAGGTAAAGGTTATTTTTCTGATTACTGTGGGGATTTCCTAAGTAGTTACTTTTTATACTGCTGGGCTTTTCTGAGTAGTAGTTCCTTTTACAGATACTACATTTGTTATCAACGTCTGTGTAGTAAATGACCACAAATTTTGCAACTTAACACAATATATATTCATGAACACACAGTTTCTCTGAGTCAGGAGTCAGGGTTCCTCTACTAGGATTTCATGGTCTGCAATCAGCCAGCCAAGGCTGCTGGGTTCTCACCTGGAGTCCTAGAGTCCCCGCCAGGAAGGGATCTGCTCAAGGGCCTTCTCATTGTTGGGCAGCCGTCAGTTCCTTGAAGCTGCAGGGTTGAGAGCACTCGTTTTCCGCTGGCTGGAGGCCACCCACCACTGCTCCTAGAGGCTGTCCAGAACTTCCAGAGATCACCTGCAGTTTCCTGCCACGTGGGGTTCCTCAATCTGACCACCAACTTCAAGTGGCAAGGAGAGTCTCTAGAACGAGTGGGCTAGCAAGACAGTCTTATGTAAAATAATCACAAGAGGAACATTCCATCACCCTCTCTGTGATAGTTAAAATCAAGACATGGGTCCTCCCTCATTGAAGGGATGGGGGGATGCTAGGTCATGAAGATCAGGTGGCAGGATCCTGGGTTGCAGAGGGACACCTAAAGAACTGTTCAATCTCGTCACCTTTTAATCATGGGTCTTTGTTTCTTCTGTTCCAGTGAACAGATTTTTGTGTAAATTCTTAACTACAACTACGGAAATGTTGAAACGTTTACTCAGGAGGAGATTTCTTTAACAAAGTGTGCACACGTAAGTTCTCTACCCTTCGTGATGGCTATTATCCTCCATTGCACCCCCCTGTCACCCTCCCACCCCACCATGCTCAGTCACCTGCCTTTTGCACTAAGATTGAAAGCACAATGTCAATTCCATAAAGAATATTACATTCGATTTCAGGTTCTTAACAGCCCTGTATGGTTGAGATAATTAAGAGTCCAAGAGGCACAATTCCCCAGCACTGCCCTTAGGGGTGAATCAGTCTCTACTATTTATGAGCATCTTTTTATTTCTTCATTTGGAAAAAAGAAAATATGATCTTTGGTGAAGTGTCTAAAGAACTCTTTGGTCCTTTTTTTAACTAGGTGGCTATCTTAATATTGATTTTTAAGACCTCCTTATATAGTTTAGACATAAATCCTTATTCAGATATGTGATTGGTAAAAATTTTGTCCTTGTCATGGTTAGACTTTTCACATCTTAGCAGTACCTTTCTTAATTTTGATGAGATCAAACTGATGATTTTTTTTTGTATTTTATAGATTTTTGCTTTTGATATATTTAAGAAATTTTTGCAATATTTACCAAGGTCAAAAATAATTCTCCTAAGTTTTCTTATAGAAGTTTTATAGATTTATGGAATCCATTTAAGGTTAAGATCCATTTTGAGTTAATTTTTGTATATGGAGCAAAGCGTGGGTCATTCATTTTGTGTATATAGATATCCAGTTGTTCCAGCAAAAGTCTTTGTGTTTATTGAAAAGATTTAGAGTTTCTGCACTGAATTGCTTTTGCACTTTGTTGAAAATCAATTGAATATATATAAGTGGACCTTTATTTGGACTCTATGCCATTACATTGATCCTTTTGTCTGTCTTGCCATGCAACGTATGCAGACATGATTACTGCAGCTTTATAATATGTCAACTTTAGGTGATGTAAATATTTCAATGTTGTTCTTTTTTCAAAGTTGTTTTTCACTATTCTAGGTGTTTTGCATGTATATATGAATTTTAGAATTATCTTGTCAATTTCTAACAACCTGCTGAGATTTTGCTAGGGATCATGTGGGATTTATAGGTCAATTTAGGGAGAATTGTTATCTTAGCAATATTGAGCCTTCCGATCCCTAAAAACACTGTCATTCTCTACATATTCAGGTCTCCTTTAATGCCTCTTTCAATCATTTGAGTGTACATGTCTTGCATATCTCTATTTCGATTTATCACAAGTATTTCATATTTTAATGGTATTGTATTTCAATGTCTTCATTTTATTGTTTATGTATAGAAATATAGTTGATATTTTTATAATGAGCTGGAGTTCTCCAAACTTGCTAACCTAACTTTATGAGTTCTGGGGTTTTCATTTTATTTATTGTTCATTTTTTAGATTTAACGAGGTTTCTTTTGTTTGTTTGTTTTGTTTTTCATCAAACAATCATGCATATCCTAGAAGATTTCGATGCACCAGACTTCTTTTTCCATCTCCTCAACTCAGAAAGTTCAGCCTCTGCTTCGTTTTCTGTCTCTGTGATTCTCCTGGAATAATTCTCCACTAATTCAGCTGGGGCTACAGGAAGTTCTCTTGTTCATTTCCTGTCTCTTAGAAAGCACTGCCTTTTTTGTCTGACAGCCAAAGTCATCATTAGAACTGTTGTTTCATACATTTTGTCCAGTTTCTTCATTGTTTAAGAAGGGAAGATAAATCCATACCATTGTTTTTATTTGGCCAGAAGCAGAGGTAGGTAAAGTATGTTTCAATCTATAAAACATCCACTTCTTGTACTAACAAATTTTTTTTTAATTGAGATATGATTTACATACCATAAAATCCACTTTTTAAAGTATACAACTGAATGGTGTTTAGTATATTCACATATTTTATTTATCCTTTAACTGGTACATATTTACATTGTTTGCACTTTTTAATTATGATAAATAATGCTGCTATTACCATTCATTGACATATTTTTTTGTGTAGACATATGTTTTCAATTAGTTTTAATATATACATATGGGTGTATGTAGTACTTATCTGTAGTGTAATTTTCTGGGTGATATGTTTGATTCTGGAGACACTGCTAAATAATTTTCCAATGTGACCTTGTTTTTCCTCTGCATTGAAGGTTGGAATCTTTCTCAACTCAATAAGCTGGGGCTAAATTTTGTAGCAATTATACATACAGGGTTTATATGACTATATACAAGTGACACATAATAGTATGAGTGGAAATGGATTAGGAAAAAACACAATAGCACTAAATTTCAGACTTTTGTAAAAATAAATTTCAGACTTTTAGCAAAAAAAAAAAAAAGGAAATTTTTGCCATTACATAACTGAGCAGACTCTGGGATTACACTGCTTTACCTCAGCACTCATGTGGAACAAAGCCATGTAAACATTAGGCTGGTGAATTTAGTCTGTAATAACAGTCACCTCTGGAGACAAAGAAAGTAATAAAATATCTTCTGTGTAAAGTTAGTGAAAGCTTGGCTGTCACAGGATGATTCAAAGGGAACCTAGAGTTAAGAGTTAGATTTTTAGCATTCTCACCACAAAAAGCAAAGTAAAGTATAGCAAAGCAAAGCAAAGCAAAAGGTACCTATGTGTGGTGATAGACATGTCTATTTGCTTTCTGATGGTAGTCATTTCAGGTGTATACCTATATAAAAATATCCTGTTGTGCATCTTAAATATACATAATTTTCATTTGTCAAGCATATCTCAATAAAACTGGGAAAAGGGGGTCTAGATTTCTTATTGCAAGAAATCAAGGGAGCTTTAAAAAAAAAGCCCAGGTTAGCTTTTAAAAATGAAATTGCATTGGCCTGTGATTAAAAAATACAGTGATCACAATTTTTTAAAATAAGTTGAGTAAATTAAAGGACTAATGCATCCTTGACACTGACAAGAAAAAGAGAAAGGTAACAAAACAAACTTTAAAGAATGGTTGTAAAACATACATACATGTAAGAAATCAATGATTTTCAAAAAAAATCCATCTATAATGCTATATATTGATCATCCCATGATTTGTGAGTCTTATTTTGTGAGTCTTATCTTGGGGTTAATTCTGGACCACATATTAGTTATTCGTTATACTCTGATTGAATATTTGGAAGGACATATGTAAATGTTTCAAGAAATTGAAATTTAAATGGTTGGAAATGTTCAGAAAAAAAAATCATTTGTTTTGGAAGAGATAAAGATACCCACATTATATTGTTGAAATCGAATGTGTAAAGTTAGTGAATTCGGAGGAATAAACCCCTGGTTTGCAAAGAAATAGAAAATGTAAGGAGGAGAAAAAATTTCAGAATTATAAAGAATGAGGATATCCAAAAAACTATGAAGAGTTTCTCCAAGAAGAGTTAAGATGTCAATAAAGGCTAAAAATGCACTTATCTGAGCCCTAGTTCCTCAGCAATAAGTCCCCCATTTATGGTAAAATAGTTATAATGAGAAAATCCATGTGCAATGTAAAACAACACATTAATTACAGGGGTTCTCATTTAGTCTGGGTAGCCTACATTCAGAGCAAGTTTGGGGAGCAAATTGGGAGTGGTTTGTGCTATAGAAAACAAATACTGCCTTGAAAATAACTTGAATTCTTATGCAAAGGAGCTTAACATTACCCATTGTACGAAAGGAAATATTTGGTTATGATGTGTATCCAGTGACTCCACTCAGAATCTATGAAAGTATAAATCATATGATTGTATGTCCACATTATAATCATTTACTGTTTCCACATCATCTCCAGAAAGCATCTTTGGATTTGAAAAAGGCAAAGCTCATATGCCAACAGCACATACTGCTTTGCATTGGAAATCTTCCCCCATATCAAATCCCAACTATTACAGCATAAATTCCTTGAGTGCAGACACCATATTTTATACAACTGCTTATGGTATGCAAAATGTTGTATGAGGCTGTAAACACAGTAAGTATAAAATGATTTCTGAAGGACAAAGAAATAAATAGATGAAATCTCGGGGCACTTAAATTCTACCTGCATAAAATTAACTTTATAGTAACTCAAGAAACATTAATATACCTATTATTATTGCCTTGTATAATAAAAAAAAATCTTAAATTATGCAGTACAGCTTGAATAAATAATGCATTTTCTTCCAAGTTACCATATCAGTTTAGGCATATGGCTTGCTAATGTCATATCCAAACCAGTTAAAATATCTTTTTCATTTTTTCCCCCAAAAATATAATATATAGAATTTTACATTGAAGGGGAAAAAAGACCACTGACAGATGGGACAAGAAATGATTGGGTTCCTTCACTAAATGTCTAGATGGGCAGAGAAATACCATGACACTTCTGGACAGGTGATGGCATCTAAAATGATGTGTCAAAGTTTTAAAAAAATGAGAAAGAAGTATGTGATTCAAATTTCTTATAAATACATGCAGTAAAAATGTTTCATTTTAATGTATTTTAATTGCTTCTATCTTTCACTAATGGCTTCTTTCACCCTTCCTCACTCCCTCCCTTCCCCCACCCACTCTCTCTTTTTTCTTTCTTAATATTGTTACTTTGTGATCTACATATTAAATCCTCACCCTAGCAATACCTTAGAGATAGCTCATAGATGGAAAGGAAATTGCTAACAATGCAAGCCAACTTAAAAAGGAAATAACAGAAATAGTCTATGACTGCGACTGTCATAGCATATGTTGCTGAGGGCTGTATCCTGCCATCTCCAGAACTTTCTGCTAATAGGAGCACAGCTGTCAGGCAAAGCTATGGGATCAATCTTCTCATTTTACTTGAATGCTATGGTCCCATGACTTCTGCTTTACAAAAGCTATTTCAGGGCTGACTCAGCAATGCTTATGTGCTTAACAAAGTTGAAGGTAAATGTTTGGGGTTGGAATTAGCCCCACGCAGAGTTCGAGAAAGAGGAAAGAATTAAGGTCTCAGACAAGGAGAATTTTCCACCATACCTTCACTTCTGGTCATAAAGGTGTAGTCTAAAGAACAGAGAGAAAATGTCTCCTACACCATAACACAGGTTTGTTTTGAATAGAGATTCTGTGTAATTAGAGTACGTAGCCTAACCTGAGTGTTACGGATTACTGGTACTCGGGTTGATCAGAATGAGGAATGACATGCTAATCGTGATAATACCTTTCTCACTCACTGCTGGCTACTTATTTATTAGCAGTGGAGATGACACCTGCTAATTGCTTTCTTACTGTTTATGATTTGGGTTACAAACAAAATCTCTACGGAGTTATTGTTCTGATTTTAAAGATGAAGAAATACAGGTATAAATTAGTAAACCCTGTTTTGGCAATCTCAGATAAAATGGAAGGATGGCAAGTAGTATTTTTCTTCACCTAATCAATATTTATTAAACTTATTCTATGTGCTAGCACTATTCTAGGCATTTGAGAAACATAAAAGGAATAAAATTGACACAGATGGCTGCCCTTGTGAGTATTATATTCAAGTAGGTCATAATCACCCCCTAGTTCCCTTTCCTATTAAATTAGCTAATAATTATTCCAGTGATTCAAAACTGTAAGATTTTTATTAGCTTTCCAGCAACACATCATTTATATTTTAAGTATTCATTAAAAAAGCAATAATTTTCTACCAACTGATAAACATAAGCAGTATATAAGCAGTATAACTGCATAAGTACTGTAACTGTAACATGCCAAGCAATGATATTTATTTTTCTCAAATATTATTCCATCTGTTAATTATAAGAATAGTTAACAAATTAAAATCTCTAATAAAATAAAGAATTGGGGAATAATTCATATTCAAATGTAGTTGTGATTAATTCCCAAGATTTCCATTCCCTTGATTTCCTTAATCAAGATTAAGATTTATTTTTCACTATCTCCCAATAGAGTTGTGTTAATTTTCCTTCATTTTAGTTATATTCAGGGAAATGAATTCAGTCTTTGGGGGAAAAAAAGAAAAAACAACCAGAAACAAAAACCAAACATCACAGGAATGAACTTCCACTGACTGATGTCAATGTTTCTTCACATATATATAATTTATATATATATAATTTATATATATATAAATATATATATAATTTATATATATATAATTTATATACACATACACATATATATTATATATATATATATATATATATATATATATATATATATATATACATATTATCCTGCTTTTGCACTGCTTAGCACTTAACTTAAAATACCTCATTGGTAGTGTTTGAACCATTTTCACCATATATTGTAGATCTGCAGGGTTTCATTTCATTTTTTCTGATTTATCATCGTCTGTCTCAAGTTTACTACCTTATAATAAAAAACGTGTATATTTGCTTATTTTACTGTCAATGTCAAAACAAATGAAAAAGAGGAAAAGGAAATTATGTAATAAAGCACAATCGTTGCTCTTTTCTGATGACGAAGTATTCCCAGGAAAGTTTAAGTTTTATTCTAAATAAATGTAAGAATTTCAAGTTCAGCACGTAGTAGATCCACTATGGAGAGATGTAAAAACGTTTCTAAAATATATTTTCCTGCTTGACTTTCATCTCCTCTCCTCTTAGTACAGTTTCCCATTACTTACTCTTCTTGTCGGTCCATCTGAGATATATTTTGACAATCAGTCAAGACTATTAATTTGTAAACTGTTTCTTAATATAGATAAGAAAATAATGCAAGAGGATGATACTCTCATCTTCCAGCCACGCAAAGAGCACTACTGCATGAGTTTAATAGTCAAAGGGCTAATATTTGGCTGATGTAGTGCAGGAAGTTACAATCATGAATTGATGTCGTCCTTCAAATCCCTTTACTTATCAGTGTCCCTTAGAGTCTGAACTAATGGACCAGGTGAAAGATGCATTTCTATAGCGAGGGAAGGAAGAAATTATTTTATCAGTTAGAGGGCAGCATGATTCCCTGAAAACCTGAAGTTAAGAATATCAAGAAATCTGACTGTGAAAGCCATGACATGGGAAATGATAGGCTATGAAGACAAGCTCCACCTATTTCAAAATTTGGTCTGGATCAAGTTCAATTTGTGTCCTTTGGTAGGCAGTGCGAATGCCTTTTTTTGCTGATGCCTATTCGTAGCCATGTGTCAAAACACTTGATTAAAGAAAAATGGAAAGGGGCAAACATTTCTAGAACCTTTCGTTTGAAATAATGACCTCCTTGCCTCTTCTCATTAATTTTAAATCATCATCCCCACAGAGAAGCAAAGCCTCCATTTATCTGTAGTCTGATGGCCAGTAATTGACATTTATCTCTAGGTTCATCAATTTAAGCCATATCAGATGCAAACAAATGGCCTCTGCTTGACTTTCGTAGTCTTGAAATTTATTAATTTACTCCAATAACACAATAACATCCAATTACTAGAAGAAGATGTCCTGTAAACATCTTCACCCCAAAAATATCTTTCCTACATTCTCATTTAGCTAAGTGCACCTAGTAGGTATTATTTATTGAAATAATGACTGAATTGAAAAATCAAAGAAGTATCAGTTCAGGTAATTTCATTTAAAAATGTAACAATAGTAATTCAAGAAATCTAGATACCACTTATTTGACCCAGAAATCCCATTACTGAACATTTGTTTTCCAGATACATTTGTCCATGTGTGCAAAGACAAATATACTTAGATGAACAACAGAATTGCTTGTAATACTAAAGACCAGACACAATGTAAATGACCTTCTATAAAAAACAGATTAAACACATTTTATATCCACACAATGGAAACCATAAAGGCATCTAAAAGAAACATTTGTATTAAAGTGTGTGTGTGTGTGTGTGTGTGTGTGTGTGTGTGTGTGTGCTGGCGATGTATTTATTGAGCCTGATAGTGATTACACTGCAGTTCATGTTATAATAATTCATTATCTCTACATTAATGTTTTATATACTTTTTTATGTGTTGTACATTTATCAGTTAACAAAATATGAAATGTAAGATGTAATCAGTAGTCTACATGTGTGTTAAGGGGAGAGTGTGGTGTATCCACAAATGTCTGTGTGTATATATTATATAGTATATTATATATGTGTATATATTATATATGTGCATATGTGTGTGTGTATTGTTTTTTGTTGTTGTTGTTGCTTTTTTTGAAAAGAATAGTTACATCAAAGAAAAGATACCAAACAGAAATTGTGCCCATAGTGTCATCAGGCAAAACATTAGCCTGGTGAGTTTATTTTTCACCCTAAAGGACTGCTTTTCAGTTATTTGGTAGGAGGGCTAACCTTTTGAAAATATGTTTTCTTCTTTTATTAAATCAGCAAAATGTCAGGTATGCCTGGCTTTTCTCAGTTGTTTAAATTCCAACAGTTTTAGATGATACAAAAATATTTGAAATCCAAGAAAAGAAATGTTCAATTAGCTACTTTGAAGTATAGTATTTGGTAGTAGCTAAGTTCCACAACGTAGACTTTTGTAATAATATACTTCAGCACTGAAAACAGTAAATTAATCTAACAGCACAAAAGGATGAATTATTCAAATGAATTTAATTAACTGATTCATTTCTAATTGCATCCAAGTTTCTTTTCTTAGTTTACGAGGGGACAATGATAGCAGAACAAAAATCAAAACAAATTTTAAAAGCAAAAGACTTACTATAATACACATGTGAAGTGACTTATAAATTGGACAAAATTTGTTTTTGCAGCTACAGAATGCATCCATAAATGCAACAGCAGTATTATAAATATGCTTAGTTTGCATGGGAGAGGATAAACCACCTCTCTCTTCCTTGGCTATAACTGCTTTGTTGTTTCAGTATAAGGTGAGAGGTGATCCAGCTGACTCCCCATCTTCGCTTTTAGACTTCGGGGAAATCTGAAGGTGTCTTCTGCAATCTGAAGTTTGTTCTAAACTTGTTTTTATGAGAGCAAGACACAATAAGTAATGATGAATGAGTTTCTCTGGGTGGTCATGAACTTTTGCAGAAATAGTCCATTAAGTTTAAACCTTTTGAAAATATCTCACCTCAAAGAGGTGCCTACAAAATTGAAAGTAATCCTGTACCTCTTAAGGTGATGCTTCAGCATTCCAGTATATAGTAAGAATTTGAAAACTTTCTTTAGCTTTATTCTGTATAGTTATTGTCCCCAAGACTGCAATCTGATAAAGAGTGAACATTCTGCAACGATTCCACCAAAATGCCATAGAGGAAATTGATACAGGGATATTTAGCTCTGAATAGATCAAGGCTAGTCTACCACCGTCAGTCTCAGAAAAAATATTTTAATTCACAAGATACTCATGTGCTGGCAATTATACGAGGTCTGACAATTGAGTTCGCAAATTCATCCTAGAAAAAGTGCTACATACCTCATTGCTGAATATCACTACAGTCACCTTTGAAGTACTCCCCTTGGCAAGCTATGCACCGATGCCAGTGCCTAGTCCACCCTTCAAAGCAATTTTGGAACTCTTTTCCTGGATTGGCCATTAGAACTGTTGTCAGATTACCTTGATACCCTGAATGTCATCAAAATGTCTTCCTTTCAATATTTCCTTTATCTTCCGGTAAAGAAAGAAGTCATTGGGGGCCAGATCAGGAGAGTAGGGAGGGTGTCCCAATACAGTGATTAATTTACTGACTAAAAACTCCCTCACAGACAGTGCCGTGTGAGCTGATGCATTGTCGTGATGCAAGAGCTCCTTCAGGACTATTTTTGCACACACTTTCTCATGCCAAGATTTTCAGTTAAGATTTTCCTAATATTTTCTCCATTGATGTTTACTTTGTCTTCTCTGCTTCTCACAGTCAGCCAACAATTTTGATGCACAAATCGATGAATTTTTGCAATGTTTTCATCAGTTCTGCTCATTACTGGCTTCCCTGACCTCTCTTCATCAGTGACAGGTTCTCTCCTCTCAGAAAAAGTTTAATCCATTTGTACACTGCCGTTTTCTTCATGGCATTATCCCCATGAGCTTGGAGTAACGTGTCCCTGATTTCACTTCCACTCTTGCCAAGTTTAACAAGAAATTTAATGTTTGTTCATTGCTGTAATTCAAGGGCCGACATTCTTGCGACAGCACAAAAAACATACAATCACAATAATGAACACCCCTCAGCATGATGCCACCACACATCAACAGGAACACAGCTGTGAGACACTGATCTACTCAGGTTGTGGAACCTTCCCAAGCTCTTTGTACAGTGCTGCCAATGTAAGCTCATGATGGCAAGTTCGCACACTTAATTGTCAGGCCTCCCTCGTATTAAGAGTGGTCTACCACGGTCTACATTGCTGATTAAGATTCAATATTTAGTTGAAATAAAACAAACATGGAACATGGACTGGAATATGGCTTAGAAACAAATCCAAAATTGCTGCAAGTGGTCCAATTATTTTCATGGTCAAATGTTTTACAAATCTTCAGTAGGACAATCACTGATTACTCCTTTGAGATCTCAGTTTCAGCTGTCTGGACACCGGACTCTAGACTTCCCAGCGATGGAATTTGGGAGAAAGAAGATGAGAATGTGGGAGTGTGCGCCTAAGTCTTTCTGCTCTCTTTTGCCATTTCCAATTCTGGAGAGTAGTTGTTGTTCCTCTGCATATGAGAGATACTGCCATTTTGCTTAACGCTCTTTTAGAACTTGTGGATGCTGCTGAGGGACTTAGACAAACTTGGAAACAAATCCTAAAAAACGGTGCCTTATGCAGTCTGTCACCTTGGACATTTGTATTAAATTCTTAGTGGATCATTATCCTTTTCTATAAAATGGAGATGATCATATTTACAACTATACTTTTTAAATTAAAAGAGGTAATTTATGTGCTATAGCAGATACCAATGTTGATTTTTTTTTTAAATTAATTTTATTGTGAAACAGTGTGAATCTCCAGGGCCCATCAGCTCCTAGTTGTTGTCCTTCAATCTAGTTGTGGAGGGCGCAGATCACTGGCCCATGTGGGAATCGAACTGGCAACCCTGTCGTACAGAAACCAAGCTCGAAACCAAGCTCGAAACCAAGCTCTAACCAACTGAGCCGTGGGGCCACCCCACCAATGTTAATGTTTAAATGTTAATCTAAAGGCAAAAACCCTGAAAAATTGTATAGCAATGATTATGGTCAAATATTAAAATGCATCATATTTTTCAGTACTGTTATCAAAATAGCAAGGCGTATGTTAATTTTCACATAAAATTATAAGGGTGTTTCCTATTCAACAGAAATAAAAATTATACTATAATATTAAAAATAATGGATTACATTTATGAAAGCAGTATACCTCCGTGTACCAAGGAGCAGACTAAATAAGAAATGTGCTATAACTTACAAATAAAATGATAAATTTATTCATAGACATAAAAGAAAACCTATACAAATGAAGGCCCACACAGATGTATGGATAGGAAGAGTCAGTTTTGTAAAACTATCAATTTCCATCTGCCGAAATCTATAAATTTCATGTAATATTCAAATCCTTGAACTTGACAAACTCACTCTAAAATTTCTAAAATTCAAAGAGAATGTCACATGAACAAGAACATCCAATAAAATGCTGGATCATAATTGCAGAGAAGGGAGAGGCTTGCTAACCAGATGAGAAAAGATAAAATAACAACGTAATTTAAAAGTAGTATAATGTTGAACTGGATCTATAGAACATGGGATGAAGTTTTCTAAGTTAGAGCTATCTAGATACTTGAATTTGAATTTGAAAAAGGTGATCTCTTTAATAAATGGTTTTGAAATTCCAATATCAAATCACGCAAAAAAGAAATCCAAATGAGCTAAAAATTTAAATGAACAAAGATAAAACTGAAATTATCGAAATAATCATAGAAAAATGTCTTTATGAATTTGGAAGATTGAAAGATGTAATGAACAAATCATAAAGAAAGTGAAAGGTGTAATGCACAAATCATAAAGAATTTGATATATTTAAGTGAACAAAATTTAAAACTATTCAACAAATGCTACTATAAATGTATTTAATCTATATACAAAAGCATGGAACAAAATATTTGCAACATAAATAACATATAATAGACTCAATAGTAGTCATATATATATATATATATATATATATATATATATATATACATATATATCAGAATTTAGCCATATCTGTTGTATTTCAACTTGTATAAAGAAAATATAATAAAAATGTATGCTTAAAAACTAAGAATAATAAAATAAATATTTGCATGAGGCATATTAAGCTGTGTATGGCATGCATTGTACGGCAAATTTAACTCTACAACAAAGTGTTATGAACAGTTTTAAACAAGACATGCAAATCATTATATCTAATGATATAATTAACAGTTTAAGATCAATGTTTTTTGTTTGTTTTTGAGAATAGTTTAGAATGTCTACTGTGAGCACTTTGGGACTAGTTTAGTAGACAACTTACTATCCTAATACAGGTGAAAGATGATGCTGATTTGTGCTTTACAGAGAGAATTAAGGAAGGAAAAATGAAAATTAGTGGTGATACCTTGGTTTGTGTCTTGAGTAATTGGGCAGATTACTAAAATGGAAAATCCTGGTGGGAGAAGCTTGTGGAATAAACTGCATTATGTGGAAGTTACTACTTCCTAAAGTGACCTATCTCATCAGTACTTGTAATACTCTAACAAAAACATAGTCGAGCTAAATATTGGTTGTTTATAGGCAGTATACCTTGGTATCAAAAAAATCCAATTAAAAGGACAGAAGTTGATTAGTTATGATATACTCTTTTTTGTCACAAATAATGAGAAATAGTGAATCTAAATTAAATGTTATGTATAATTAAGAAGCAGTGTCCTCTTTACACATTTTGTTTTCCATTCTAGATTTAATTGTGTGTGTGTGTGTGTGTGTGTGTGTGTGTGTGTGTGTGTGTGTGAAGATAAAGACAGACTGACATCATTCCTGAATCTTCTAATATCTGGCATAGTAAAATGTGTCACTATGTATGTATTTGGTGAATGCATATTATATGTGTTGTGCCCATGGATACATTGTACTATACATATTACTCCAGGAAGTAAATAACACATTTGAAACTTCATTACTAATTAGTCAGTTATTGCATTTAATAGTGGTATAATAATCTGACAGATAATCTATATCTTCAGAAATTACTGAGTTTCCAAAACTTGCACTCTATCAGGACCAAGTTCCACAACTCGAAATAATTAAACATATTTTTACTTAGGGAAGTTTAATTCGAAAAAAAAAGATGTAAAAGCTATCATTTTTTTAAAAACTAAGACCTTATTTTTTTAGAGCAATTTTCAGTTCACAGCAAAGTTCAGGGGAAGGTACAGAGTTTTCCAATACACCCCGTCCCCAACACACACATAACCTCCCCCATAATCAACACCCCCCTACAAACACACCTGAGTGGTACGTTTGTTACAATTCATTAGCCTACATTGATTGACACATCATTTTCACCCAGAGTCCAGTTAAATCTTGGTGTTTTACATTCTATGGTTTGAATAAATATATAATGATATTTGCTCACCATTATGGTATTATACGGAGTGTTTTCACTCCATTAAAAAAACTTGTGTCCCACCTTTTCATTCTTTCGTCTTCCACAAACCCTTGCAATGACTAATCCTTTTACTCTCTCCATAGTTTTGCCTTTTCTAGGATATCATATAATTGAAATCATACAGGATGTAGTTTTTTCACATTGGCTTTTTTTACTTACCGTGTTTCACTGAAAATAAGACCTAGCTGGACTATCAGGTCTAAGGCATCTTTAGAGCAAAAATTAATATAAGACCCAGTATTATATTATGTTATGTTATATTACATTACATTACATTACATTACATTACATTACATTATATTATATTGACCGGGTCTTATATTAAAATAAGACTGGGTCTTATATTAATTTTTGCTCCAAAAAACGCATTAGAGTTGATGGTCCAGCTAGGTCTTATTTTCGGGGAAACACGGTAGTAATATGCATTTCAGGTTTCTCCATGTCTTCTCATGGCTTAATCCTTTTTAGAGCTGAATACTCCATTGTTTGGATGAACCAAAATTTATTTATCCATTCTCCCACCAAAGGGCATCTAATTTGTGTCCATCTTTTGTCACATTATGAATAAAACCACTATAAACATCTGAGTGCAGGTTTTACTGTGGACATAAGTTTTCAACTTCTTTGGGTAAATACCAAAGACTGTGATTGCAGGATAATATAGTAAAATTATGTTCAATTTTCTAAGAATCACTGAGCTGGTTTCCAAAGTAACTATTATTTTTCATTCCCACCATCAGTGAAAGAGGATTTGTGTTGCTCCACATCCTCACAGGCATGGGGTGGGGTGAATGTTCTGGATCTGACCATCCTGATCAGTGTGTAGTGGTACCTCAATGTTGTTTTAATTTGCATTTCCTGATGACTTATGATGAAGAGCATCCTTTCGTGAGCTTATTTGCCATTTGCACATCTTCTTTAGTGAAGTGTGTGTTGAAGTCTTTGACCCATTTTGTAACCACATTGGCTGTTTTCTTAGTGTTGAATTTTAAGTGTTCTTTGTATACATTTTTAGATATCACCTCTATATCAGCTGTGTCTTTTACAAATATTTTCTCTCAATCTGTAGGTGGTCTTTTCATTTTCTTGACACTGTTTTTCTGCAGAGCAGAAGTTTTTGCATCTTTAATGCAGTCCAGCTTTTGTGGGTCACATGCCATTGAGTCAACTCCAACCTTTGGCAACACTGTGAATGGGGAGGTCCACAATATCCTTTCCTTAGTAACTCTGCTCAGTGCCTGTAGACTCATGCCTGTGGCTATTTTATGTTATCAATCCACCTCTACTTTCCCCAGCATTATTGTCTTTTCCAAAGAAGCCAGCCTTCTCATGATGTGCCCAAAGTAGAATAGTGTCAGTTTTGTCATTGTTTTGCTGCCACCAATGTTTCAGACCTAACTTGCTCTAGGATGCACTGCTGGTCTTTCTGGTGGTCCTGGGTCTCCACAGAGCTCCCCTCCAAATATCCTGTTTCAGATGAATCAGTTTTCTTCCTGACAGCATTCGTTTTTCACTGTCCAATTTTCACATCTGTTCATAGTAATTGGGAACGTGAGGGTGTGGATGATCTAAGCCTTGGTCTCAAAATCTTTGACTCTGATGATCTTTTCTGATTTTTCCATTGCTGCCCTTCTAAGTCTCAGCCTTATTTCTTGGATTGTACTGTTGGTGTTGTATATAATGTCACCTCTATGCTCAAGGTCATCTTGCTTTTCTCTTATATTATCTTCTAGGAGGTAGCATATTTTGTTCTTTACCACAACATTTTTAGTTTTCTCCTTTAATGCTATCAACTACTTACCCAGCACACTCCCCCCTTTTTTATCCCACTCGTGATCTTCATGGCATTTTCAGTGGAACTCTCTCCAAAGATCTTTGTACTGTCAGGTCACTGGTGACATCTTGGATGATGAGCAGGCCTCATAGCCTGGTATATAATGTGAACTTTATCCAAAAAGTTCCCCATCTCCATGCTTCCCAACTTTACTATATCTGTTTATAGCTCTAGGTAAATTTCAAAACCTGTGTCCTCTCTTCTAGAATTTTTGCTCAAAGAGCATTACTGGAAACTGAAAATGTGACACTCTGCCTACATTAATATGTACTTCCTAATTTCAGACAATCATTGAGTATTGCTTAATTTGTATTCAAAATTTGCCAAATGCCTAAGAGCATATATATATATATATATATATAAATATTATCTTTCTCAAATCTGTACTCTCATTCTTAGTCACATATACCCTCTCCCTCTGATTAGACCACATTGACTTTCTTCATTAAAATACTGAGATCATTTACCATAAAAAAAAAAAAGAAATCTTATCATTTGTGACAACATCGATGGACCTAGAGGACATTATGCTAGGAGGAATAAGTCAGACAGAGAAAGACAAATACCGTATGATTTCGCTTGTATATAGAACCTAAATAATAATAATAATAATAATAATAATAATAAATGAACAAGCAAAACAGAAACAAACTCAGATACAAAGAACAAAAACGATGGTTGCCAGATAAGAGTGGGGTTAGGGGTTTGGGTGTAAAAGGGGAAGGTATTAAGAAGTACAAACTGGCAGTTAAACAATAGTCACGGGGATGTAAAGCACAGCATGGGGGAGTATAGTTAATAATATTGTAATGACTTTATATGGTGCCAGAGGGTACTAGACTTAACAGGGAATCACTTTGTAAGTTGTATAAATGTCTAACCACTATGCTGCATACCTGAAACTAATATTATATTGAATGTCAAATATAATATAAAAATTAATAAAATATTGGAGCCATTTAATGTGAATTTAATTAATTTTTCTCTTCTCCAACACAAAATTTCCTAATGTACTTAATTACTGTGGCAATGAAAGAAACATACCACTCAGGGCTCACCTTTACCCAGTGGCCTTAAGCACATTCCTTAATTACGTTTCTATATCTCTATATATCTATCTCTATATCTCATTTCTATAGGAATTACATTTCTATATCTCTCCAACACTACCATGGCAAGTGAAAAAAAGAAAAAATGCCAAAAGGAAAATATGATTTTTTTTCAAATTTTAAAATATTTGTAATAGGTCAAGATTTCTCAACAACTTAAAATCCTATTTTATATACAGACTTAATTTCTGTACCAACCAGTATTTTTTATTGCTATAGGATATTTAACCTAATCATTTCCATCTTACTTGGAACTCAAAATACCTTAGTTTTCGAAATCATGAAGTATGCTGAGAAATTTCTAAAAATGTATTTAGAAAGCCAAAAGAGTTGATCTCTGATTTTTCTGTATTCTTCTATGCCTTTTTCCCATGACGTAATGAAGATAGATTTCTCTGACTCAGTATTTGTTTGTTTGGATGCCAACAAGGAAATGCACGTGAAAACAATTTTAAAATATCTAAAATCCCTCAGTTAATATCTGTTAATTTTATCTAACTACAATCCTTGTGAGTTATAAGATTACTTATTAATCTATGTTTCATAACTGATATTCCACAAACTAAAGAATTCCTTAACGACTTCTTAAACATGTATTTAGTTTAATAGATATAACATGATGTTTCGAGTCAGAAGATTTGGTGTCAGGCTTCGCTTCTACTCCACTTTAAACAACATGGCCTTGACTCATTACTCATCTTGGAATGTAAGCTTCTTCTCATAAAGTGGTGATGACAATGCTACCCACAGAGGTGGTTTGAATTATAACAGTGGTAAAATCCAGCACATAGAAGGGACTGAACAAATCTTCCTCGGTTTTACATTAATCAAATAATATATTGTTTCTAGAAGCAGCATTTTAATATGTAGATGTGAAGGCAGTATATAGGAATTTGAACTAGAACATGGAATTTTTATTACTTCCATAAAGACATTAGTTATTTATCATTACAAAAATATGTTATTTTGACTGATTGGAATACTAAGTCCCAAAGTTTCATATGTTTAGATATTTTTCCATGCTTTACAGAAAGAACATGTTTCATGTGCCTGATTAGTAATAGAGAGAAAACAGGAAACATGATATGTAAATCCTCAAAGATGAAAACATTTATTCCAATACTCATCGATCTCAAAAATAATCGTTTATACTACTCTGGAGTACTACCCCACTGAGAGGTTGAGAGGTTAGGTTCGATAATAAATGATATTTGATGTGAGGACAAAAGGAAATTGTAGGTGATGTGACAATCTTTAGGATAAACCAGGAAAATAACTACTGTGAATTTTGAGAGAATTGTGAGGAATTCTTACTTATGACCACTGAGGATTAGTGTTATAATAGAGAAAGTGCATAGAGCTTTAGGGACACGTATTTCACGAGACCTAAGTAGTGTGGAAGGTTGGAGAATAGCTGTGGAAGTTGTAATATTTTGATTTGAGTTGTTTGCTCATTCAAAGCTCACCGTCATAAACATCCACAAATATCTTAGTTTCTTAAAAAGCTGAAACTACAATTGATGATTTGATCTTTTTTTCCCCCTGACAAATTGCTATTAAAAAGCCAGGCAAATTACTCTTTGATCCTTTTATAATACAGAAAATGTTGAAAATAAAAATAGTTCACCCCTTTGTGTTGTGTTTAATATTCCTCACCTGAAATATTCCCCCATTTTCTTCTTAACTCAGTTTTTCTAGGCTTAGCAGAAGCCAAGCTTCCTTCATTGAATATGGCAAGCTTTTCTTTGAGAGCAAGTACATCCAGCTCTTCCCTGCTATTTGGAGTTGCACAGACGAAATTAGTTCCTAGTATATGCCACCTTAGATTTTTCACTGTTGTTTTGAGAGCCTTTTTCTTGTCTCTTTTCATCTCAGACTCTGCACCATTGTGCTGACCTATTTCCTCAAATGATTGAAGTTCTTTCTTACCATCTAGTATTTGTTTACATGGTCCCCTTCTTTCTGGAATGCTCTTTTCCTTCTGCTAGCATGGCTAACACCTATTCAGCCTTTAGGTTTTAATCAAAATGTTACAACTTTCACAAGCTATTCTCCAACCTTCCACACTACTTAGGTCTCGTGAAATACGTGTCCCTAATGCTCTATGCACTTTCTCTATCATAACACTAATCCTCAGTGGTCATAAGTAAGAATGTAATCATCTGTCTTTCCCAGAAGTCCCAGGAAGTAGAAACTGCATCTATATTCTTCACTGCTTCAATGCTGCCACCTAGTTCTGGGTCTGGCAGAGGCATGATAAGAATTTATTACACTTAAAAAAAAATGCATTTTTAGCACCCTGAAGGCAGAGATTACAGACTACTTCTTCTCTACCCGCCATATGGCATTGCACAAGGCTCTGGAGTGTATGGGAAGTCCTCAATACTTACTAGGCGTATTCCAGGAATCTTAGAGCTAGAAAACATTTTATAAACAGTCCCAGAGAAAAGTTTCAACTTATCATAAGTTGCAGAAGCAAAAGATCAAGGGCCAAAACCCTGGTGGGTTTAACAGACCACACTGAGATCCATAGCTCTCTCCTACTCCTCTGTTGAGGATTTGGGCAACATACAAGGTATGACAAAGAAGTTCATGAACTCATCCTAGAAAAAGTGCTACATACCTCATTACTGAATATCACTATGGTCACCTTCGAAGTACTCCCCTTGGGAAGCCATGCACCGATGCCAGTACTTAGTCCACCCTTCAAAGCAATTTTGGAACTCTTTTTCTGGAATGGCTATCAGATCTGTTGTCGTATTACCCTGGGTGTCCTGGATGACATCAAAATGTCTTCCTTTCAACATTTCCTTTATCTTCAGGTAAAGAAAGAAGTCATTGGGGGCCAGATCAGGTAAGTAGGGAGGGTGTTCCAATACAGTTATTTGTTTACTGGCTAAAAACTCCCTCACAGACAATGTCGTGTGAGCTGGTATATTGTCGTGATGCTAGAGCCATGAATTGTTGGCGAAAAGTTCATGTCGTCTAACTTTTTCACACAGCCTTCCAAATAGTCAAGTTGGTTAATTGTCGTTTAACTTTTTCACGCAGCACTTCCAAATAGTCAAGTTGGTTAATTGTTTGTCCATTTGGTACAAATTAATAATGAATAATCCCTCTGATATCAAAAAAGGTTAGTGACATCGTAGCAACAGTTCACGAACCTAATTGTCACACTTCATACTCAATTGCCATTTTAGTGAATCTAATTTGAGAGTTAAACTGTAGTTTGTAGCTACCAAAAGGTTAAAATGACCATCACAAAAAATGTCATTTGTAAGTTTTTATATCCTTAATTATCAAAAATAATGATTCATATTAGATACAAAACCATTGTAGAAAATTTTCTAGAAGGTTGTTAGCTTTTAGAAGTTTGTGGACAATTTCTACATCCTTTTCATTGGTATAAGCAAAACAAATTTCAAAAATCTAGTTTATTGTATCCATTTGCTCCACATAAACATGTGTGTGCATGTGTACAAGCATATGCATGTACAAATATCCATCTCCCATTTGACTATGCTTCAATTTAGAAAAAATTATGACAGTAAAATTTGGAAAAATTTATACCACATATAGAAATAGTCAATTTTCTGTAATGCTAAATTATGCCCTTGGCTTTCAAGTAAATATTTAGGGGAATGAATTTATACTTGGAAGAAACTGAAGGAGCTATTAAGTAATCTGTACCAGTCACATATGTAACTTCTCTGAAGAGTTGAAGGTTCCTTCAGTGCCTTATGTACCAAACTGTTTTTTTTTGTTGTTTGTTTGTTTGTTTGTTTTGTTTAGTTTTAAAGATTTTATTGGGGAAGGAGAACAGGATTTTATTAGGGAACAGTGTGTACTTCCAGGATTTTTTTCCAAGTCAAGTTGTTGTCCTTTCAGTCTTAGTTGTGGAGGGTGCAGCTCAGCTCCAGGTCCAGTTGCCGTTGCTAGTTTTAGGGGGCATAGCCCCACCATCCCTTGAGGGAGTCGAACCGGCAACCTTGTGGTTGAGAGCACGCACTCCAACCAACTGAGCCATGGGGAGCTCAGTGGCAGCTCAGCTCAAGGTGCTGTGTTCAACCTTAGTTTCAGGGGGCGCTACCCACCATCCCTTGTGGGATTCCAGGAATTGAACTGGCAACCTTGTGGTTGAGAGCCCACTGGCCCATGTGGGAATCGAACCGGCAGCCTTTGGAGTTAGGAGCATGGAGCTCTAACCACCTGAGCCACTGGGCCAAACTGTTTAATTGGGTCCATTACATGACAAAGAAAGATATTTGTCATATACACTTTCTTTCTTCTTTAAGAATGAAACCATGGGACCTATCAAGACATTTTCTAAGTTAATTAAAATTTTCAATATTTTCCCCAACTTAAAATGCTAAACTCTTTTCTAGAAGCGTGGCACAGTTTCACACATCCTTTTGTTATTTTATGCCTGACAAATGATATGCAGGAAAGGCTAAGGCGAAAACAAACCCTTTGCTCTTTTTGGTACTCTGAACGTTGCCTCATGTATTTTTCTAATGTTTCCAAAACCACAACTGAGATGGTAAAAAGTAGTACCTACGATTCTGCTTTGAAATTAGCTCACCATGTTAGGCATATACCTTATTGTGACTTATTGGTAAACAGATAAACACAGCTGGCCCTAGGCATCCGCAGGGATTGGTCCCAGAACCCCTCCCGTCCCTCCGAAGATGCCAAAATCTGTGGCTGCTAAAGAGCCTTATATAAAATGGTGTAATATTTTCATATAACCCACCCACATCGTCCTGTACACTTTAAACCATTTCTAGGTTACTTACAATACCTAATACAATGTAAATTCTAAGTAACATTTGAATGCTATATTTGTTGTACTGTATTGTTTAGGGAATAATGACAAGAAAAAAAGCTCTGTACATGTTCAGTATAGACGCAACTGGTATAGGCCTAACTATACAGTATACATCAGCAACAATGTACCTTTCCTTAATTTTTTTTTAAATCTGCGATTAATTGAATCTCAAGATGTAGAATCCAAGGATGTGGAAGGCTGCCTGTGCTACCAACTTTGAATCTGAAGTGTTGTAGGTAGAGGTGGTGATATATTTCCATTCATGCACAAAGGAAAATGACGACATGTGATCTCGTGTGATTAATAATTTTATGATCAATTGCAATTTAGAAATTGTTGGGACCTAGGAGGCTAATTTTTCTTTTGAATACTGAAGAGCTCACAGTCATTTAAATAGACATTGGTAGCTATATTGAATTTAACATTTTATGCTGATCACATTGTATCCAAATGTCACATGACTTCCTAATTATGTGTTTGCATATCTGCATGTGTTAAAGAAATAATAAATCTTCTCCTCCCAAAAACCCAACATCTCCATCATGAATCCATTAAATTGGAGAAAGGCAGATGAGACCGGCAACAGGAAAAGAATGGTATGCGTGTGTGTGTAGAGTAGTTTTTAATCTTTTACTTTCATTTAATGAATTTGTGATGGCAATATAGGTGTAATTAGAGCTGTCGATACTGAGTTCCAAATGTGCACTGCACTATAAATTTAATTTAAATTTCTCTATCCCTACTTTTCCCTTCCCATCACCAGTGGGAGAAGCTGAACCACTTGACTGCTGCTGTGGCAAATTGGATCCTAATAAGTATGATGCTTTACTGCGTCTTGTTTTTGCTAAGATACAACTGCACTAGTTCAGAAGAACTCACCTGGGCATTAATTCAACAAGAAATGTAGGTAAGAGCATTATATTTTCCACGTTTTGATATCTCAGTGACTGACTTGCATATAAAGAGGTCTGGCAGCTGGTTTTCATCGTTCACTGATGTGCTTGTCATTTTAACTTCAGGTTCAGCTAAATCACTTCTGGGGACTTAGAAATTATATTTCTCTCCGTGTTTCAAATTGTTAGAGATGGCTTTTCCTTTTTTCAATTTGAAAGCAAAACATAATGTAAAGGATTAATGTGTTTAAAGATGAAAGAGTTGATTTAAGAATATACCTTAAAAATAATCAGCATCCTCACAAGTCATGATAGACCTTGTTTAAAATTATGATTACATCCTGAGAAATAACATCTGTGCTATAAACACCTAAAGGCAGGTGACGATCAGTATTTTTTTTTCAAGGTAAAGAGTCTTACAAAAGATTTTATAAATGGAGACAATCAAAAGTGCTATGATATATATCAAATGCTGGTGAGAACTGGAGCACCCAGAACTGTCCTACACTGTGGGGAATAATGTAAATTGGGACAAATAAATTGGAAGAGTTTGGTCATGTCCATTAAATTTGAATAACTCTATGACTGTGCAATAGAAATGCATACAGATATGATCCTTCTACATGGACAAACACAAGAATTTCATTAGTAGCACTATCCATATAATAATACAAACTGGAAACAATAAAAGTTTTCAGCAATAGAAGAATGGATCAATTGTAGAATAAGTATAAAATATAACACTATTCAGCAATGAGAATGAACAGACAATTGCCACATGGATTAATATTAATTAATCTAACAAATGCAATTTTAAATGCAATAAACCTGGGGAAAAGAATACATGCTGGTAAATTACATTATATTGAATTCAGAAAAAGTAAAATCTAATTTAAAGTAATGGAAGTCACCTTAGTGGTTACCTTTGAAGAAGCTTCAGCAGTGCTGATAATGTTCTATTTGTAGATATGGGTGATAGTTACATACAGGATTTCCTTTTATAAAATTTCCCTGAACTGCACACTCATCATTTGCACACTTTTCTGTAGATATTAATATTTCAATTTAAAAAGTCCTCTATCTATGAATGGGGATAAAAAGTGCAACAAAAAACAAGAAATCGTTATAAAAGAATTGGTTCTTACTTATTCCTATTTTTGTTCTCCCTGGTCCTTTGTAAATTTTTTGTTTCAGCACATATCACACTTGCATTTTATTGTATTTAAGTATATTGTAAAGTCACTAAGCCTGAGACTCTGTATTACTATTCCTGAATACCCGTGATCCATCACGGTATCTATCACATTAGGTTAATTAATGACAATATTTTTTAAAACCTGACAATTGTTGGGTGCTTACCATGTGACAGTATTGGATTGTTGTAATTTATGCAATTACTTACTTACAATAGATACAGCTAATTTTATCTCCATTCTCCATATGAGAAAGCTGAAGTACTTGGTGGTTCAGTCTTTTGCTCAAGGACACACAACTTGCAAGAAGTGAAAAAAGGATTAATATCCAGACTCCAGAGTTTAATTTCTAAACTCCTAGGATATGAAGAGCAGTAGATGGAGCAAGTAACAACACAGATTTGGCACAGTAAGTGCTCAATAAATGTGACCTTTGAATGTAACATATAACTTATAGATTCCTATAACAATGACTATTTCTCCTGTGGAAAAATGGAGGCTGGATATAGGCAGACACATTTATTTACACACCACAATATGGTAGGCACTCAAGATACAATGGATTAAAACATCAGATGAAGTTCAAACTTTCAAGATGGAAGGTTAGCAGGAAATATAGGAATTAATAAAATCACAGCATTTGTTTTAAATGTTGTCAAGGGAACCTACTGGGTGCATAAACGTACCTAATAGGATGCCAGAAGCATGGAATAAACTAAAACCTCTGGGACATAACCACAGAAGACCAAGGATGATTGTTTTGAGACAAAGGGGAAAAGAAGGCAGGGACTGATAGTGAAGTTATATGGGTAAAGACATTGAAAGAATTGTGACTATAAAGACTTCAGGAACAATGATGTAATGTATACAGGTCAACCTAGAGAGATAATCTTGAGTAGACAAAGTTCTATATGTTTAAGAAAATGTTAGTAATTTTATTTAAAAAAATAAGAGTGAATGATCAAGGTGGCAAAGTTGGAACGAGGTGAAAAATACAGACAAGGTCACGAAGGTTAAACCTCTCATTCTGTGTGAGTGTCTTCATTATTCCAAGCCTATGAAGAATGTCTGAACAACTTCGAGTACAGTGGAATAAACAATCTTGTCATCTTCTCTATATACAAAGTGCGTGATAATTCAGTCTGAGCACTAGCTTCTTTTCCTGCTATCTTTCATCAAATCCTAGAAGCACATGTTTTCAATGACTCTGCTATTTCCCCTTCCCAAGTCAAAAGGTGGTAGGTGGTAGCTGAATAATGATATGATTGCTCTCTACTGGGATTCAGACAGCATCTCTCCTAAGCTGGATGGAACAAGGGCATTGTCTTTATAACACGTTGACATTCAGCACTTTTTGTCGTGATCTCTAAAATAAAGTCCCTGGGGATCTGACACATCAACATCCAATCATCATTGCAGGACCGGTCAACGACCTTAGTGAATCCAGGGTGACAGTGTGTGGTTAAATGTAACTGTGCTAAACATAACTGTGCTGAGGTGACACAAGCAAAGTTTCGAGGTGGGGTATGGTTTTTAAAATTTTTGTTAATTTACATATTTACTAAAACTATGAGATGTAAAACTTGTTTATAGACATAAATTTGCCAAGCAATGAAAATTTACTTCAAATGAACCAAAGCTCTATCTGCTTTTTATAGACTTAGAGTAAGAAATGGAACTATGAAAGGCAGGCAGAAGTTAAGGAAAATAATTTAGAAACTAGAGTTAGAATAGAATGCACAGTCTTGTGAAACAATGGATGTTACTGTCCTAGAGGTGATCTAACAGAGACTGGGAGGAGATGGTGAGAAGAGGATACCAGCTGGGGAGTTGCAAAGATGTAGTCTGCTTTGAATAAAAGTCTATGATTACTCTATGATTACTCATTACAGCCACACTCTTAAGGTTTTCTAATAATGATAATTAACAGTTAATATATACTGGAATTATCCTAAACAATTAAAAGCATTATCTCATCGGCTCATTAAGACAAACATGGTATAATTAGTATTACAAACAAAGAATCTAAGGTCTAAACGGTTCTAATGACTTAATGTTAGCTTATAAAAAGAAATCCTGACTCAAAACCAACACTGTTTGCACTTTTATCTATTTACTGAAATGAGAAGTTTATCTCATATTATTGAAAGTAAAAAAAAAAAAAAAAATGATTGGATAATTTGGATTGACGCAAGAAAATCGGTCAAATCTTTTTTCAGTCTCTCTGGAAATGATCATCCCTGAAGTAAAGCTCTCCATGCTGTGTTTGATTATATTCTCTCTCCTCATCCAGTTCATTATGCCTTTCTAGGTTTTAAGGTGATTGTGTTTAAACACAAGAAAAAGTAAGTCAGTAAAAATGGTAGCCCCCGAAGTTTGAAACTACCATTCCAAACATTTGAGTGAAGCTAAGTAAATCTAGGATTTCTTTTCTATGGTCTCACCATGGAATCAATAGAGAAATATTCCAGATCTTATTTTTAAGTATTGCATAGACAAAAAAAATTTAAAAAATAAATAATAAATAAATAAATAAATAAATAAATAAATAAATAAATAAATAAATGCTATCCTAGAAAGAAACTTAATATAAGGACAAAACTTGTATTTTTTGTTTTGTTCACAATTCTTATATAAAGAAAGAATTTGTAGAAGTTACTGATTCCAAACATATATATTTCCATTATGTGTATACTGTTCAAGTTTATTTTGTCTGTCTGATTTGGCCCAGGCAAAACTGCACTACTTGTGTGTATATTTACACATAATTTTTGAGAAATTAAGTATTTTGAAAAGACAGAGTAGATCAAAACAAGGATCTTAATGTGCCTTTGATTTGTCCAAACTGAGGACAAGCTTCTTACTGACTCAAGGGCCCTGACCAACTTTTTCTCAGAGCATTAAGTTTAGAAAACTTAAAAATTCTTTCTCTGCCTTTTTTAGCTATAAATATTTTTGAATGCCTCTTACCGATTTTACAGTCTAGAAAATGACTTTCTCAAGGACATGGACGTCATTCCTTTAAAATGAAATCATCAAGGAAGACGCTGCCCTTATCACCCAGTCTCTGTGGGAGGGTAGGACCCTAACTTCTGAGGGTGCCTTGCACCACATTGTAAAACTACCTCCTGCCATAAAGTTATAAAAAGTTGATTTTTTTTTTCCTTTGATAAAGCCAATAAGGTACTTGCAGATGGCCTACAATCCCCCCACCACAGCTCTTTAAACTCTCAGCCTTTTGTTTTAGTGGAGTTGAGTACAATCTCTCTCCTAATTTACAATAGGCTTAAATAGCATCTGCCTTTCCTGTGTAACATTGTTTGCTGCAATTTTTCTTTTGACAGTAATCAGTCTAAAAAGACTGATAGGGTGTTCTTAGCCAATCATAACACTTTATAAGCATGATGCTTTATTAAGCAATGTGCAAAGACCATAAAGCAGACACCCATCTTGACATGTAATATAGAATATGGACAAAAGAAGCACTACAGCACAGTGGGCCACAGCGTAGTGTATGGGACTTTGGAGTTAACAGATCTACCATTCAAATTATGCCACTAAGTGACCAGTTAATAAATGATGCAAGGCAGGGCTTCAGTTCGCAGCTATGAGATCTTTCACCCCACATGGATGCCGTGCACATTTAGCAGAGGTGGAGCAGGATGATGAATGATGAAAATACACAATCAACTCACTTCATAAATTGTAGGTAAGTGATACAAAGAACACACATACATAGTTATAGAACATAACGATGATATGTGATGGACATATATCGCTGACCCCTTTTCATGATGCTTTAGCAACCTATGGTTATAGCTCCCACAGGACGGAAATCACAAAGCCAAAATGATTTATTCTTTGTGCCCACATTTTCTTCATCCTGAACTTAAAATCTCTTTTTATCTAAAATAATAGTATTAAACTTACATGAATATTATTTATATCCAATTCATAATTTAACTATATTAAATCTATTTGATCTCCAGTTGTTTTTTGTTTGTTTATTTATATTTTTGGTATCAAAAAGTTATATACTAACAAAATAAACATAGTGTGGTGTATTCAATTTATATTCTAGATTACAAACTGAGCAATTTAAAATGCTATTTATAATCTTACAGTTTTCTTGGGTCAGGAATCTGGGTAGGCTCAACTGGGTAATCTGTTCCAGATATCAAAAGATTAAAATTAATGCACTGACTGTATGAGGCTATTATCTGGAGGCCCTGGGAAGAATCCGCCTCCAAGTGCATCCAGGTTGTGGATAGAATCCATTTCCTTGCAGTTGTAGGACTGAGGTCCCTGTTTCCTGACTGGCTGTCAGTTGGGATCTGCTTTCTCCCCCTAGACTTTGCCACCTTTTTTCTTACACAGCTGATCCATCTTCAAGGCAGCAAGAGCACACAGAGCTCTTCTCACATCAAGCCCTTCTGACTTCTCTGACGGACATTAGTCAGAGGAAGCTCTTTGCTTTGGGGCATTCTTGTGATTACAGTTGGTTTACCCTGATAACCCAGAAAAATTGCCTCTTCTGAAAGTCAACAAAGCCACTTAACATACATGATCCCAGGAGTGATAACATCATATTTACACGTTTTGAAGATAAGGTCTATAGAACTTTGAAGGGTCATTGAGGAAATCCTGTCTGTTACACATGGTTATAAAGCATTTTATTTATACTGAGAAACTACTATATTTCAATTAAAATGTATATTACAAAAGGTTCTATTTTAAAAATGGACACAAAATAGTGATGGAAATAATGCCTTATAATGACTGAAGGATTACGATTAGTTTGGTAATCTGCACAGTGCTTTAAGTGAATAATTTCATTTAATTCTCACAAAGGAAAATGCCACTCTACAGAACTGCTACCATTTTCTACTTCACAGATAAGAAAACCATGGAAAAGAGATATCAAGAACTTAAAGCTATAGTCACACAGTTAGAGATAGTTCAAGCTTTCAACAAAAAAGTTAAAACTAAAACTCATCCAGAATCAATAGGTTTTCTAAAAGTCCCTATAGCTCAGTAACCACTCAATGCCTCTCCAGTTTCTGCATCTTATTAGCTAGGTTTAATGCAAATTTGAGTCTACACTTAAGTCAAAATTCTGCTTGGGCAGTAAGTTGAACACTGTATCTTTGAAATTTTCAAAAACATGGAGACAGTCCAAATCATTTAATGTACAATGGTGAGGTCAAAATTTTCATGTTCACCAGGAATTATACATGACCGATTATATTTTATCCTTTGTGGATTCACCTTTAGTTGAAACAAGTTTCTTCATGTTACATAATAATTCTTCTTTCTATTTAGTTATACCCAGTGATATAACCAACCAAAATAAGGTATGACTTTAAAAAGCAGAGAGAATAAAATAAGTGTCTAAGTCTTTCTTCTGTGACTCATTTGCTGTAGGACGTAATAAATTATTGATTCTTCTTCTGTGATGGTTTTCTCATTGGTGAACTAATGATAATGAACCACTTAAAATGAAATCATGAGTGAAAAAAAACAACTAATAGAGGATTAAAAACTGCTTCAGAGACATCAAGTGCTGTAACAATTCATGATAGTAATAATTTCCATCTCCAACTTGGGAATTGTATTTTTCATTGCTCTATCTGCTCATCTTGTAGGTCAAGTTCCTTTAATATTGAATGTGTGCCCTCTTTTGACATCCACGTTGTATTTAATAACTTGTTCCAAATGATTCTCGCATGGTTAATCATAGTAATTCTTTAAAACCACTAAGCTTCTTTAGAATTTTAAAAACGTCTCATAAAATAGAAAAATAAGAGTTCTAATTCCAGAAACATCCTTTGAAAGATAAAATAATATAAAACATAAGAAACAAAAACAATAACCTAGAGCAAATGCGATAGATAATTACTTCATTACTCTGTTCTTAGTGTGATTCAGATTGATACTCTGTTTTCTGTTGACATAGTGCTTCATAAACCCAATCCCTAAGGAACCATCTGTAAGTAGGAAGCTTGCTGAAGCTCTGAAGAAATGTTTGCTATATTGCCATCTATCTAAGTCACATAACTGATCTGAAACTAAGTTTTAGACCCTTGAAATGATTATACAAGGCAAATAGTTCTTTTGAAATGAAATAGTTTATATTTGGGGAAATGTATTCATTTTATAACACTAGATGTCATGTACCATGCAGTTTTGGCAGAAGGAGATCAAAACAACTGAATTACTCATATCTTAAAATCCTCGTATTTCAGGTAAAGAGAATGTGGCTTGTATTTCTTTATAGCGCTACTTTGTAGGAATATGAAATTGCAAAAATCCTTAAAAAATTAAAATGTGCAACTCAAATGCTCTGATGACTAGGGAATTTGTGAAAAGGTGAAATGTATTTTTTAATAGATCATAGTAAACATTAACTCAAGTAGTTTGATCGTTTTCTTAATAAATGAGATGCTCAAAAGCATAGGAAATTAAGCATTAGCCAAAAGGTTTTAATCAACATGAAGATATAAAAATAATCCTATTCAAGGTGATAATAGCAACAACATTAAATGGGACAAGCTATCAAGTGGTTGCTAAATGCCAGACATTTTTTGAAGTTATCTAATAGGTAGATACATCGATGGATGGATAGAGAATAGATAGGTAGAGATAGAATAGATATTTGTGTTTATTCATATTTAACCTATATGATAGTTAACTGTTCACATTTCCATTTAGCAGATGGAGGAAACAGAGATTCAGAGAGAATATTAACTTGTCTAGCGATGTGATGAATTATTGTTAGAAAAATATTTTAATTAATAACATATAAATAACATAGAAATTACAAAGAAAACAAAAAATTTTACTAGAAAAAATGAAAGTCAAATTCAACGAAATTTTCTAAGGGATGTTTTAACCCAAATATTTAGATAAATAATAGAGCAAAACCAAAACATTTTCAGAATTTACATACAAATGTATTACCAAACAGACTGTTATATTAAAATAAATATTTAGCAACATCTCTCCCAGTTATAATAAAATCTGAACATATATAGACCTATGGAATAAATATTTTGAGCTAAAAGGGTATTCAGAGAAAAATTTGTAATCTTAAATTAAAAAATAAAATGATACATAGCAAATATCTCCTCTAAAAGAGAGAAAAACAGTCATAATTTGAACCAAAAGAAAACAAAAGAAAGAACTTAATAAAAATAAAAGTAGAATTTAATTAGATGGAGAAAAAAATCACTAGAACAAAATACCAAAATTTCTGGCTCTTTAAATATAATTAAACATATTTGAAACAATATCATAATCAATAAAAAATTAAATTAAATTAACAAAATATAAAGAAAGATATAGAAGAAAAGGAGATATATAAAAATATGTGTTCATATTATGAAACTGTAAAAATAAAATTTAAAAATCCAATTAATGAATAAATTTTAAGATAAAACTTATCAAAACCACTCTAATTTCCATGAAAGGTATAAATAAGTACAAAAAAATCTTTTTCCCCAACCAATGCCACAGGCTCAGGAAATGTCATGAAAAAATTCAGCAAGACAATTAAAGACTACTTAATTTAATGTTTCTTTATTATTCCAGAGCATATAAAATAAAAAAAATACCATAAATGATTTTAGGGGAGCAAGTGAAATGTTGAAAAGAAAGAATAACAGAGCATTTACAAAGAAGAAAATCAAATACTCATAAGCTGATATTAATTCATAAATATAGAAACAATAATCTGAAATGAAACATTTCAGAAAAGAAAAAATAAAACATAGAAGCCCTTTCAAGAAGTGTAGCATAGCCATATATATTCCACACTTTTGTGTCTATGTTTAATATTAGTAAATTAGAACCATCATCATACATACTAATTAACCTAAGGACGTATCATATAATCATCTACAAAGAGGCTAAGAAGTCACTCAAAAACATTCAAAGGCCATTATGAATGAGTACATTAAGAACTGTGTTGAAGAATACTTTGTCAGCTTTAAACACACACACACACTCACACACATATTTATTTATACCCCAAAGTATTTTACTACAAAACCACATATCTCACATGATGAGGATACAATGGAGGTATTGCCACTGAAGTCAGCAGAAATATAAGTATGCACACTACCTCTGGGACTTTTTCATGTGTTCTAGCAATATTCGACACACAACTGGACAAGAGAAAAAGTGAAATATATAACATTTAGAGAGGAGGAGGTGAAATTATCACTATTTGGCAATAGATATGGTTGTAGACTGAAACCTCAATGTAATGAAATTCAAGGTTTCCACCTACAATAAAATAATATAGCAAATTTATAGGTTATTGTTTTATAGGCTAATGTATAGGCTAATTGTAGCTGAATATATACGTGTATTCATATGTATAATGTGAGAAATAATAATGTGAGAAAACAATAGCCTTCATGACAACACACAGAAACTAATTAGAAGATACAATGGGAGAGAAGAACCCATTTTCAATACCACCCAAGGAGAAAAAACATCTAGGAAAATACACAAGGAAACATTTATAATTTTATGAGGAAAATTCTAAAACACTTCTGAGAGACACAAAAGAAGACTTGAACAAAGACATACCATGATCTAGGAATGGAAAATTCAGCCCGATACATATGTTGTCTTCCTAAGTTAATTAATCACATCATGTCATTGCAATAAAAATATCAATAAACTGAAAGCAACCAAGGAACAAGATGAACGAAACAAGGAACAAAAAAACTCAGACACAGACAATAGTTTAGTGTTTATCGGAGAAGGGGTGAGAGGGAATGGAAAAAGAGGGAAAAGGGGGTCAAACATATGGTGATGGAAGGAGAACACACTCTGGGTGGTGAGCACATAATGTGAATATAGATGATGTATTATAGAATTGTACATTTGAAACCTATGTAATTTTACCCCAATACATTTAATTGCCCCCATTGTCAACCCAATACATTTAATTTAAACAAAAATTAAAAAAAATATCAACAAACTATTTCTGTCAATAGACAAGGTGGTTGGAAAATTCATATGAATAGTATAAACAGCCAGAATATCCAGGAAAAAGGGACATGAGCCCCATAAAAACTAACTGTAAGACCTCATTAATTAAAGCATTGTGATACTGGTATATGAATGAACAAATCAACGAAAGCAACAGAACAGAAAGACCTGAATCAGACCCAAATATACATAGTCTCTTAGTACGTGATAAAGTAGCAACTCAGAGCAGTAGAACAATGTACTTTTTATTATGGTGTTGGAAAACTGTGTAGCCTTTTGGAAAATAATATTGGATTTAAAATTCACACAGTATACCAGGATAAATTCCAAGTGTATCAAAGTTTCAAATATTAAGCTCATAACTACTAGAATAAAATATGACAGTATTCTCCTATAAATTAGGAAGCTTTTTTTTTTTTTTAAATTCTGTTACACATCTAGAAGCCAATAAAATATTGATAAAGTTGACTACATAAGAACATTTTAGAAGACAAAGTCATCTCAAATCACGGGCAAATGAAGAATCTACCTGATAGGAGAGAGTTTGTAAAAAAAGAAAAAGACAAAAATCTAATAAAACTAGAAAAGGATATGAATCAACAGATCACAGAAATATCAAGACAAATCATTTCCAAGACGTATGAGAAGACACCTGTCCTTTGTCAAAATAAGGGAAATCAAAGTTAAAACCAAGGTGACATTTTGTTCCTCAGCTTGCAGCATTCAGAGTTTGTCACTTCCCTCTGCTGGCTGGGATAGAAACACTCTCATCTATTGGTAATGAGACTGTAAGTGACGGGTCTCAGAGGGACAGTAATTTGACAATATCTATCAAAATCACGGATGCATTTGTTCTTAACCCAGCAGCCTCACTTCAGAAAAAAATATTCTAGAGGCACACCTCATGCTCATAAAAATGTGATGTGTACAGTTTTACTCATTTCAGCATGATTGGCAATACTAGAATTTGAACAGAATACATCCAACTATCTATAAAGGACTGGTTAACTAAGCCACACAATGGCATACAGTGCTGTAAAAAATAAATCAATAAAAGAACAAAAAAGCCTTTTATATACTTATATGGGGAGATATTAGAAATTAAGTAGAACAGAATAGTAATATTGTATAATCTTTTTGTGTAAGGAATTACAGAAAATCAGGATATATAGTGATGTTTGCTCATGTTGGTAGAAATACTAAATCATTCACATAAGAGAGTCGAATAAAAATGATCATCTGTTAAGTGGATGAACTGGACACATAGAGGAGCAAAATTCTTGACATATTAATTTGACATCAGTTTGATTTCTGAACCAATTATAGAAAATAAATATAATGACTACTGTATATGACTACACATAATATACCTACACATGTATTAAATAATAACTATAATAATTACAATTCATTCAAGTTGTTTTCCTCTAAGTTTTTCAATTGGCACCTCGTTATTCTCTCTGCATTTACTCAAGTTCAGGTTTCGTTACATAGTTCACATAGCACATAATAAACTCAATAATTTCACATAACTTTATGTCCTAATAAAGGAACCCACCCAATCTACTTGGCAAATTTTAATTTCTAAATACTTTCCAAATTTTTTTTAACTTCCAAACATTGCCCCAGTATGGTTTTTTCAGCCTTTTATCAAGTTATTCCTTCCATCTTCAAGATCTTCGTTTCTGCAAAATATGCAGTCCTGAGCTCTAGCCTCCTCCCTGTCCCTGGTTGTATAACTTCTCCATCTGAGACACACTCCTCCTGGTTACCTCCTATCCATGGGGCTTTGAATCACTCACCACCACGACATCTGTCCTGACACTCCTAAATAAATATGATCATATTTTACTTTGAACTCTGGATGTATTTGCTTTATTCTTTTCTTAAAATCCATCTTATTCCGAAATTTAGTAATATATGTTTTCTCTCACTTTATCCGTCTCCCCTTTTAATTACACTCAGAACAGACTGCTGCCTTTTTCATCTTTGTCACATGGGACAGCTTGCATGGTTCAACATATAGAGGGAGGACTCATTTCAATTAAAAACACTTAACAGAGAATTAGCAAGGAGATACAGACTCAAATCTAATGGTTTTGTTTATTTGTTTGTTTTGTTTTATATTTGGTTCTGTGACCTTATGCTGTTCCTCAGTTTCCTCTCCTATAAATTATGGGATTCAGTAAAATTTATTTAAAGTTCCTGTTAATAATCATGTGGACTGTAAATTAGAAAGTATAGATAAAAGGAACATTGTGGCTAGCTACTGTAAAGCAAATTTCAAAATGATGCCAGCTATCAAGTTTAAGAGATCACAATAGGATTGACAGGGCTTTATATATTTATTATTCATTTCGTCTCTAGTTGTTATTAATAGTCAATGAGTCATTATCGGACTTTATGCCTAACCTAGAATAATGGAATAAGGATACTGTCTGCATTTTGCACTGGCTTCTGTCTGCACATGTGGCAGTTTAAGTATTTCATGTTTTGCTATTCATACTGCTATATGAATTACAGTTAGTGGTTGTCTATATCTGTATCATGAGTATACACAATTTAAATGAATGCCAGTACCCATAGTGGTCAAACGCATTTTAATTGATTAATTAGGGGTAATACTACCTTTCCGTAGTGATTATTAAGATTTTATCAAACAGTGATTTTTGCGAAGGGGAATCTCGTTTAATGAAGTGACCTCATCAATCTCAGATTCAAATTTTTCACAATATTTATGTCAATGATTTCTTCGTATTGTACTCACAAGCTAGGGCCAATTTCACACCAACTGACTTGGATAAATTTTACAATGAAGATTCAACTCCAAAACCCAAACCAAATTTAGCCATTATTCAAATTGAGGAAATCATTTAGTTTGCTCTAAAAAAAAAAAACGAATTCATAAATGATGGAAAAGAACCATTTATTAAATACTTCAAAACATTTTGTTACTGGATTCATAATAGTGAGCAGTAACAACATTATGGAGGCAAACTGAATTGTTCATGTTTTTCATTTTTATCAACAAATATTTAGAGGCAATCATTTTATGCTACATATTGTACCAGGCACTGAGCCTACTGCAGACATATCTCCTGTCTCATAAGTTCACTGTTATAGTATGGTCTTTCCTATAAAACTCTGAAGATGTCCCTTAGTGTTACATCCTCTATCTTCTTCCTTCCTTGCAAATTTCTTGAAATTCTTGCTCTGCAATCTAACAAGTCCTCTCTATGTTTAACCTCTTGTTTCAACATTCCCTTTACTTCTCTGAAATGAAACATGACTAATAACTGATGAAATTACTGCCCCTGCAGCCCCTAAAGTAAAGGTTCATATTCTACTCATGCCTCGTGTGTCTCAGGAAATAGAGATTGTGTGTTTTGCTCCTAGCTCCTTTGAAAGTCATAAATCATTTCTTCTCATTTGAAAAACAAAAACAAAAACAAACCTCTTTCTAACCCTGATATCTCGTTGCTTCCTTACTTTAATTGGTTGACTTCTATTTACTTCTCCATTTTAAAAAATATTTTAACTCATAATTTTGTGTTTTCATCCCCGTTCCTCCCATCATTCTTGTTGTCCCACTAGGTGATGAGTTAATAGCACAGCCTTCTGGTTCATCCAACAAACTTGTCTTACTTTCTTCTTCAGCTTCCTAATCTTTTATAGGCAGGATAACACATGAAATATAGCTGAACACTGACATATTTTCAAATCATATAAAATAAAAAAATACTGACTGGTGTGTTTTAGAAAACTGAATGATAAAAGCTTGATATCAACTGCTTGCGAATTACTCTTGTAACCTAGACACAAACACAAACTTATTATCCAAAAATTCTCATTAAAAACTTGAGAAATATGTTGCTGAAATCACTACACACACACACACACACACACACACACACACACACACACACGCAACAACAACAACAACAACAACAACAACCAGAGCTATGTAGCAATGTCCTCACCTATTAGGTTTTTAATCTTATAAAAATAAAATGAGGTCATAATACACAATTTGAATTAGTGATTCACTATGCATATAGATCCTAGGAATCAGAGATATTAAGTCAGTTGAAGACAAGAGAGAGTTTAGAATAAAAACCCTCTTAAATTCCTTTTTCCTTTGAACATCGAGTTTTATAATAAGGATATGAAAAGTTGATTTGCGTTTCTCCCAAAAGATTTTTCAATAAAATTAATCAGAAATTTAAATAATAACAGGTGTTTTATGTGTGTGTGTGTGTGTGTGTTTAATGAAAGGCTGTTTTACATAATTTAGAAAACAAATAGAGTGCTGGCTCAAAATAATTTATTTTCTGGGATTCAATCAACTTAAAAGCAAAGCAAATTCATTCAGACTTTAGCTCAAGTTTCAGCTCTATTTTCTTTTTTTTAATTAATAATACATATTTTATTTTTTCTATGTTCTCAGTAAAGTACAATCATATGGAAGAATTTGGCAATCTGTTATGCTAGATAAAATGCCTGCAAGAGAGCATCATGGTCAAAGGAATTTGAAATTACTCACAATTGTTAAAAATACAATAAAAAATAAAAGTATATGGATACTGCCTGAAGTACTCTTTCAAAATTCTAAAGCATTTACAATATATTAATAATGCATTTAAACTATGCACATCACTAAGAAAAGCAGTGTCTCTATAACATTCACCATATGTTTCATTGTACAAAATGTCATATAAAAGACTAAAAGATATATTTAACTAATTCTTTTCTGTTCTGTTTGCAGATAAGATGAATTACAGCAATAGATTTATTTTAAAAACATCCATTAGAATAAAACCAGAAAATATTTATCATGGATAAATTAATCTCTTGATGTTAATTTATGTACATTTTAGATGTTTGCTTTCCTTGAATTAATATGCTTTTTCTGCAGTGATGACAAAAGTTTGTTTTCAGCCCCACACACATCTCTAATGCGTCTGCACAGTCCTGCTTTCCCAACCTTGTGACTAGTGCTTGTAATTGCCCTCATCTTTTCTCCTCCATCATCAAAAATCATCTGTACAAACCTAATTTCTTTGGAATCTCACTGTCTCCTCTCTAGGATGATGAAGAGTTAATGTACTGCTTGACTCAAGATGGTGTGGCAGGGAGGAGTATAAGTGAGGCCACCTCCGAGTGTGACATTAAATGAGTCTTTCTGGTAACAAAGTCCCTCCCATGGCAGACTAACTTCATCCCTAAAAGTGAATAGTGTCACTTTTAGGATACCTTTTGTAAGAAGCTATACAAGAAAATGCTCATGATACTACAGTATAGGTTTCGCTAAGACACGTGGGGATCATTCACCTAGCCTTTCAATCTTAATAAATATATACAACATAAGCCAGGGCACTAAACGCCCTTGCCTTTGATTTCCTTCCATAATACCAGACTGCAAAATACTAACCCCGGATTGCTTTTCTACCATGTGTCATCTTTATACCATGTTCTGAAAAATGCTAGAATTTAGGGCAACACTGGACAGATATGAAACACTGTAAATTCATGATCACCAGCATCAACTGATATTTCTACTACATTTCTATGGCTGCCTGGTCCACTTTCTGCAATCACTATTCCAGACCAACTCTGAAATCCGGACCCTTCTGCCCTTGCTCATCTCAATCTCAGCAGTGGTACCTATTTCACAGAGAAAATAAAAGCTATGAGAATTTACCTCAGCATCTAGAAATCTATCTGTCTCCGGATCTTTCTTATCTTCCTTCTGTCAATATCTTACTCTCCTGTTACCCTCCTTTTTACTTACCCATACTGTCCTTTTTTTTTGAAAGACTTCTTCTACTTCGTATATGCAACACCCATCCATTCCTCAATCTACAGAAATCAGAATACCTCTCCCCTTTGACTTCACTAAAATTTCTGTAGATGGAATAGTGACTCATGTCCACCAAACACCACAGGCACTTCTCAGTCCTTTATCACAGCAGCATCAGGCATTCTTGTGAGAAGCTGACATAACTTCCTTAACTGCAAACCCTACCATTCTTTTCTTATATCTCACGAGCATCCCTTTGTGTCCTGCAATTGTTACTGTTCTGCCCTTTACATGGGCTCAAAATGCAGAACCCAACAATGTAGAACATGGAAGTGAAGGTCAGGTGACTATCAAGTCAAGAGTGGGCCATCGTGTCACATGCTATCCGCATTTTAATGACTGTAAAAGGGATCAATGGATTTAATGAAAAGGTCATTGTGAACTTGGAGTTTCAGTGGAGTGTTGGGTTCAGAAACAAGACCTTTCTGAGTAGAAAAAAGAGACACTGAATATTAAACTCTACTTTACTAATTAGCTGTTTGACATTGGCCAGGATTTTAAAAACCTTAAGCCTTATCACCCCTGTGTGAAATAATATTAGAATTATTTATCACTATGGGTCCTCACACATTAAAAAATTTATCAGAATAAATCTGTGACCTTCAGTCAAAAATAAAAAAAAAGAAATTGTATTACAGAGTATATTACACTCCTAAAGCAAGACATGTTTAAGAGTGAAAACAACAAAACAAACAAACAAACAAACCTTTTCAATAATTATGCTAATACAACAGGGGTAAGTCAAGAGACTAATCTGGACAAACCAGGATGAAATTAATGGTCACCAAATTTATTAAGTCTCATGTGATCTGGTCTTTTCCCACTTTTCCACCTTAATTTTATATTATACTATCTCTGACTTTTTCTAAATTCTAGTCCCATTAGCCCTTTTATATATAATTCCTTAAAAATTTCATAACCTTCATAAGGATTTCATAAATGATTTTCCTTCTGACTTAACTGCTTTTTTTCCTCCTCTCTTTCTTTTTGAAAATGTGTTATTTTTAATGAGCAGCACAAATCCAGAAAATTAGAATTTATAGGAAGAAGATTGAAAAATGGCTCCTAGATTGGTATCTAGAAAAGTTTGGATTCATAAAAATGAGACTTTTGTTTAATGAGGATAATTGAATAAGTTGGATACATGATTTACTGATCTCTTAGAGGCATTTAGAAAAGATACTTCTCATTACGCATATCATTCTGGGGTCCTCATAATTACCAGGGAAAAGAGAAGCCAATCAAAGCATATCGCTACAAAATATAAACAAAACACAAAGGAAGGCAGTAAGGGAGAAAAGAATGGACAAAAAGCTGTAAAACATACAGAAAACAAAATGGCAATAATAATTCCTTCCCTATTAGAAGTTCCTTTAAATATAAATGAATTATTCCTCAATCAAAAGACACAGTGGCTGAATGAATGAAACTCTAAATTCTAATATGTGTTATAAAGGTAAAACATTGTATTTATTGAGGAAGTTTACCAGGGGATATACTGACTGGGCACTCAGCAATTATCTTTTTGAAAAAAGTGGTGTTTAATCTACAATGTCACATTTGGTGTAAAGGTCAATCTATAGTCTCAAATACATAATACTATTTCTGAACACAATTGTGAAATGGGTGATTCAAATGAGAGCTTATAAATAACTAGATGAGGATACATTGATTATTAAATTATAAAATATGTTCCTGATTATGTTAAGCTGACCTAATTCCTACTTATTGGTGGTGTTGGCAACCTATGGGAATTTAATAAATTTAGAAAATCTGGACTTCAAAAAAAACCACACAACATGTTGCTTCATGTCAATGGAACACTGTGGTTTAAATATAAAAATGATCAAGTAGATTAGTAATTTGATGAATGATTTCATTCAGAGTTTTGGTCAATGGATCGGTATCAGTTTAAGAGCAATGGATGGCAATCCCTAATTGGGTTGTGAAACTGTTGGACTATTCCTTACATGACTCATCCATAATGGGGATATTCTTCTCTCCATGATGTTTACTTAGTCACATGGTTTGATTTGACCTCAGGGTAAGTAAAACGTATTTGCACACTCTAGATTTCAGGCTCAAACATGTGACTTAGGCCAAGGAGATGTTAGCAGATAAAAAACGATCAGAGATATGAAACATGCTTTGCGCAATTGGACTTGCATTTTGTTTCTGACATTGCTTTGAGAAGAATAGTCTTAGGTTATTCCACTTTTCCAACGTAACATATAGTTCGTGTTTCTTCCTCTGCAATGACTAGAACATTCCCACTTTAACCTTCTGGTCCAAAAAGGGTCAGAGACATGTGGAGCTGAATAGACCCAACACAGAGTTCGGGGTTGACCCCACCTGAATCTAAGCTAAATCAATAAAAACCCAGAGGACCCATGGATATATGAGTAGGAAAAATGAGATTTGGGGGTGTTTTATCACGTAGCAGTGACTAATAGCGTGAGCAACAACCAGTAATTTACATAAAATGAAATAGAATCAAACAAAATTGCACAGAAAACATCAGAGTGGTTAATTCATAGTAGGAAAAATTATTAAACATAATTGATTTTAGGTACACATAAATATTTAAATAAAAACACATATTCTCGGTCACATAAAAAATCATTTTTATTGTGTTTTATGATTTAAAAAAAAATGAAAGTTGCCGACTTCTTAAAATTCCTACAGTGTGCCACAGGATATAGTTATCAAACCCACACATTAAACATTTTAAAAACTCAAGTAAAATATAATATAAATGTTCATCAAATGTGTAAGTTGCTGAAACATGGATAGAAGGAATAATAATAGTTTAGATAAAAGATTCAGGACTCCAAAAAAATCTTTGATTCCCAATTAAAAATATTTAGTTCACAGTAAATTGAGTATAGGTCAATAATGCAGTATTGCCAACAAAATACTGAACTGTGTCACAGAATGTATCATTAGAAATATATATCAGAGATGAAGGACAGTATGATCATATTCTCATCTATTTGAGGGTCGGTTGTACCTGACATACTACATTTAGGATACTGGAATGTCTGTATTGCTTTGAAAATCCCTACCTAACACTGAAAGATTTTGTTTGCACCTATCGTTACTGAAATATCTTTAAACTCAAAGATAGGAAGATTGTCAATAATAACTAGAGCAATTTTGCTCAGACTAGGAGAAACTCACTGGGCAAATGTATAAAGAAGGATTTCATGTGGAAGGTGAATGAGACTTTTTGTACAGCAATAGGGTAGCATGATATAGCTTGCTGATTTAGCACAAAGTTTAATTATGTGGAATGATAAGAGCTAAGTTTAATGGGGTGTTAAATCAAAAGAGAAACATATTAGTGGGGAATCATCAACATTTATTCAATTTGATGGAGAAGACTTTTATGAGTGATGTGATTTCAGAAGTTATTTTAATTATAGATCTAAGAGAAATACCAACTGTAGGAAAGGTGTGATAAGGAAAACAAAGGAAAGAAATACAGTGTGTTAACTTAAGGAAAAGAATTGTAGGTGAATTAGAAAATGGAGTGGAGGTTTTGAGAAGTAAAGATAAACACCCCTCAGAGAAGGTTAGTGAAGGCAGTAAAAGTCTTGAACTGGAAGAAATAATGAGGTCCTCTATGGAGACCTAGTAAGGACACTGCATAATAGATGGATTCAGGAAAAGTTGGGCCATGGAAGATGATAAAAAGTTTGTTAACAGTTCAAGACAACAAAAGTCTTCAAAAATTCAGAGTATGAGTTTATTTTATTTTCAAATACTCATTGTGACATATACATTCTTAAATGTGATTTCAATACTTAGAAATGTCCTAAGGGTGAATGTGTGTCTGTCATTTCAGGACATTTGCCAAAGACATTGCATGACTACTTAATGAAGACATCATAAATTTAAAATTGCATGAGATCAATTTTGTTAGTTATTTGTTAACTTATCTTGAACAGGGAAATTTTGCTTTGCTGAAAATGTTTTTTTTTTCCAGTTATGCTTGACATTCAATATTATTTTATATTAGTTGCAGGTATATTTGTGTTTATTCATTATTTATATATCAAATGCAACTTTGTTGAAAACTTTTGGGAACATAATGCAAGCCATATTCCTTATCATAGTTTCTCTCAATGTTCATCTACATTTCCAGGGTTACTGAGCATCTTGGAATTAGATAGGCCTTGAAGATGATTTATTGTAACTGTCATCCAAACTCAGGACAGCACCTATAGTCCTCATATGTGTTCAACCATTCTCTGCTTGAATGGTGTATTGACTCAGTTGAAATTAGTATCCACTTTCACATAATTATATTGATATAACTTATTCCTTCATTTTATAAATAACTACCAATTGAAACTAACTCACATTTTTCTTACTAAACAAATCTGCCACAAAATGAAAACCCCCTACCCCCAATCTACTACCCCTCTGACATCAAATATAGCTGTTACAATTCCATTGACTATTTGTGAGGGGTGTAAATGTCTATTAGGTGGTTTTGAACACCTGAAACTAAAAAAAAAAAAAAAAAAAAGCCTATAAATCTGCCACAGCACTACAATGTATCCCAAGAGTAAAAAAAAAAATCAATATACTCTGCTAATAGTGGAAACTTGAAATTTAGAGTTTTCTTACTTGCATTCTAGATGAATTTTTCTCCAAAAGAAAATTTCTCCATTCTGTCCCCTGATTGTAAGACTTATTCTCTCAGAACTGTGGCCCTTCATCCTTTTAAAAGTTTCTAAATTATTGTAAAGTTAATTCCATAATTTGAAAAAATGTTGAAAGCAAGGTACCTTTATCCCAGAAAAAAATGGTCGTAAGATTAAGATTTGCATATACTATCAGTAGGGTGGCAAATTAACTGAACCCATTTGTGAACATGGAATTCCTACTTTCAATGTATATGAAGTTGAAATCTTCCCACTGGATCAATTTAGAGAGAAAGATTGATTTCCCTGTTTACTAGACCATTTCCAATTTCTCTCTTTAGGTCAGCTTTTGGTTTCTATGAAGGTACATTTTCAAGATAGTGATGGTTTCTATCAAAATGAACATTTGAGAGAGTATTATTACTCATTCTAGATAACTTTGTAATAAACTCATTCATGCAAGAGAGTTTTTCTCTTGTTCCTAATATGGAGATTTGAAAATTCGAGACGGGCAGAAATAAGGCAGAAGTGTATGGATATTCAGATGCAAATGAAGAAATCTATCTTAATTCCTGCTCAATAATTACTAAACTGATCATAAATCTGAATATAAGCTTTTTGCTATTTCAGAAAAAATCTAAAGTAAGAACAAAATGGAGTAATTTTAATAACAGAAATACGTTTATACACACACACACACACACACACACACACAATTTAAAATGCACTTAACTATAGCCGGCTAAGCCTTTTAAAGGGACAGGCTACCAACCATTTCTATAGTCCTCTCTTTCCTTTGCAGAATTGAGGGAAAATAATGAGAACTGAAGCATATTCCTCATTGCTTAGGGAGCACACAATAAGGTGTCATTTTGTTTTGCTTTATTTTGTTTTTAATATATAGAGTCCCAGATCTGGAGAATTAATGGTAGAGTTGTTGTGTTTTTTCCTCTATTACAAGATGGAAATGCTTAATTTGAAATTTCATTATTTTGTGTTTGTTTGTTATTTTTGGAGTCCTGGAAGGAAAAGGCAAGAGAGGTAAAAATGAAAAGAAGATTTAGTAACATAAAGCACAAGTAAAACTAAATCGTGTAGAGACTTAAAAAAAAAGGTAATTACTCGATTCTAAGTTGTTTTCATTGCTGTAATATGCAATCCCTTCATCTCTCCGATGCCTGACATAAATGTCACTTTATAAAGCCAAGGGCCAAAGGACAGAATAATCTATCTGGATTACAGGATGTACAGAGAAGGTAACAGTTATGGGATGTGTAATAAGTTTGAGAAGATTACATTATGAAAGCTGGAACTTCGAGATCAAAATGACCCTTAGAAAGTCAGATACCTTAGAAAGCATGGAATTAGAGTATCTATGCTAGCAACTGGGCTTCATATAGATAAAAATGCATAGATGATATTAATTAATCCATTATAGGGATCCCATTTTCTGAAATGATTCAATTTGAGTATTATAGTTTTTCAAATAACTTAAAAGTTCTGTGTCCTTATTGAAATATTAAACTACTTGTCAGAAAATTTTACAAGAACGAGGCAGTAGTTATGAAGATAGGTCATTCTTTAAACTCTACCAAGAAACAGAGTAAGGAATATCACTCAGAAAAATGTTTCATTCAATTTAAGGCTTAAAAGGCAATACCTAACATTCTCAGTTATACCCAAAAGGGAAAAGTAAATGGTAATTTACAGATCTCTATTTATCTATACATCTTTTATTTAATATATATATATATATATATATATATATATATATATTTATATAGTATATTTATATATAATAAATATATTATATATATTATATATATATATATATATATATATATATATATATATATATATATATATATATATATATCACTATAACAAATTTCTCTAATTGCAGGAATTTCCTGAAAATGCTTTTTGTCTAAGATTAAAAATATGGAACAAGCTTTTTGTCTAAGATTAAAAATAAATAAATAAGTAATTTGTCATTTTGTGGAAATACAGAGGGTGCCAAAAAAATGTACACACATTTTAAGAAAGGAAAAAAAAACTGCATTAAATTGTAATAATATATACTGATAACAAAAGATGAATACAAGTCACATGTATACATTTATTTGAGCACCCCTGGTATTTAAATTTTAAAATATTTTGTTTTTTGAATATATTATATGTTCCTCTTATATAGACTACTATTTCTATATATGATAGCATTACAAAAAATAGTATTTGGGGGTAAATTTATTTTTTAGTGAATTAACTTTGTTACAGAAAGATTGACCGTGGAAATCGAACAAAATGTCTTTTTGGGGGGAAGTAGTTTTAGGGAGGCTCTGGATATAAAATGATTAACAGATACAAAATAGGCATTCTAGTACAGAGAATAGCAATTGCAGTACTTAAATATTATGAGGAGTGACAGATACTTCTAAAGCATCATGCAGAACCTTGTAGGACCAAGTCAGTCATTTGTATATATTTTTAAGTGTATTGGAAAGACATTAGACAGTTTAAAACAAAAGAAATACATTATGTTTGAAAAATTAGTTTTCTGAATGAAAATAAGAGAGGAAGGCAGAAGATATGTTATATAATAATCTGTACATTATATTATAATGCATAATGTATTAAAATTACATATTAATATACAACAATCAGTGCTGGGATAACTGAACATACAGAAGAATGAAGTTGTATCTCTACCTCACACCATGTACAAAAAGTAACTCTAAATGTATCATAGCACTCAATGTGTTAGTGCTAAAATTTTGAAAAATCCTAGAAAAAAAAAATGAGGAGTAATATTCTGTGCCCTTGGATGAAACAATGGTGTCTTAGTTATGACAACAAAAGCAAAAATGAAGCAAGGAAAAATGGACTTCATAAAAATCTTTAAAAATTATTTGTGCTTCACAGGAAACCATCAAAAAAAAAGAAAAAGAAAATTAAAATAATGGGACAAAATATTTGCAAATAATATTTATGGGAAGAGATTTATATCCATCATTTATTTAAAAAACTCTCAAAATTCAATAATTAAAAGACAATCCCATTTACAAAATAGTCAATGGACACGGATAGACATTTCCTTAGAGAAGATATACAAATGACCAATTAGCATGTGAAAATATGATTAAAGTCATTAGTTGTTAGAGAAATGTAAATCAATACCAAAATGAGACACCACTCTGCACCCAAAAGAATGACTAAAATTAAAAGTCTAATTATAAAAAGTGATGGGGAGACTGTAAAGAAAACGAAACGTCATGCATTGCCAATAGGATAGGATCATAAAATAGTGCATCTGCTTTGAAAAAGTTTGGCAGTTTCTCAAATTGTTATATATACAGGTATCATGTGATCCAACAATTCAGTCCTAGATATATACCCAAGAGAAATCAAAACATATGTCCATACAAAAACATGCACACCAATGTTCATAGCAACATTATTAATAATCGCTAAAATGTGGGAACAACCCAAAGGCCCATCAATAGATGAAAGGATAAAGGAAATGTGGTGTATACATACAATGGAATACTACTCCGTATAAGAAGGAATAAAGTATCTCTATGTGCTTCAGCATGAATGAACCTTGAAAACAGTACACTAAGTGAAAGAAGCCAATCGCAAAGACCACTTATGTTAGGATTCTTTTCAGAAATACCAGAATAAGCAAATACAGAATTACAAAGTAGCATAGTGGCCTATAGGACCTGGTCGGAGGGGTAAATGGGGATGGACTACTAATGGATCTGGGCTTTCTTTTGGGGTGATGAAAATGTTCTTAAACTAGATAATAGTGATGGCTGCAAGACTCCATGAATCTACTAAAATACATTAAGTTATATACATTAATGGGAGAATTTTATGGTATGGGAATTATATTTCAATAGAGGTGTTCTAAAAAAATTAAATAACCATGAGAGTTCTCAAAGGCAAAGTGAAATCTTACAATCCACGAACATCAGACATCTCATGGCCACTGATTTCATCCACAAACATTGCTGTGTTATAAATGCATGCTATGTGTTCACCATCAATGAAAAGATTTAATGTTTTTATTCTAACATATAATAAATATAATAAAGTGAAAATATATTTGAAATAACAAAAGGATGATAGACTTGAGAGATGGCTATATCTAAAGATACTTTTACCATTCTTTGGGATTTGGCCTTAATAGCTGTTTAAACTGCATCCTTTGAAGTGCAAAGTTAATCCATGTAAAGCTCAAAGTGTTCAGCATAAGTCTTGCTTGTATTTCTTAACAAGTTTTTAAATGTGTAGACCTCTGGGGATGTGTATGTATGCATGCTGATCTAATTGTGCATGTTAGCTATGTATCCTACAAGATAGTTAAAATTTATACAGTGTGTGCTCAGAATGGCATTTGCAAATGGTTAGAACTTTAATCAAAAATGTGTCTATTTTAACTCAGGCATATTGTCTTCAACAAAATATAATCTATGTATTATAATTGTTGTCTGTTCTTATTTTTTTGATGAGAAGAGTAGGAATTTTAATAGTAGGAATTATAATATTTTTATTTCAATCTGTTTCTCCATCTGTGTTTAAGTGGCCTTCATTGCAGGGATCTTGGCAGAGAAAAGAATGAACAACAAAAACACTTTGGGGTTAGTTTACATACCACGATCTTTTAAAGGGTTCTGAAAGAGGGCCTGAATTGAGATTAAAGACCAGAAGAGCAAGGTAGGATTTGCAGCTCTATCTAAATAATGCACTTTGGATATATGTATTTCCTTTAGGAGTAGAGTAGAACGATCAGTTAAGAGGATCTGATAGGAGATTTATACACTTAGTATTAGACATACTGTTGAAAAAGTAATTATATATGCATGGGGTTTTCTGTCATAAATATAAAGTTCATTTGAAGTATCATGCAGTTTTAGAAGGCTTCTTTCTTTTTTTCTCAATTTGGCCAAGTGACACAGGCAATATTTGGAAGGAGACCTGTCTCTCTTTTGATGGACATAGGTCCACTTGCTGGAGTGAAGCATCCTAAAATATCTCCCATAGTCAAAGAGCAGGTATTGTCTTTTCATGATGTGCTAACTGAATGGCAGGTCCCATACACACCTATCCAAAATACACAACGATTTTCCAGTCAACGTTTCTAACACCATAAAAAATACATTAAAAATAAGACTTCAAATATACAACATGGTTATATATGTAAGACAGATATTCCCAAATCGTTAATTTTTCATCTTAGCTTTTGGCATTACGAACATTCAATGTCTTGGTTAAAAAGGATAACATTTCCTTTTATCCTCAAAGCCATGTACACACGCCTGTGGGTACACAGATGCACAGAACCATGCACACATAAGCATTCACAAACATGCACAAACACACACGTAGATACTCTTACTGGCCTCAGTTTCCATAAATAGTTTAGCTTTTTTCTTGCTTCAAGAGTAATACAATATTTTTTTTCTAATGAGGATTTTTGTCAATACCGTAATTATACTACCACTCTTCTGTGCCCAATCCAATCTGCAATTCAAGACCAGTTCAACTGTGACTCCTGTGAATTCTGCTCTCATACTCATCTAAGGTGTTGAGAAGGCATCGTACTCCATAGGCCACAGCTTCCTGCCATATGATTTTCTAAATATTCCATGTTTATAAACGTCTTTAAAGGATAATTGACTGCATCTTCCAATTTATCCACTGTCCTGGCACAGACTTTGTACACTACAGAAACTCAAAATTGTACAAAGGGAATCCATTTTTTCCGGAGAGTCCACCTTCTAATTTGATGATTTGAAGATTAATGCAGATATCAACCATTAGTGAACAGAATGTGATCAGTTGAAAATCATAAATTTGAAGGTAAATGATGACTTTATAACATAATATTTGGTCATATGGAAAGAGTTACAAGTGTGGAAAGTACTGGCATCCGAATTACCAAGCACATGTATGATTGGAAAAAACAAATAATGTCACAAGTCATTTTCAAAATTCCTTGCAAAGGAGTATGATGTTGCTTCAATTAATTGATACTTTCTACTTAAAATAGTAAACAGAAAAACGATCACTACAGTATTTACCTCAGTAACTTGATTTAAATTCTGAGGTTACGTACATAAACTGGTTGAATACCGAGGTCATTGTTAAAGGTGGACAATTTTTTAGACATATTATTAGACTTGGAATTCTAAAATAAAGCGTTCAAAATATATTGCTTGTATTTCAATAAATCCTTCTGGTTTTGAAAACTAAGTGTTTGATTTAAAAAAAAATAATTAAGAGAATATAGATACTGTAGCCAGGGCTTTCAAATTTCAATAGATTACATAATATTTAGGGAAAAATTAATTAACAGTTAAATTATTTGTTTTTAGATAAGAGCCGTTTTCTTTTTCTAAACTAAAGTCCTGACACATGATGTATTCATCACTAGAGACATGGTTTCTTAGATATTACCAGAGTAGTAAATTATTGCTTTACATTTTTCTGTCATTCAACCCAAAATATAATATAATAAACTTCTTTGCTTAAGAGATTTTTACTCTCCTTGTCCACATATTATAAAACATTTCTATGTATATAGCTTTATTCCATTTATTTGTACTATTTGATTCATTTTCATTTTGTCTTAAACATCAATAATCTTCATGAAAATATTTTCTAAAAATCAGAAACAAAACCACATATCTTATATTAAAGATACAGTACTTGGGTCACAATTAACACATTAATACAGGTTTAAATATCTATATGGTTGTAGTTTTTCTAATTATGTCACTGTTAAAGGTGATATACAAAACTGTAATTATTGGTAAAACCTTGTCTGCGTGTCTACATAACCCATAATTCTCTTTTGAAAATGAAAAAAAAAAAACAAAAACAAAAACAAAAGCTGAATATGTAGACAGTATTTTATAATCTATGTTCTCATTAATGATCCATTTTGAATTTGGTAATTTAAAATGTAAACTGTTAACTTCCTCCGGACTATTGTGGTATGCTTTATTAGAGCAATATTTTAATTGTTTACCCTATTAGAGAACATGATGGAACATACACTGTACATTTTGAAATTTTTGCTTTTGAAAGAAAATAGTAATAAAGTATCTACTTACAACATACCTTAGCTATTAAATCTTGGCTAATGAAATGGATCAGGTAATTAAAAACCTTAAGTTAGCACAACTTTACCAGTTTGCTTTGGCTTTGCATTCGCTTCAACATTTTTCATGAGATTTAAGTATAAATAATCTAACAAGAAGCCAGGACGCTGGAGACCTCTATGGTGTGTAAAAGTGTTGGATTTGAAGTACAAACCATTCTGCTGCAGAGAATTCTAGATCTTGGTCCCTTTCTTCTCTAGCTGTACTCCTTCCCTGCATGGTCTTTTCTGGTCTCTTAAATTTATTGTTAAATTTAGGCTCAACACACACACACACACACACAAACACACACAAACACACACACACACACACACACACATCATTTTTATTTTTCGGCCTTAGTTTCTAGACTTCCATATCTCATTTGCTACAAGACCTGCTTCTTTGAATGTTTTAGTGGATAACTGTTTTTATTTTCTGCCTGCCTAGAATTCTTTCCCCTGATTTCTAGTAAAATAATTCTATTGCTTTTGGAATCTCACTAAGAAAGGTGGCACAAACAATTTAATAACTCTCATGTGCTCCCAGAAAAGAGAAAAGGTGGTCTTAGCAAGGTTAGCAAGGTTAATCATAGTTTATTTTTTGTGTACTCATTGAAAGGAATATCGTCATAGGTTCTGTTAAAATCAATCAAATGTATCTTACAAATTATACCACTTTTACACCAAATGGTAGTTAGAAACAGCAGTTATGTAAGACTAAAATGATTACAAAGTAAATCAGTAGTATTTGCTCAGTATTTCCCACACAGTCAACCCTTGCCTGTGGACTAAATGCTGTCATAAATTGCAGGATACATCAAGGGCCGAGCCTCAGTTTATTCTCAATTCCAAGTCTCTTGAGGGCTTACCCAGAGGCTTTGGTTCATACTGCAAAACTGTACTGCCAGTGTTCCCATTGTGATTTCTCTTCCAGTAATGCCCATCATTTCCCCATCAATAAAATCCTCTCTAATCTCAACTGACTGCACTCTTTGATAGATCTGTTTTGTGTCTATCTATGGGACTTTGGCAGTCAGAGAACACCTGTGCAAACACAAGTTCCACTTAGAAATCCCCATAGATTTGATGAGGGGAAACACAATTATCCCAAAAATGATTGTGCTTTCACAAGACGCAACATCGTCCTTGAGCTACTTTAATTCCCTTCTGGAGGATCACACTTATTACCCCTTGTGGGTCAGTGCACATTCTCCGTTCCATATTCCTTCTTTAGCTGCTATTCATCCATTAATTTAAAGCACAGTGTTTGCCCAGGATGCTTGTCAGCCTGCAACTTACTCCTGAAAGATTCTTTGAAGTGTCCATTATGAGCCAATAGATCTTTTTCCTCAGAAGGCCTCTTTCATTAAAGGCAGATGTGTTTTTCATAGGACACCTAGACCTGTGCCATTTTTTTTACCTCATATCGCTATCTAATAGATACCTCGTATTTATTGAACAAATATGGTGTTGTCCTTGAGTGCTGATTGAGTTTACTTTGAGCATCAATTTTTGGACCACAAACATGCCATGTAGAATTTGAAGTTCCCTCAGAGGCACTGTGTGCTAGCTTGCCTACATTGTTTAGGGAGTTGAGGATGGATGGTTCTTCCTGGTTTACCTGGTGACACAGCTGGCTTTAGCTACATGGTCAGTTGGACATAAGAGACTCCTCAGTATACTAGTGCCAGGGTGTCTCACTGATGTCAGGGGTTCATAATCCAAAAACTAAATGCATCCTGTGAGTTGAGAAAGCACTTTGGTGGGCAGTGTTTTCCAGTCCATTGCTCTCGCCTTCCTCACTGTGCTACGATATAAAATTCTGGGACATAATTGTTTTCAGGCAGAGCTCAAATCAAGAACTTGAACATGTCTCCTGGTTTTTCAAGTTTTTTAGGCAATCTCAGGGGGAAAACTCTGTGTAAAAGAAACCTATACAAAAGAGTTTGGAATGATGTTGAGCTCCCAGGATAGTGATGTACAGGTAGTAGACAGCCACAAATATACTTGAGTTTGAAAACACGCACAACCTTCCCATAGGTCTCCCAGTGATCTCTGAGACCCTGTTTGGATCACCTTTTCTTCTTAGTGGTGGCAAATATCAGTGATTACAGTCTTGGGTAGTGTGTCCTAGAGTCAAAGAGTAACGCTTTTACTACATATTAGGCTGGTGCCAAAGTAATCGCAGTTTAAAAGGTTAAAAATAACGGCAAAAACCACTATTACTTTTGCAACACCCTAATAGAAATCAGGAGTAAGATAGACTAGGCAGGCGGAAAAGAAAAACAAAAATAAAAAATGTGTATCTGCTACTACATTCAAATAAAAGGGTCAGGCAGAGAATGGGATATAAAGATTTAGGACTCTCAGTGGGAAAATATAAGCCCATCATATCATACTTAAACTGACATTGATTTCCATTGGCTGAGTATCCTTTCCCTTCACTGTTACCCTTTGTCTATAGATGTGAGAGGGTATGATATGATGACGAGTGTGCATGCCACAGTTGTCTGGTCACGTTTCGCAACAGATCATAACCTAGGTTAATAGTCACACAGTAGCCTGTGATCTCGTGATGAACCACATCTTTTGCAAGTATTTGGGAGGCAACATTTCCTATGTATTACCTCCCAAAAGGGTTTCTGTATAATAGATGAAACCTGTAAAATGAGGACCGAAAGAAAAAGCTACATTGAAATTATTCTAAGTATTCATGCACAAAGTAATGTTAATGTTATTGAGATACATCACAGATAATAATTCCAGGGCGATAGGTCGTGAACCTTCTTTGCCTTGATTTATAATAAATGCAAAAAATGAGTTTTAAAGGAAATGATGTGTTGAAAATTTGACAATGTTAGATTAATTTTGGTGGATTTATTCATAAGATGGAAAAAAGACTGGTGAATAATTTACTGTAAAATGTTACATGGATGATATACAGAAAGAAGGAAATTAGAATTTAATTTATCTTCATTAAAATAATAGAGAAATCATTATCTTTTAAAGGAGGAAGGAGACAAAAACCGTATGCAATGGCAGGTTTAAAATCATGAACAATTGCAGTACATATTGATTGTTATGAGAAATATATTTGGCCGGAGGAAATTAAAATTGTGAGTACTATATGTGGATCAATCTCAATTATTTCTTATTTCTCTGTGTAAATGACCTATACAATTAAACACACACACACACACACACACACACACACATTTTTAAAGTGTGTCTACGGTCAATAGGATCCATACTGGACATTCAGCTTCAAATAAAGGGAGATTTTTGCAGGCCAAGAGCCTCACCCAGTTGGGATCTGCAAATATACCATACCATCACATGAGGTGCAAAGTTTTGTCTCTCCTTTTCATGTTATTCATCTATTGGCTCCCTTTCCATCAGCAATCACTTCCTCTTCTTTATACTTATCATTAACTTTTAGATTTTCTACCCCAGATCATTCTTCTGGGGTAGGAGTATAAAGTCAGCAGAAAGAGTGAGCCACAGAACTGGCAGCAGTCGAATCCGGCCAATTCAGAAAATCATAATATAGAAAATAAATGCAGGTGATTTGAGATGGATTTATGTCACTTGCAACTAAAAGAGTCCTATCAGATAGAAATGTCTACTAATATTTTTAAGTGTATCACATCACAATAAAACTCTGAGCTTTCTTTACAAAATCCCTCCTTTCTCAGTCTCTATCATCTCAATAAATGGTATCCCTTAGTTAGTTCTTCAAGTAAAATCCTATGCATCTTTTTTGATTTCTACTTTTCTTCAGGAACCACACCAAATATATTAATTCAGCCTCCAAATATAACTAAAATCCATGTGTTTGCTCTCCACAGCCTAGGCTTGGGTCTAAGGCTGTAGGACATTTGTGTCTCTGGCAACTTGATGTCAATCAGATCACATTACGATGATACTTAAAATTCTTCCTTGTGTTCTCATTATTCTGAGAACAAAAGCTTTATTCTAACACGTACCACAGGCTCTTCCTGATCCGACTTCAACCTACCACCCTGTCTTATCTCATACTATTGTCTCCTTTCCTTAGTGAACTTTATCTAATCTGACCACGTTTTTTTTTTTTCAATGCAGCACTTGATCCTGAGTCTTTCTGGGACTCTCTTCGCAAGCTATGCCCAATTGTTACCTGTACAAAGAAACACACTTTTGTTTTCTCCATTACTCCCATTTTCCTAATTAAACCTGTCAGAATCTGAAACTATTTTGTTTCTCCCTGTTGTTGGTAATTTTTTTTTTTTCTACTCTATTGTCAGTTCCATGAGGTCAACATCCTATTCTGGTTTGTTCACTATTGTATCTTCATTTCTATCTCAGTATCTAAGTGCCCGGCCTTATAATAACATCTCCTTAGATAGATGATAGAAAGATAGATTAATCATTATATACATACAATAGATCGATTGACAGATCTGTAGATCACACATGTGTGCATAATGCTTAAATATATATTCCAAACCTCTTTCAGGACCCTTAAAATATTCTGTGCATTTCTGTTATTTCTTCCCATCCTCTGATGACCTTGAATGGTCTTTTCGCATCTAAGCTAACATACCCTGGGAAGGTCAGAGTAACCCCTTTCCCGACCCCCCAGGGGGCACAATCTACCACACCAGACCAGGAAACTACAAAATCCCTCATTGTGATCTTGTTCCCCAAATACCATCTCTTATGTGCTATAAAATGCTATTAACTATCCTGTTCTCACCATTGTAAAAGAAGCGTGTGTCTCTCCATTTTGCTTTTTATCCAATCCCAGAGATCTCCCCGCTTTGCTTTCTCCCACCCCTTTAATCTACTACCAATGGATTTCGTGTAAACTTCCTCCTTTGATTCTAATGTATAAGTTGCAAAATGGCCTTTTTGTGGAGCATTTTCTCAATTTGTTGAGACTTTGCTTCCTGGCAATTGTCACCAGTTCCCTCAAATAAACTCTTATAAGTTTTCTCTTAGGCTGGATGTTGTTTTTTGACTGATGATATTGTTCAACAGGAGGAAGCTCACCAGGTCAAAAATGAAACTACATATATCTTGTAAAGCTTCCTAAGGGTTAAGTCACTAAAAACTCATGATAGATTTGTGCTAACCATGTATTCCAGCTGAATCACATTAATACAGAGTCCCTAATCCGTTACATATCTTAATGACTACTTATTCTGATCATTGCTCTTAAAAAAAGGAAAGTTTGGTGGATATTTCTTATTCTTCCTACTTAGCATTCATATTTAAGTGTTAGTTCAAACACTTGTTTCTTTAGAAATCTCTCAAGTTAAGGCAAGAGCCATTTTCCCATTTTTAAATTTACTTATTTTTATTTTTAATTTATTACTGTGATAACACTTAACATCAGTTGTATCTACCCTCTTCCAATATTTTCAGTGCACGATACCACATCATTAACTGCAGGCACAATGTACAGCCAATCTATCTCCAGAACTTCTTCATCTTGTATGACAGAAACTTTATACCTGTTGAAGACCAGTTCCCATCCTCCTCCCCTTCTGGCTCCCAGAAACCACTATTGTGCATGCAGGTGTTTTGTAAGAGACAGTATGCTTAGTACCTGGCAGAATTTAGATACATTATCAAGTTATTTGTTAATGGCAGCCATTAACTCCAGGGCAAGTCACAAGTCAAAATCTTAAAAACAAATTCAAGGTGAACTCTTGGTCACCTTATCAAGGTGACCATGATAAGGTCAGTGGAAAGGGACTTGCTTATCTTAGAGGAAAAGTGGATTAAAATATAAAGTGGAACAAGTGTTTTCAGACATTAGAGAAAACAAAACAAAACACAAAAAAACAGAACTATGATTCCTAAGAAAGGGAAACAGAAAAAGGTAAGTCATACAATTAATTGCCTTAAATATCTTCTTGGAAGTACCTTTTGATTCATTGTACAAAAAGAGGAAACTTTGGTCTGAGGAAACAGAGATCAGAGTTCAAGGACGATTAAGTAATAGCTGGAATCTGTGAAACAAAGGCTTCAGGGAGAGGGAATAGGGGACTGTTTTTTAAGAGGTATAGAATTTCAGTTTTTGCTTATTTGTTTGCTTGTTTTATTTTTGTTTTCTAATTTTTTTTTGAATTACAGTTGACATTCAGTATTATTTTACATTAGTTTCAGGTATACAGCAGAATGGTTAGACATTTCTATGACTTACTAAGTGATCCCCCTGAGAAGACTCATACCCACCTGACAGCATACACAGTTATTATGATATTATTGACTAATTTCTTTGTATTATTTTACATCCCCATGACTATTTTGTAACTACCAATTTGTACTTCTTAATCCTTTCACCTTTTTCATCCAGCCCCCTAACCCTTCTGTCACTTGGCAACTATCAGTTCTCTGTATCTGTGAGTTTGTTTCTGTTTTGTTCCCTTATTTTGTTTTTTTAGATTCTACATATGAGTGAAATCGTGGTATTTGCCTTTTTCTGCCTGACTTTTTCACTTAGCTTAATACCCTCTAGGTCCAGCCATGTTGTTGCAAATGGTGCAATTCATTCTTTTCTATGGTCAAGTAATATCCCATTGTGTATATGTACACTTCTTCATTCATCTATTGATGAACACTTAGGTTGCTTCCATATCTTAGCTATTGTAAATAATGCTGCAATGAACATAGGGATGCATATATCTTTTTGAATTCGTGTTTTGGATTTCTTCGGATAAATACTCAGAAGTGGGATTGCTAGGTCAAATGGTAGTTCTGCTTTTGATTATTTGAGGAATCTCCCTACTGTGTCCATAGTGGCTGCACCAAATTACAATCCCACCAACAGTGCATCAGGGTTCCTTTTTTTCCACATCCTCATCAACAAGCGGTCGTTTATAGCCATTCTGACTGGTAGGAGGTGATATCTCACTGTGTTTTTTTGTCTTTTGCTTTTCTTATTTGTTTATCTATCTGTCTATTTATTTTTATTAGTTTCATGTGTTCAAAACACTGTAATAGTTGCACATTTATCATTTATACCCTTCAAAAAGTGATAACCCTCCTTCCCCCAATCTACTACCCCTCTAACATCGCATACAGCCATTACGTTTCCACTGTCTCTATTCCTTATGCTGGACTCCCCTTCTTGTGAATGTATATATTAAATTATAGTTGACATTCATTATTATTCAGCTTCAGCTTCAGGTGTACAATACAGTAATCAGGCATCTACACCGTCCCTGAAGTGGTCTCCCTAATAAGATAAGTGTCCATAGGATACCCTACAAAATCTTTATATTATTGACTATATTCCCCAAACTGACTTTCATATCCCTGTGGCAATCTTGTGGTTACCAATTGTGCTTTCTAATCCCCCATACCCCCACCCCCCCATCCAATGTAGCAACCCTTAGTTTTTCCTCTATATCTCTGAGACTGTTTCTGATTAGTTTGTTCATTTATTCTATTTTTTAGATTCCACATATAGGTTAGATCATATGATATTTGTCTTTCTCTGACTGACTTACTACACTTAGCATAATGTTCTCTACGTCCATCCATATTGTTTCAAATAGTAAGATGGGCATTTTAGTTGTTTCCATATCTTGGCTATTGGGGTTTAAAAGCTAGGGATTTTACCTTTTTAAATTTAGGCTTATCAAAAGAACAAGTGCCAGGGACTTAGCTTCCTGTTTCAGTATATGTGTCCCCAAGCAATCTCTGTTGGCTGAACAGCTGGGAAGGCATGAATACACAATAGGTCCCACCAACCCCCCTTGCTTATTGGTTTGGCTGATGCAGGTTGAGTATCCAGGCATGAATTCTGTGTCTTATGTCAAATTCAATGATAATGGCATTGAATCTCAGAACTTCTGAGTTCCCTGGCTCCTTTGTATCATGCATGTTGATAACGCAGGGGACTGGGGGTATGAGCCTTGAAGAAGAGTGCTCAGACTAGTTGGGATCTCAGAATACCTTCTGCACAGGCTGAACTCTAACTGGAACTTTTTAAAGAGCTACCCTGTCTCCCCCAGAGGGTCACAGCAAGGTCAGTTTTCTACTGCTTCATGTCACCACATTATATCAGAAGATAGAACATTATAATTCTTTGAACTCAGTGAAAGATTCTAATTGATAATGATTTTTATTTTTCAGTTACAATTTAGAAACTATACAGACTGAATAATTTATATGATTGTGTGCACACACACACACACACACACATACACAAACTAGGCTCTTTGTAGAGAATTTAAACAACCCATGATTTTAAATGCTAGACCTTCCATCAGCTTCCTTATTATGACTTATCCTCCTTTTTATACATCTGTTCATTCATTATGTCTTCAAAAATTCTTTCACTTTTACTCATTTTTCTTCCCATTATAATTCATCTTTCTTATTATGGCTTTTTCTTCAACTTGTTGCCATTTATTACCTATATCCTATTCATTTGATGAAAACACCTTTTTCCCTCTAGCTTAGACTATTTTTTGGAGAATATGTATACCTTAGGTGATGTCTTTCCTAAGACATACTTCGAATGAGAAGTAGGCGGTTTCTTTTCAGCTCTTTTATGACACTCACGTGGCTGACTTGGTCTTTTGGGCCAGGTCAAATGTGGACCTCACACAAACTGTGTTTCCCCAAAAATAAGACCTTGCCAGACCATCAGTTCTAATGCATCTGTTGGAGCAAAAATTAATATAAGACCCAGTCTTATTTTAATATAATATAAGACTGAGTATAATATAATATAATAATATAATATAATATAAAATAATATAATATAATATAATATAATATAATATAATATAATATAATACCGGGTCTTATGTAATATACTAGAAAATAAGACAGGTCTTATATTAATTTTTGCTCCAAAAGACGTATTAGAGCTGATGGTCTGGCTAGGTCTTATTTTTGGAGAAATACAGTATATCAAAAACTTCATGATCCAATCTTATAATTGGAGTCTCTATAATCCAATCTATAATTGGATTACTCACTGAATACATAATTTGTGCCTAGAAATAAGTTTTTAAATGTAGGAAACTTAAAAAAAAAAGTATGAAAAAGATATGAGAGAGTTTCTCTCCATCCAGAAATCTGTTGTTTTAATTGTGAGAAATTTGGAGAGCTAGTCATATACCAAAACATTTTAGATTCATTTAAGTGTTTAACTAGGTGATTACTGTGGAGACTATAGGTCAAAAAATGTTTATAAAGATAGAAAATAGCTACCTGTCAAAAAATAAACAATGGAAATACCACAGAATCAAGTAAATAAATGTCCCAATGCAACTGAAAGAAAACCATCAAACTGAAAATTTAGAGACATTCCTTACTTGAAGCACAGGAATAGGCTGAACATAAACCTCTGAGGACTTGTACAGGCATTTGGTTTTGTAAAGGCTATTTCATTTATTTCAATACCTTTCATCATTTCCATTGAATCTATTTATTTTCAGAAACAATCCAGATACTGAAGACTGAAGAAAGAAAATAAATAAGAAATGCTGATTTGTGCCAGAGACAGGTGGACATTTTGTAAGTACCTGGGGGATCTATTAACATCAAAAAGGACACTGGATATAATATGGTATTCCTCCTGAACATGCTACAAGTAAAGACTGTCCAAAATGTTTAATACAAATATGGAGATAACACACACAAACACACTCACGATACATACAAATCCTAATCACTATCTAGACACTCTACACGCGCGCGCGCGCACACACACACACACACACACACACACACACACACAACAACCTACATTAGACACCACACATTTCACACTTGCCCCTTAATCCAAAAGAGGTCGAATAACTAAATCTAAAATATACATTTCCTCCCATTATAGATAAAAAGTCAGTAGTTTTGAAAAGTCAAGTAGATAACTGTAACCAAAAGTGCATTAATTCTACTTCACAGGAAATGCATTTTATTGTCTATATATATTAAAGAGATCTAAAGTGTCAACCACTTCTTTTATTATTGTGACTTTTAAAATGGATTTGCCCTAAGTATTTGGATCAATAGAAAGAGAACACTTTGAAATAAATGATATAGGCAGGTCAATCTGAAAAAGAAATCTTATTAAATAGATAGATATCATATACCATGCTTTCATGGTTGAGGGATTTAAAAAGCTGTTAGGTCAGGAGGGGATTTACAAGCTATAACTCTGACATAGCAAGTTATTATTTTATACTGTATCTTTAAGGCCAGAAGAGGTAATGGATGTCCTACGAGTAGTTTAGGCACTAAAAGCAGTTCAGGTCACAGATTCCAAGGTGCTACCCAAAGGGCAACTTTTACTCCCTTTTACAGCACGTTCCTACTGTGTTTCCCCAAAAATAAGACCTAGCCAGACTATCAGCTCTAATGCATCTTTTGGAGCTAAAATTAATATAAGACCCGATATTATATTATATTATGTTTCACCCAGTGTTATATTACATTACATTACATCATATAAGACCCAGTCTTATATTATAGGAATATAAGACAGAGTCTTATATTGATTTTTGCTCTAAAAGACATATTAGAGCTGATGGTCTGGCTAGGTCTTTTTTTCGGGGAAACACAGTAGCTGTCATCACCAACCCATGACACTGAGCAGTAACCCAGGTGGCTTAGATGAACTAACTGCAACCTAGGACCTAATGTCAAAACCTAAGAACTATCAGGTGTGATCTAAAAATATGGTGACTATTTGCATAAAAAGAAAACTACGGGGGCAGCCGGATGGCTCAGTTGGTTAGAGCTCATGCTTTTGGCATAAAGGTTGCTGGTTCTACTCCCACATGGGATGGTGGGGTGCACTCCCCACAACAAGACTGAGGGCAGCAACTGGACTTGGAGCTGAGCTGTAACCTCTGCAACTAGCTTGAAAGACAATGATTTGACTAGGAGCTGATGGGTCCTGAGAAAGATGCACTGTTCCCCTTCCCTAATAAAATCTTAAAAAAAAAAAAATTACAGTAAAAGACACATTCCCATGAATCCCCCTCAAAACACTCCCCTTCACTTTGAACACACTCATCTCATCATTATCGCCATTTTCTGAAGCACTTCTGGAAGTCCTCTTTTGTGAGTTCTTACTCCTTCATGACAATGTTCCGTGTCACACATCGCTTCTGGTATACAGCAATTTCTGTCAAATGAAAACATTATGGTGTATCCTCATCCTTCTTATTCATGTGCTCTAAAATTGTGGGTCTTCTGGCTCTTCCCAAAAGTCAAAAGGGTTCAGGATATGGAGGTAACCATGACAGCACAACTAAAGACACTCAAGAAAGAGGACTTCCAGAACTGCTTCAGAAAGTGGCAAGAAGGATGGGATAAGTGTGTTTGAAGCGAGGAGGAGTATTTTGAAAGGGATTAAAGGCAATGTGTCTTTTACTGTTATATATATATATATATATATATATATATATATATATATATATATTTTAAATTTAAACATTTACCGTATTTTTCGAACACCCCTCGTGTATTCCCAGAATTTCTCAAACTAATCTGAGAACAAGAATCATCTTGAACATCTAAAATGAGCCAAGGCCTCAGGCTCTCTGATTCATATGATCTGGGTTGATTCTAGAAATCTTTATGTATAACAAGCTTGCAAAGTAATTCTTAAAACCTGGCAAATCTGATCACACAAGAAATAGTGGTTATCAAGTGTTCAGCGACAGAATTACAAAATTAGTCATCTCTACCAAAAATGCCAGCCCTGGCGATTCCCTCCTGCCCATTTCTCCCCTGCTCCATATTTCACTCTTTTTTTCTTTTTTTGCTTCCACAAATCTTAATCTGACTATTGATGTGATTATCAACAGCCTCTCAGATTCAAAGTTATCATCTACCTACCTTAAAGAAAATCAACTGAAACTTGTCAATCCAATGAACTTTCACTGGATTGCTATGAAGATGCAAGCAAAAAGCAATACAGTCAAAACTACTGCAGTTTTCAAGGTGTAAGGACACGTACCATAATTTTGTCTGCTCAGTGTCTAAATCACCATCCTCTATTTAGGAAATTCCTCACCTCATCAGACACAACCTGCTTCCCAATGGATGTGGAAAATGACAGCAAGTTACCTTCTAGCCAATTTGTAATGAGTGCCCAGGCAAGTGAATGAGGACTTTTCAGTCAGATCCACCATTGTAGTGTAGGTGGTAGGGGCCACAGAGGTGTCAGCTACACCCAGCTTCCAGAAACATCAGGGACAGCGGTTCTAGCAGCAGCATCCAGGCAGTACGTGTGGCGGTACCATTTCCCAGCCTCTAGAATAGATTTTACTTGGTGCTAAATGAAGGAAATTTACTGTGCAGGTGACAGGAGCAACTTGAAGATTAGGGCTTTCTTTCTTAACTTTTTCTCCTTTTCTTAGAACCTCAGACATTTCTGAGACATGCAACCTTGCTCTTCTGCCCTTTGATAGGTCTGAAAATTGTTTGCCCAAATGGAAATAGGGCCTCAAATCATTGTATGCAGCAAACCATAATGGTAAACAAGTGCTTAATTTAAAAAAGAAAACAAACTTTATATTTTCAAATGACAAACTGATGAAACGAGAGGCAATGAAAGAGAATTAACTATTGGTGTCACTGTTGGTAGTCACATTTGCAAAAATTTTCTGAATGTTAGTTATATATGGTCATCATATTGGTTATCTATGGTACTCAAGTTCATTAAATAATTGTCAAGATCCTAATTTATGTATTTTTCTTTTAAAAAATGAATCACTAGAATTTCCTGGTTCCTTTAATGAGTATAGTGTTATTATTATTATTATTATTATTATTATTATTATTCTCATTCCAACATGATTTCAATTGAAATTAAAAAAGACATCCAAATTGGCAAAGTCTAAAAATGTATTCAAGAGAAATATTTTGTAACAATGAATTGCTTATGCTGATTCTAGTTCTTAAAATTATGACTATAACAGCCATAGAAAAGTATTTAATATTCACTATTGACTTTTTGAAGGGTAAAAATAAAAAGGAACCATAATTGATATATTCACAGATTTCCATCATCTGCCCACCCAGCAAGCAGTAGCTCTGTGTGTTAGGCTGAGGTTTCCTGGCCCAGAGTCCACTCACTGTGGGACTAGGGATGGGAAGTGTTTTCCATTCTGCATATACCTTTGGAGCCATTCGAAGAGATAAAGTCCATCATTGGAGACTTGAAAACCATTAGAAATTAATATCTGATTTTTTATTTAACTAAACTTGAATAAGGAATGAAGAGATTTGAATGAAAATTCCTTTCATTTAATGTCTGGCTTCTGGAGTTTTAAAACTTTCATTCCCTGCTTCTGATTAAGTTGCAGACTAGCAAGGGACAAGGAGTCTGTCTTGATTTTGGCCCAACACACACCTACATGTACTCTGTTTCTCAATGTTCAGGGATTTTCTGAAAGTAGAAAATGTTAAGATGGGGGAAAAAAAGATATTTTAATTTTTTAGAAGAAAGCAAGGTAAGTGCTTGACTACAGAATATTTGACTAGTTTGCTCTCATGAAATCCCTGGTGAGTTCCCAAGCTGTTTTCTGATTATGCAATTTGCCTACCCCACTGGATATTTTTTTCTTCCTCCTTAGATACAGAATTTCTTCCTGAAGGTTGTGGCTCCATAAACTTTTGTGACATATAAACTTCAGGTGTGTTCATGAAACCCCTGCCAAAGTTTGTGTGTGTGTGTGTGTGTGTCTGTGTATGCGTGTACTAAAATACTCTGTGTCTCTTTATGTAATGATATAGATATTACATGTATATGTAATATTTATATAATTTTTGTATATGTATTTTTATAGTAAATGGGTCAATATTTTTCATCAGATTCTTAAATGGGTTCAGAAATTAGACTGCAATTTAAAATAATTACTATAGAAATTGTGAAAGAATCAATACATCACCTACCCCTATGACATAGAAATGAAAGAAATGATATCTAAAATTGATAGTTAAACTTGAAGAGCAGCGTAAAATACACACACTTGGAAATATATATAACACTAAAGAAATAGAAAATTTCCCAGGCCAGACTACAACTCAACGAAACTATTACAGATATAGGGGGAAAAAAATGTCCTTTGAAAGAGACTTTGTCAAGTAGGCAAATTACTGAGTGTGTTCATTCATTCACCATATAGTCCAAGACCCCGAACTGAAGAACTTTGTCCCATGGATGTAATGTAGAAAGGGATGTAAGCAGAAGCCACAGACCAGACTTTACAATTAAACACTAGAAACTAACTTTATTTTGCAAAAAGATTGTCACTAAATAAAGTCACGAATGATCAATCTTACGTCGTAATCAGTCTTCCAAACAATATGAATTTCTTAAACCTGTAGAAACTGAGGACCATTCCAAGTGTGAATTCGCAAACACTAATCTCAGCTTCAGATAAGCCAGCCACTCTCTGCCAAAGCCTGGCATTTGAGGAGCACATTTCAAACTGCTAGATTCTCCATGAGACGAAACTCTTTAAAATAGCTTCATATGATTTAGTCAGAATCGTTTTCTAGAGCTTTACTCACTTAAGTATTCAACATATATACATATATTGCTCATCTACCACTGTGAATAGGTGCTGAAGATACAGCATTGATTAAATAAAATATATATGATCTGTGGGCATGACACTTACCGTCTTTCCTTATCCATTTCTTTTTGTACCTGTTAAAGAAAAGAGATAAAAATAAGGTTATATTTGAATAGTCTGCCTTGATTATTTTTAATCTGTGGGGAATAAAAAGTATTCGATTAACTTTATTTATATTGACTAGATTCTAGCCAAATATACTTTGATTAAATAAACCAAAATAATAGCTTTAAATCTTAAAATTGTGTGGGCTTTTCAAAATTCAAGCACCATTTATTTTTCTTTGGAATAAACAATTGGCAAAGCACAGGAACCCTAAAATAGAATTGGGAAGATACATTATAAGATCCTACTTTCGCAGAAATATTTCCTAAACTACACTGGATTGAGAAATGGGGGAAAAAAAAAGTATATATATATATATATATATATATATATATATATATATATATATATATATATGAAATAAATGGTCCAAGTGAGTTTAAGTTATCAAAAAAAAAGTAGTTACATATTTCAGTTTTTCAACACACCATAATCACTATTTAACTAGGTAATCTTTAGATTTATAAAATTATTTTTTATAACCTTTGAATATAAAGTTCAAAGAGACAGCTGGCTGTTAAAAGAATACATAATAAAATTAATGCATTTGCCTTGATTATTCTGGTTTTTGGTTATTAAGATCATTATTATTCCATTACTTTAAATGGCATCTATAATTTACTCATTGACCTAAATACAGTGGTACCTCGGTTTTCGAACGTAATCCACAAGTTCTGAAACGTTCGAAAACAGACAACAGCTAGGCCTCAGGATCTTGCACTCAGCGGAAGCTGTGTGACATGTTTGACTTCTGAGTCATGTTCGAAAACAGAAGCATTTACTTCCAGATTTACGGCGTTCATAAACCAAAATGTTCGTAAATGGAGACGTTCGAAAACCAAGGTACCACTCTATACAAAATATAAGATAACATTTCAGATCTGATTCCCTTGAAGAATTAGTCTGCATTAATATATTTACAGACACACTTTTCATTTACGTTGTTCTCCATATAACATATCACCTCCTTTATCAATATAAAAATTACCACCATTACTTTGCATAAAATTCTATTCTGTTCTTGCTACTGGACTTCTTGAGCAAATCATTTAAAATAGTTTTTACCTCAGACTATTTTAAAAATTGTCTTACGATATATTTCTCATTTTTATTTTAACCATGATTCAACACTAATTATATGGTATGCTCTTTCTAAAGTACTGTTTGGATATTCCTAAGCATTTCTCTTGAGTTCATTCTGCAGAAGATATGTTTATACTGTTGCACAGATCCCCAGTTAGTCAAGTACAAGTCATTGAAAAAAACTACTTTGAATATATAATTCTATGAACATTCTCTCCTCTTTGTGCTCTCACTGAACTCTTTTAAATTCTTTTATTTCTTTCTGAAGGATCACTGACCAAAAGAAATGATCTGGTGAGGATTAGCGTATATTATGAATTCATTGTTCTTTCAGCATAGCTCCTTGATTACCGATAAATATTGGTTCCTGTCTTCTCTGAGCACCTCTCATCTTCTGCAGTGTAATTTTATGTTAAGGTTTAGAGACACCACAATTGAATAGCATAAATCTATTCATTATATCATTTAAGCTTTGACTTAATATTGTAGCCTGTGGGAAAGAAGGTCTTTTGCCACTCTGCAGTCTAACTTTAAAGTGTAGAAATATGACCAGATGTTCTCATTAAGCATTAAGTGAATACCATACATGTAAATCGTTTCTTTCTTACACATAATATGCCCTGCGATTTTAGTTTTAATTAAATATGGATTTTCTTACTTAACTCATTCTCCAGATAGCTACACTAACTGTAATAATATTCTCAGTACTCTCCAACGCCACTGAATTTTTATGGAGTCAATGTCTCACTGTGAAACCTTGCTAGAAACAGACGACATTTATGATCTCTTCACACAAAGTGAGAGCTCCTAAAATAAAATATACCCTTAATCACTGGATCCTTGATGTGTTACTAGCATGGGGAAAATTTATAAAATGTATGAAAAGTACATATTAGGATTCAGACAAAAGGGGAGTATTTGTCCATCTACTTTTAGGTATTCTTAAATACATTCTATATGAATATAAAGTTGTCCAGGTTTCAGGGCAATCCTGCAAGGTACCAAATGAAGGAAGTTTTAGTTCACTGACACACGGCAGTCACTTCTGTTTTTCATAGATTAATTATAGAGCATCAATCAATCAATTAATTATAAAGCCTGCCACTGTGCTGAGACTTGGGTGATAAAATGAGAGGACACATATACTGTCCTCTTGTGTGCACACAGGAAAAACAAATAAGCAGAGAACAAAATCACTATAATAAATAAATAAATGCAAGTGCAATGTATTTATTATATAAATAAATATAATAAATGCAAGTGCAAAGAATTACAGAAGTCTCACAGAGGAGGTTTGAACTGAGCTGGTGTTGAAAAACTACTTTGATTTTTGCCAGGTGTATAAGCCTACTGAAAGGAAAACATGTATTTACACCCAGAGCAGAGACAATCTAGTAGCCAATGTCAATGGGTAAAAGCAAGGACTTCGGGGCCACATTTTCTAGATTCAAATACAATGCCACAACTTACTAAGTGAGAACTTAGGAAAAGTTATGTTAATTTTTATGCCTCCGTTTCTTTATTTGTTAAATAGAAACTACCTCATGGGGTTGTTATGAGGATAGCATGAGTTAATACGTGCAAAGTGTTTAGAATAGTACCTGTTTAAGTGTTGGCTATATAAAATCAGCAATCTTCAAGTTTTCTGAAATATACAGTTTAATAAAGAAATTGATGAGGCAGGAAGATCATATAATAACCATTTTGAATGCTTTTAGAAAGTTAGATAGAAAAGTTGTTTTGAGTAGAGGAGTGATGTGGTAGATTAAAGATGGTTTAAATTATTTGTCACTTCTCCGATTTGTGGAGAAGTGACAAATATTCGGTACCTTGCAAGTGGAGTCCACTAATTCCACTCCTTTTGAATCTAGATTGAACAACATTGGTAAAAAGAATATGGCAGAAGTTTATATATGTATGTATATATATATATATATATATATATATATATATATATATATATATATGTATATGTATATGTATATGTATATGTATATGTATATATGTATATATGTGTGTGCATATATATATATATATATATATATATATATATATATATATATATATAGTTTAAGAGATTCAAAAACAAACAGCATTTCCACGAATATAGCCCAGGGATACCGAAAGCCCCTCGAAGAGTATCTGCAAACAGCATGGCACCAGAGCAAATGAATATTTGTTTCTGAAAGATGAACAAAGGTCAAAAAGAGACCTGCCCATCATGAAGTTGCAGAAGCAGCCACAGGTTCCTACCGCCCCCTTTGAGAGGATTGTGGACGTATCATAGGACGGATCAACAGATACAATTATCTGGGCTCTGGATGAGCAGGACACAGCCAGCTGTATGAACAGCATGACGAAGCACCATGTCAGGACCCAGCCACCGCTGTGAATGCCGGGAAACAGTGCTCAAGGACTACCTACATCTCAGCAGAGGCCAGCAGGAAAGGGGGGACAAGAGAGGACAGTGACACAACCTTTCTCCATAATGCCAGGTTGATAAAAATGTCCTCCTACCCGTCCCCAGAACTTTATATTAGTTTGGGAGTAGGAGGGATATTATCCTTCTCTTCTAGTCTCATTTGGAGTCATTTATGAAATAGACAAAGAAGTCAGACTTACAGAGATCAAAGCATAATTTTTATAATGAACAAAGCAATAAGAAATATTATTTTAGTGTCTGTTGTACAAATATACTTCACTTATCAGTTAGTCTTATCCCTCCAATTGGCATCAGTATTATAAAAGCATAGGCCTCCCTGAGGGTACCTTACATGGAAAATGAGAGGATCCATGCTTTTGGAAGGTAGGTTGAGTATATGAGTGTGTGTGTGTGAGTGTGTGTGTGTGTGTGTGTGTGTGTGTGTGTGTGTGTGAGAGAGAGAGAGAGAGAGAGAGAGGGAGAGAATAGAGAGAGAATATGATTTGAGCACAAAATGCATAATCCTTTCACAGGAGTCACCAAGCAAGTAACTGATTCCTCCTCCCATGGAATGCACTTTGAAAGAGACAAACATTGTTTTCTGCATGTGAAAATATCAGGGACGTGGTAACAGCATTCCACCCTATAAATAGCCATAGCTAACGTTTATTGAGTCTTCACCATAAACCAAACACTGTTCTAAACTATGCTCAGGTCTCCTGTACTTTTCAATACCCTACTATGATGTGCACTCCCCTCTGTATGCTACTCACAGGGAACCACATGACGAGTAATCACTCATCAATTTGTCTACTCAGCATCTTCTACCTCTGCAACCTGGTCTCCTGACCATAGCACTCCACTGAAATGACTCACTGAGGTCACCAGTAACTTCCTCATTGCCAAATACATTGGGCAAAATCATGTGTTTTTCCTTCTCTCTCTCTTTTTATTTTTCAAGTACTCTATAGAATGTCACTATTACTATCTCTTTTTGAAGACTTATTTTCCCCTTTTCATGGCTCCAGCATTTTTTTAACCCCTTTCATATCCTGAGATATCAGTCTGCATTATAAAATTCACTTTCTTTGCCTGCTTCTAAAATGTTGGAAGAACCCTGCTAATTCATTATCTGACTTAATATAGGGTCAGCTATTGTCTATATGTTGATGATGATTCTCAATCTATCGACCTAGGTCAGTCCTCTTCAAGGCCTTTTAACCAACATACGTAACTACTCTGTTATGTCAGGACTTGGAACTCACAGAGGCACCTCAAATATAAAATATCAGAAACATGCATTATTATACTTTAAAACCTGCTTTCCCTGCCTCTAGTCCATACAACTATCTTAGTGAATGAAAACAACATCCAAACATTTGCCCAAGCAAATTTTTGGAGGTGAACAGAGATTCCTGCTTTCCTTTATCAACATCTCTTCTGCGTATTTGTAATATCTGGCCTCTCAGTCTTTATAGAAGGTAAGGTTAACAATGCAACACCATAATCCTAAAGTCCTTCAAGAAATTATCAAAGAGAGGTAAATGCTGGAAAGTGGGATATATGAGAAAAAGCACGTCGGTTCTTTTTAGACAGTCTCTATCTAGAAAACATCATCTGGTGAAAGTAATTTTGAAAAAAGAATCTACATTAAACGAAATGTAAAAGAGTCTTCTTTAGTGTGTGTGTGTGTGTGTGTGTGTGTGTGTGTGTATGGCAAAAATGATAATTATTTGACACAAATAATTTTTAAAAAAGTAAAACATCTCTGAACTTACTGGGAAATTGCCAGAAAACTGGAATTGAAGAAAAAGATGAGTTTCTAGGAAATGAAGCAAAAGTCCAAACAAAATAACAACAACAAAATAAATAAAATAAAAATAGTCTTTTCTTTGACAATGTAACTAGGTTTTTGAAGCAAGAAATAAATTAAATGTAAAAAAAAAAAAACCATAAGCTTTATTAAGAAAAGATATATGTATCATGAGATTTATATTTACTTTAAAAAGTTGCTTTTTAAAATCATCTTTGAGTGCATTGCTTAAAGTTTAGTAATTACTGTTTTTAAAGGATATATAGTGCTTTGGGTTAAAAGTAGTTATGGGGCCAAATGGGTACTAGACTTATTATGGTGACCGCTTTGTAAGGTCTATAAATGTCTAATTACTACATTGTACAATATTGAAATACAATATTTTATGTCAACTATAATTCAAAAATATTTTTTTAAATGTTACATACATTATAAACTCTAACACCATAGGACCTATTCACTGCCATCTCGTGTCACTGTAACCAAATTGCAATGGCAGCTACTTTGATGAACACATTTTATCTCCTAAGAGTTGAAATTACAACTCCTTGCAAGGAGACAAATTTGACATTAAACATTCTTCCACAGTCAAAGTATTATGAGTTTAAGCAAAGATAGACAAATTGTTTTTTGTAGTGCTTTACGATGAGGTACCAGCTCAATGAAGGAATATGTTACTGAAAGGCGGTGGCACGTTAAACCCTACTTCATTGCCAATAAACTGAAGATCAAAACAATCAACCGAGCTCCACTGGTAATAAATTGAAAGTCAGTGGAGCACAAAATGTATTACTGTTAGAATTAATTTTGGCACAAAAAAATAGTTGTTGAATTTTCCCCTTTTCTTAAGGCAAACCAACCCCAAGCAAATAGTTAATAGACTGTTAAAAGGTAAATTCAATGTGTTCATGGTATTCTGATGGATGTTATATTTGATTGATTTCTGAGAACAATATAATTCTTTGGACTCCATTTTCCATGTATTTTGGAGAAATTTTTACAATAGCTTACAAAATGATTAAATTGCAGCTTTAAAAGTATTTTGGATTACGTATGGAATTTTTCCACACATTTACTAAAGGTCTTAGGGATAAGCACTCAGTCCAATCATAACTGTAATAATTGGATTAATATTTTATGGACGTCCGTGATGTAAAACTCATTAAAAAAAATTGGAGTATGTCACAGGAGGTTTTTTAGATACCAAGATAATTTATAGACTTACAATATGGTACCAAATGAAGGACGTTAACATGTTTTAAAGGTACTCCATAAGTATGGCAAGAAGACAGAGCATAGCCAAACGAGGTGCTGAACCTAAAGATTCTGGATGGGAACTGCAGATGAGGCAAGCTCATGTTCATGATTCCCCTGATACAGGTTATCAAAATTCTCCACTTGCTCCTAGTTTCGTTTTCTTCTGCTCACTTAAGGCTAGCATTTGCGTGGTGTTCCATTGTTTAACAGTTACAATAGTAACTAACTACATGGCCACTGATGAGGAGAGAAACCACATTTTAGTGATGATTCTCTCCAATATCTAAAAGGATAGACACTTTTCAAAAAATCTACTGAGTTCTAAGTCAACAAAGTTGCAGGACCAATATGTATTATTTATTATTAATATAATTCATAAAACCTGATCAACTAAAGTATAAAGGAGGTATTTTTTCAGTAATTTTCTTCTGACACTGTTTGGTCACATCTCTTTTTTCAAAGGGCAGAGATTTCTAAGTATATAAGTCAGTTCTTCACTGACCCAAGTTATGTAGGTCCATAAAAATCACATACAACCACGCTTAAGGCTCATAAAGGCTTCATGAGAGTCATAAATTGTCTTTTGTGCATCTCAATATACTCAATGGAAGAATCATGGTTATCTCCAAGATTGTCGCATATCACGTTTCCTGAGCTAGTCTAATTTAACTATCAGTACAAAAAAGAGCCTTCAGTAATAAGTGAGAGTCTGTTTAATTTTTCTTATTGTATCACTTTGGGAAATTAAGACTGCCATTCAAAAATTCTTAAATATTTTAGTGAAAGGGTTTACTGCAGAAGTGCATAGCTATTCAGAGCAGGAAGAGATTACCATGCAGCATCTCCATTCAGAATGAGGTAACTAACTTGGTTAAGATCATCTGGTGGCCGAATCAGAATTTTGCCTCAAATCTCCTAATTCATACAAAGGTTTACTTTAGCTACAAAGGATCTTTTATGCAGTAACGTTTACTCTGAGGCTATCTTAAACCTTTAGTAGTACTTGCTTTTTCATAATAGATATTAATAACAGGCAACTTGGCTTCCAACTCATTTTTTCTCATCAGCTGAAGCTGAATCTGTTGTCTGGAAATCTTCATAAAGCACAGAGCAGATTACTATCATCCTGTACATCCATTTGAAATAATTTATGATTTTATTTCTTTATATCTACCAAGTTAAAACTGCTTCTTAATCCATGCGGGAGTTGCCTTTCAGAGTTACATAAGGAATGAATTTAATACCAACAACTTTATCCTTGTTAGAGACAGAAAGTAAGATTTATTCACTTATTGATAATGGGTACTACAATCAGTCATAAGTAATCCTTACCAAGAGTATTTATAAAAAAAAAAAATAGTAATCCTGGTTTTCCTTAGAACCTGAATATTATGTCCCAATAAAATTGGTAAAATTCATCTACAGCTAAAAGGTAGAAATCAATAATCAGGAGTTTGTTGGGTTGGTAAATCACCTTTTAAGAAGGAATCCATACTCTTGTGCAGGTAATGATGATGATGATGATGATGATGATGATGATGATGATGAAGATAGCTACCAATAACAAGATGAATTTAGCCTGCTGATGTATAGATGAGTTGCCCTATGTTCATTCTGGTATGATTTTCAAGTAATCACTTTGACTAATTAATAAACAAATATCCAGAAATGATATAAAAATATTCCTAATTAACAATTACTAATAAATATTGGTAGGTATGATTATTTATAAGAGTTGTAGGTATTTCAAAGCTTTTTTGAATCATCTATTTTGAACAAAATAGGAGATATTAAAAATATATATAAAATGGTATGCTTCTCAGTATTTAGTAATTTTCATTTTTGCATTTGAGTCCTTATTTACTTAAACTGCAGTGCTTTAAGGGGGTTTGAAATGGTTGAAATGAGTATAAGAATTATGAGAAATCATATAAATAATGCAAACAGGACATTAAAACAAAGATTAAATTGACTACTATTGAAATGAAAGCCTAAAATGAATACAGTTGAACCTCAATAAAAAATGAGGAAAGAGATTAGAAACGAGACGAAGAGCAAAATGTGAGAAGGTTAATCAAATGAAATGCTTGATTTGAATAACTAAGAAGATGCAATCAATATGTAAAGGCACCACGTGGAAAAATTAATTGTATTATAACTGTGAAGATTGCCATAAACTTGTATCCTGTTTCCATAGCACACCTACTTTGCATTTCCACCCGACAAAAACGTGTGTATCATATTCCATGGGCCATCAAAAATCACTTTAACAGACTCTACTTGTGTCTTTCTAAGCTTCTATTTGATCACTTTACTCTCTCAAGAAGATGAATGTCGTACTACCCAAGTGCCATGCTTGAACAACAAATTAATGTGCTTATTTTAAAAAATCTAAATGTATTAAATTATTTAAATTTTGTAAGTACCAACTCACTGCTGTCATGATATATGTTACCCCAGGTACAGTGGATAATACACATCTTATACTAATTACAAGAAGAAATGTATACAATTGTAAATAAGATTCTTTGGTGTTCTGATAACACATTTGAATTCTTCCTCACCTAAGATCTGTTGATAGGATACATCATCAAATGTAGTTATGAAAAAATTCTTCATTCAATACATGCCTCTCTCCCAGATTTGGGAGACCCTCTTTGACTGTATTTTACTATAGCATAGGTCCAATCAATGATAAAAAGTGTTTTTATTTAATTAGTATCATAAAGTCATGTCAGTTGCCATTACTATATATACTGTGAATGCTACAAAATAGCTTTAGGCATGGTATATATATATATATATATATATATATATATATATATATATATATATATATATATATATTTTTTTTTTTTTTATTAATTCTGTTCTTATCCAATAAGTGGTGAACATGTTGACTTCCTTTATTAACCACTGGGGCACTGATTGTTTCTCTTCTCTTTCCTTATTTTAAGAGGTCTCTTTTTTTCTTTTTTTTTTTTTTATGTGCTTGTTCAGTGTTATGATCAGCATTCCCGTCTGATAAAGAACACTCATCAACTGTATTTCCTATCTCAAAATCACAAAGTGCAGTTTTATTACTTGATCCTCTCAATAGAAAGATTCTGGTGGTTACATGACCATATAATTTTCCATTGTACATTTATTGTATACTTAAGAAGGGTGACGTATAAATTACACCTCATTTAAAATGGTCAATTTTATGGTATACAAACTTCAGCTTAATAAACATGATGATTCAAAGGAGAAGAATGAAAGAAGGAGGAAGAGGAATGGACAAAGAGGTAGAAAAGGGGGAGAAAAAAGAAGAGAAAAATTGATAAATATTGAAGATTGGAATGCAAAATCCAACGTGCAGATAACAGCTGCTTTTGAAGAAGGAAATCAAAGCAAAGAAACTGAATTTATGCTAAAACTTATACTTCAAGAGAACTTTCAAAAAGGACTTAAAATTATATATTGAAAATCATAATACATGCCTGAAAATATAGAACCAGAACATTACCAGAAAATATGCTAGTAAAATTACTAGATTTTAAAGTAATATTATATAAAATAATTTATGCATATAGAAAAAAATAGTACATGACTTATAATACACAGAAAATATTTTGTCTTAATAATTTAACTAGAGTGTAATCTTTAGATGACATGACTAGATGGTGAGCATTAAATCTATAATTATTTGTAGAATTAAGATTACATAAGCCATCAAAAACATAATGGCAACATATTCTGATAATGCAGCTATAGTACAACTATGAAAAATGTGCGGGGAACATAGAGAGCATTTTCAAAAAAAAAATCCACAAACATTTTAACTCTATCAGTACTTCTATTGGGGAAAGTCATGTTAAGTTTTGTGATCTAAGACCATTATGTGTGTAATATGAGATAAAGCAAATTAGTAACTATAGTGCTTTCTACTTATACCATCCCTTCTTTCCTTTAAATAACAATTGTCAGTATAGAATAGTGGAGACATATATGGAATGTTAAAGTGGTTAAACAAAAACCCTGTAGTCCTGACTAAATGAGAAGTTGCCAAACGAAATCATTAGGCATTTTAACATATATAAAATATGTACATCTATATGTAAGGATATACCATCATTTCTCTATATATCTATAGATCTACGTGTTGCTTTATCATTGTTTTGTTTGGTTTACTATATCTATGTATGATTTTTTAAATAGAGAGAATAAACATGTTTAAGGTATTTCTACGACAATGAATCAGCCATAATAAAAATTACGTCCTTCCAATAATTTGATTACTCCATTATCCCATCCAGACTCCATATTGAACATAATTCATGGGATCAAGCACTGAGCTTCATGCTACAGAATATATGCTGTTGTCATATCTGCAGTGAAAGGAATCCACTCGAGTAGGATTGCCAGATATTACACGAAAGTGTCACACTAAGCAAACTAATGGAGAAAGACACCATAATTTCCAAGCATATTTTTCTTCATATATTGGGAAACAAATATTTATTTTCTTGTAAATAATAAGTGAATACCTATACAAATTTTGACTGTTTACTCCTTTGTTTTATGTTTTCTTTTTCTTGTTTTTTTTTCTTTTTTCTGTGAATCCTAAGAGAAAATTAAAACACCTTTTTCTTCTCTTTCCTCAGTGGTCTAATATTTACTGAACGTTTCTTCAGACAACAAATAAATTTAAAATACAGAAAACTATCCAACTTAAAATGCTCAGTTAAATCAAAGAAATACAAAAGTGGACTGTGCCTAACAAATCCAAACTCTATTGAGGGCCCATAATTTTAGCTATAAGCCCCTTAAAGCTACAATACATGTAATTGTATACCAAACCTTCTTTTAAATTTATTTTTGCTTTAAATATAATGTGTTTTACTACAAACTATACAAGCATAACTATGGGCTCAAAATGAAAGTACTATTTTACAGTGATATGTACCTATAATAATGTTCAGCATAAAATGTGTAAAATATTCAATGCTGTGATTTGTTTGGATAATGGTAAGCGCTCTTTTATAGCAATAAAATATAGGTTTAGAATGAACAATTCTAGTTATTTGCCTTCTAGATTTACACAGTCCTTGCCCTAATAAGTCTTGCTAATATTAAGTCAGAGAGGCACTTGCTTCAGAATTGAAGTTGTCTTACATTAGATTCAAATGTGCAATATATCACATAGACATATAATCCAATTCATAAAAGATTTTTAGTAAGTATCACAATTGGCTGAATTGCGGGGAGTGAATTATGAAAAAATAATTGAACTTACAACACCAGAATATGTATTTCTTACCCCAAACTACTTTTATCCTAAACTAGTAACTCATTTGTAGCTCCTTAAAAAGAGCAAAAAGAGCTGTCAGTGTTTTTGTAGTTGCCATTTCCTTAAGGGAGCAAACTTACTGCTAAAAAGCTGGTTTGCTAAAATTTCCAATTTAAACATTTCAACAACCATAGTTGTTAGCATAACTTTGCCTTTTACTGTTTCTATCTGCAATGTTAATCACAAGTCTGGGACCCTTAACGGTTTAACATGCCAAGTTCCATCAGGTTGTGAAGTAATTGAGGATGGCAGCAAGAAGATTTTCTCAGAAAGCACTTAGTGATGAATTGGGATTTTTGAAAATCTTATCAAACTTAGGTATCTCTTCTGAAATATGGGCATGTCTGCAAAAAATGTAGACATATATGTATTAAGATTTGATGACATACAACATGAAAAGTACTGTTTTAATATAGTTACTCACACCCCAATCCACCAACAACAACTATAAAATAACGTGATCTCTCTGTAGGAGTTATAATGAAATGAATCCTGAATTTTGTCACCTTTGTGTTTCCTAAGTATCATAATGCCTTTATATATTTTCAAAGAAAAGTAAAACATTTATTTGCGGGTTTTATCTCTATAGAGACATCTTTAAACATATGCTAGAACTGGATATCTCTTTTTACTGCATTTTATAACTTGAACATTCCTTGATGGGATTTCATTACCAATTTATGAATAAAGGTCATGTTTAAGTTTCCTTGACCCAGTGTTCAAAGACACCATCTGCCAGTTCTGAGATCCATTAGAAAAACTGAGGAAAACACAGAAGTGTGAATTGGAGAAGCAGAAGTCTCTAGGTGGTGTCCATATATATAAAATGCACAGTCCCAATAAGGGGCCAGCAGCAAGCACCACATATCAGTTAGGAAGATGATGAGTTAAAGATACGTTTAATAGAGAAAAATGTACATAGACTATTGTTTCTACTGAGGTCAAAGATTTGTTCAAGGTTTTAGTCTTAAAAACTCCAGCATTACGATGGATATTTTTTGGGGAAAAAGAAATATTGCATTTTTTTTGGGGGGGGACTCACATTGGCAAATAAAGGAGACAATAAACTAAAAAATTCATATCTAAATGCCCTGAGGTCTTGCTATAGCATGACCTATTATAAGATGAATTTCTGTCTGAGGTATTTCTATCTCAAACTTCCTCCAATGGAATTCATTAGAGTAAGCAGCAAAAGAAGCTAGATGTAACATTTGTTTAACCTATAACAGAGTAATGTGCTGACCGTGTTGTAAACTCCAGAGTCCTTTTTAACAAAGAGAATATAAGATCAGGGGACAGTTTTAAAATTACAGCGAGAAGAAGTATTTATAATACCACCATGTAAGATTTATCTGTTCATTCGTTTGTTCCTTATCCACTAGTCACATTGTGCACTTTTAGTTGCTACCTGTAGTTTGCAAAACATAAAGAAAATAAAATTCTATTGAAGAGCCTTAATGAAGCCATCTTTATTAACAAAGTGGAATAGAAAATGAAGAAAATGATCTAACTCGTATGAGCACAGACATAATGTTCTCAATTATGCTCCAATCTTCAATGAATCAGATGATTTCCAAAAATGTGTAGAATCAACAAAACTATTTTCTTACTGGAAATCCTAATATCAAATACTTAATACTAAGGTAGTTACAGGAATGGAACACAAGAAGAAAACATCATTACATAGGATCAAGCTTTCCTTTATGTAAAGTAAGAAAAGGAAGTGAATGCCTGTTTACATTGCTAGATAACAGAAAGAAAAAGATGCATGCAGTTTATGGAGATGACCTGTCTAAATCCATAAACAAATACATAGTAGAAAAAATGTTATATCCCCCTTGTTTTATTATAAAATCTATATCAAAGATCATGAAATCTTTGTGGATGGCAGTTACTCAGGGTATCCTTCTATTACTATACTCTCCTCAGTAATTTCACTAATTCAGGGCCTCCTGCATTAAAAAATGTGGGGTTCTTTTCCAATTTTTCACTGCATGAAAGAAGTCATTCTTTCTGCACCTGTTCCTTAGATTTTTTTCCCCATTCTCCTACAAAAATTGAATAAATGTTATCTAGTTCATTTATTTCAAGAAGCTCCATTACTGAAAAATATGTTATCTTGTGGTGTGGTTTGTATTATTATGCTTTCAGGAAGAAATGCATAAATTGGTAGATATTTTTCATATATTTCCTACCTGAGACACCACCAGGTGGTACTGTGCTAGTCTCAAGTTAATCATTATGTGAGAGACCTGGGCTCATGGCCAGACCAACACACCATTGACTGAGAGAAAACAATGTAATGCTGAACTGTACATATAAATCACAAGTGGTACTTCTGCAATTTAAATAGACACCTGTTTTCACGTCATGTTTATCTGAGATATATCTATATATTTATATCTATCTATAGATATCAATAGATATAAACATTTATTATCTATATATAAATTATATATAAATTATTATTTATATATCTATTATCTAAATATATAAATATATTTATAGATATATAAATATATAAATATGTAGATATAGATATAGATGATATAGATATAGATATATATGTATCTTTCTGATTTGATTTAGTTATAAAACTGAACTTAAGAAGACAATTA